>NC_064411.1:45137352-45451617 GCF_023375975.1 Astyanax mexicanus | reverse complement strand
TAAAATGTAAATAACCTGTATCTGTAATATAAACAAATCTGGCTCTGAAATGGAACGCATATGCATACTTCACCTCCACAGAGATGGTATGAGGAGATATGAGGTATGAGGTCACTGGCTGAAATATGGAGTGCTCCTAATGCTCAACATGGTGTCTCAGCCAATCAGATTGCTGGATATAGAGAGTAATAGCCAGAACAAGCGAAACGTTTGCGTGTGCATTACCGAGCCATCAGCGATTTTATCAGCGATTTAAAATGTAAAATGTTCGACGCTCACAAATTGTTCATGTGTAAACAGGGTTTCTGATGAGGCTGGCAGCCCTCTCAATACAGCTTAACCAGGTAAAAGCACAGGTTCTTCCCAATTTGCTCAGAGAGTATGAAAAGGTGCTAATACTGTAATACTTTAAACATCAAAATTATGACTGCAACAGGTGAGACAATATGAAGGGCACATACAGACAAACATGACTCAATAATACATGAATTTAAATAGGCAGCTGACCTGTAGCACATTGCTCTCTGACTCCTCCCCAGTGCGGACCTCAACTTTCTCCAAAATGCACTTCTTGGCGGTGGCTTTGGTGTATGCTGCTGCTGACTCCTCTAGAGACTCCATCACATTATGATCTAAACACAAACATGGACACAGTCAGTGTTGCAGCAAAGGCTGGAATCATTACAGGGCAGGAAACTGGTGCATTTTATGTGCAATGTAATATGACTGGAGGGCATCATCTTGTGCTTTTTCAATGTTCCTAACCTTAACTCAACAGCGACATCTTGTGGGTCAGAGAGGCAATGACACTGGGGTATTTTTTGCCCAACCCTGTGTTAATATTGACTAATGTGTTAATATACTGATTAAAATTAAAATGATTCATATTTTATTACATTTTTACAATTTACAATTTTAGTAACTTGCAAAACCATTGCAGTTCAATAAGCTACGGTCTTCAGCAGTTTCAGTACATTTTATTTGTACATTAATTTGTGATTCCTTGGGATGTTTGTTTTAGAAAATTAAGGCAAAGCAACAGTGAACACGAGTGCAGCATCATTTTAAATAGGCCAGACAAACAATTCCTAACCAGACAGGTTTGAATATCACTATGGGAATCTACGGATTTGAATAGCAGTGCACCTCCCTGTAGCCACAGCTCTACTCAAGACTGAATGAGGGTTATATTACAAAACTGTCAATCTGCTGTACAGGATAATCAATCATCTCTGATCTCTGTCTGGTTTTAAGATACAGAAATGTGTTTGCAGGCAAGATTTTTTTTTTATTACAATATAAAAAAATAAAGCGGACACAACCCAAACAAGTCTTTGTTCATTGACTTCATTTGAGAACTCCTACTTGAACTAGAGAACACATACTTTTCTCTGGGGTGGCTTCCTGCGATGAGGGCTCTGATACTGAAGCTGTCTCTTTAGTAGTCTCCACTGCTGATTCCCCACCTTTTGGAGGACTCTGTAATACATATATACACACACACAGTTCAATCTTCTGTATTCTATGATTCACACTGATGATTATTTAAGTGCATTTCTACCATGTTTTGAATGTTTTGTTGGCCAGCACCACATGTACTCACCAGCACTCTCTCCGACATGTTCTGGCCAAAGACAAACTTGGCTCCTTTATCTGTGTTGTTAGTAGCATTCAGAGGGCTGAAACACAGTCGAAAGAAATCAGACTTAGATAAGTGCTGAAAAATACGACAACTGAACCAGAGGTACAGAAGGAACAGAAAAAAGGCAAAGGAAATCAAAAGTGACTAAATTAAATAAATGCATCAAGCACGAATGCATAACATTTACCTTGAGGATCCCATATACTGTAAGAAGTAATTGGTGCTCCCTGGCTCCTGTGTCGAGTCTTTAGACTCACTGCCTGTGCTGTTCTCCTCCAACTGGAGGAAAAAAACAAAAGCTATTTTAATATTTAAACATTTTTAAATTAAAGCATTTAACATAATTGATTGAGACTGCAGGAAAATCAGATTTGCTTCTAAAATCAGAACTGTTAAGATGTGATCAGATCAGATTTGCATGTCTGGACATCACAAATACAGCTTTGGAAAAATTTAAGAGTCCACTTCGGTTTCTGAATCAGTTTCTCTGATTTTGCTATTTATAGGTTTATGTTTGAGTAAAATAAACATTGCTGTTTTATTCTATAAACTATGGACAACATTTCTCCCAAATTCCAAAATAAAAATATTGACATTTAGTTTTAAGAGTTCAGAAATCAATATTTGGTGGAATAACCCTGTTTTTTAATCACAGTTTATATGCATCTTGGCATGATCATCTCCACCAGTCTTACACACTGCTTTTGAATAACATTGTGCCTTTACTCCTGGTGCAAAAATTCAAGCAGTTCAGCTTGGTTTGATGGCTTGTGATCATCCATCTTCCTCTTTATTATATTCCAGAGGTTTTTATTTGGTAAAATCAAAGAAATGTATAATTTTAAGTGCTCTCAATTTTGGTTCTTAAAGTTGTATATCTGCATAAATGTGCTGCGTAAGGAAGGTGCCATCTGTAACATATCTTTTGTGCTCTTCTTGGACCCCCACACTTCAATCACACTGGATTTGATATGGCTGTTGTCTGTGTAAATGGTGCAAAGGACTAAAACACTAAAATTTGACTTGAGTGGACAGAGCAGCATAGACTGATTGTAACCACATTTCAAGCCACCTTAAAAAGGGCTTTATATTCAATTAGCAAAAATCTGATTGATGGTTTATAGTCTGGACAGACAAAAACATGTCAATCTGCGTAAAACCTAGACATGGAAAAAAAAATCTGATTTGCACTGGCAGTCTGACCCATGTTAACAAAAATGCCCACTGACCTTCGCCCTCTCTTTAATATTTTGCCCAAACACAAAACTCGATTCCACGTCCTTCTTCTGTGCACCATCTTCTGTCTTATCTCCACCATTCTCTCCTCCTTCTTTGTCTTTCTTCTGCACACAGCCACATCCGTAACGGAAAAAAGTAGGAACAGAAACATCAGACTGAATCAACCTTTCTGGCAACATCTGGCAAGATACTGACACAATGAACCTTAAACACAACTAACCAAGAAGAACAAAAATCAGTCAATTATAATGTCACAATTTCCTGAAACACACAGCAGCTTAGTGGGGAAACACGAGGTTGCTGCTTTGTGGCAGCTACTCTATTAATATCCCAATCTGTAAGAGGACGTGACTACAGCTCCTCTTTCCTTACGCAAGCACATTAACTTTCAAGCGATGATGTGTTGTATATATAGGTTTATGTGGAAGCATGTGACTGAGTATATTCGCCCATCGCCAAGCTAAATCTTATTAAATGAGTCCTGAAGTCCTCACCGGTGATTTGTCCGAGCCGTCTGTGTTGTTCAGGAAAACTGACCGGCCTTCTGTTGCTGCGTCTGAAAACTTCCCCACGCCATTTGTTCCACAGCTCGAGTCTGTCAGGGAACAGAAGGCCAGTTAAAACTTCACTAAAATAATATAAATAAAAAAAGTGCTCAAAAACATTACTTCAAGCTCATCAGAATAAAAACAAATAGGCAAAATTAGTTTTAAAATAGATTAAAGGTTATAAAGGTCAATAAAACCATGGATTCTTACATTTTAAAGCTAAACACAAGTGCCTCTAACTGGTAAATACCACACGGTCTTTCTCACACAATTTCATAAAAAGAAAAAGTCTCCAAAAATTACAACAAATCATAGGGAAATACAAACAAATAAATAATAAAAAAAAACCACCAGCAGTTGCACCAGCTTCCCCACTATGGTATAACTTAGGAATAACACATTTTTTCCAAATAGTAATTCTTAAGCTGATTCACATTCTATGTTAAAAATAAAAAAAATAAAAAGTATAAAGAATAAAGAGTTAAACAGTAACCAAACAGGTGAACTCTCTAGCATAACATCATTCTGATCACCACAGAACATTTGAAAATCTGAAGGATGACAGCAAGTGACTGATATTAGAAATAGAGATGGAAGTAGTGGAAGTATGTGCAGTTCGTAGCCTGAGTAGGTTAGTATTTGAAAGGGTTTTCTTTTCCCCCACTTCATATATGGGAGAGTAATGCTAGTAAATTATACTTAAAAATTAGTCTGTGTTGTTCCTGACAGACCCTGAATCCTCAATAAAAAAAAATCACCAGTTGATTTTCAGCCCAAATATGCAATCAGCTAATTATGCTGATCTTGAAAGTTGGTCAGATCATATGATCCATGTAGCTGCAGTGCTGTGTGAGGTCACAGGAGACTACAGTTCCTCAATCAACTAGATGACAATATATAAACTTCACTCAAGGCTGCAGAAACCCTTTCTTTCAGATTTCACATTTACAGGATTAGGGCTCAGGTCAGTCTGTGCTTGAGCATAACCCTTTAGAAACGTTTAAACATGTTCTGGTGGTCTCTGAGCCTGCTGGCACACGTAAGTTAAGTTCACCCAGCACAATGAGTCCACTGGGAAACACAAAGGGATTTACAGGGAGCCTAATTTTAGATTTAGGGTTTCTATCTCTGGCTATGACTGATTTTAGGCACATCTTGAAGTCAGCTTTATCTAGGTTTGCTTGCTCTAATAATACCCAAGTAACTTTCTAAACTCACAGCTAGAAAATGCATAACTACATGAAATAATGAATTAACAGTTATTGTTTCTCACTATTTAAACAGAATATACTTACATGTTCATTCATATGTAGTAGAGGTGGAAAAGTTGATTAAATTTATGTACTGTATCTACTGATTTTCAGCCAAAACATGGTCAATCAGGCAAAATTTAGCTAATTTAGCCGATCAGACCACATTGGGGATTTTACAAATTTACAGCAGTTGAGATGGCTTAACCATAATGGTGTTGGTTTTTGGTGTTTTCCTTTTTTTTCCTGACAAAACTTACATTCATAGAATGTGTAATATTGAGTCTTATGAAGGATAAACATTCAAACCTTTAACCTACTAACGGAATACCCCTTTCCAGAGTTCATTATTCAGCCCATAGAGGCTGAAACATTGCTATACAAACAAATTAAAGCATATTTAATCAGCACCAAAAGTATAGCAGCAACAGCCAGAAAGCTGAAGCATTCACATTCAAAATACTGGGGTTTTTAGCACTAGATAAGCAGGTCTTTTTGGTTGCGCTTTCGTTCTGAAAAGTGCTCTCAGTCTTTCAATAGTGCAGTTTTGTTCAGGAATTCATGGCTCTCAGCTGAAGTACGAAAAAAATAAATAATATTTAATCTTGACAAGCTATAAACACACACAATATATTATTAAAGCGCGACATGATTTTGTATTTTCTTCCAAGTTTGCCTGAAAAGGATAATGTGACATCAATGCTCGGTGCAAAAACACCCCAAAACACTGATCAGTTTATTTTCCAGTCTAAGAAATGCAGGGCTGGCTGTGCAGTAGCTAGTGGTCTTGCCTTTGAATAAGAATTTAAATACTGTGACTGATACTAATCAACATGCCTGTGGGTTAGAACAACAATAATTAGCATTGTCAAAACAAGCTGCCAAAGAAGCCTCTATGTAATAAACAACCCGTTTGGCTGCAAAACCATCAAATGCTGGCCATTAACATGTTTAAGTGCATTTTTTCAAGCATAAACAAGCAGCATCTGATAGAAAATTTATTGGTCAGAAAATCTGTTTTCAAAGCAGCCTTGTTATGAACCCAGCAGCTAAAATATGCATACGATTGATTCAGCTACAGAGCTGTTATACTGAATTTGACAGTTAATTAAATCAACTGGTGGGTCAAGGAGAATTTATTTGAGCCCTGAGCCAAATCCAAATGAAAGGCAATGCAGAGCAAGTTCAGAGTTAGTAATGAACCCAGGTGTCCTTGCAGCACGTACGTAAAGTTAATGTGACATAGGGAAAGAAAGCTGATCTGAGTGTACTCACTGCTCTTGCTGGGTTCTGTGAGGATCTTGGTGGGCGGTGCCTGCAGTACTGCAGGTCTCAGGACACTGCGCTGTTGCTCCTTGGGCTTCTGACTGGGAACGCCTGCAAAAGAGCCTACTAATGGATTGGATCTGAAACCGAATGGTCTAAAGCAGCATAAACTACATAGACCAGTTTAACAGAGGAAACCAGAAATAAAACTAAAGCCTAATGGGTCCTGCAAATATCAAGCACTTGTCATTTACACATCTGTTGAACTATCAAAAATATGAAGGTAAAATGTTTAATTCAAGAACCAATTGCCCTGTATCTGCAAGATTACATATACTGCACTGCTACAACTAGGGTTGCAGCGGTAACCGGTTTCACGGTATACCATGGTATTAAAATGCACGGTTATCATACCGTGTGTGTTTGCTTATTACCGGTAAAACGCAAGCCAGCGGAGAAACTCACCCGCGCATGCGCGACTCTGCTCCGCTTCAGCTGCTCAGCACACAGCGGTGAGAACAGCAGAAAGTGCATCAGACTAAACAAATCTCCGTCCGCCTACAAAAAGGCTAAACTAAAATCAGCAGTGTGGGACTATTTCAGAGACCCGCCGAACGCACCCGAGGATGGGTATCCGATTTATAATCAATGTGGCCGTAAAGTCACAGCTAAAGGTGGACATACGTCAAACCTGTTCTCCCATCTCCAAGAACACCACCCCGCCGTGCAGCGCAAAGTATGTGTTTAGTTTATAATTTTAATCTGAACATAAATAAAACCTCTTTGTAGTCGTGCACAACCCATGTGGTAAGCGCCCGCAAAAGCGCCGAGTTATCCGAAATTTGGGCACGCAGGTACAGGGGTGAAGTGCGTGCTACGACGGATTCACGTGTCCGTGTAAAGGTGCTCGCCGGACTGGATGTGAAAGACGCCATTCATTTACATGCGTTCATTTTCAAATTCTGACGTGCCTGTTTTTCATGTGTTAAAACCAGACTCAGTGTGAAAGCCTTAAAATAGAAATCTCTATTGTGAGGATCATGTCAGAAATAAATCCCCTCTTTCTGCAGTATCTGGTTATATACCAACTTGGCAGTAAAACGGACGTTTACAACAGTTGTTTATCAGACACTGACCCAGGCTCAGTTTATCAGATATTAAATAATTTAAACTTAAATAATTGTACTGAATAGTTTAAACACAGGATCTTTACTTCTTAGAGGACATGTAATGTGTGACACGTGTGTGTGTGTGTGTATATATATATACAATAAATAGTTAATTGAACAAAAAACCTTTGTTGTAATTTCTATAAGGGTCAGTTTAATAATATATGTAACAAACTGTGATACCGTGATAACCGTGATACCGCGGTATTTTCTGAGACGGTTATCATACCGTGAAAATCTCATACCGTTGCAACCCTAGCTACAACATGATTCGGAGACCATATAAATGCATGAAAGAGTAGGAATGCCTGCACATGCCTGTGTACACCTAATCAAGTGCTCAATGAGTGTTTATTTCCTGATATTTTAGCGTTTGATTTAATTTTTTAATTTTCACAATCCAACAATCCCACATACAGGGTTCATATACTTTTTAACCAATACATTTTTATGATTGTTCATGAATTTTCGTGTCAAAACTGTTAAAAGTATGCCTAGATTGTATCTAAAATAAATAAAAAAAACATGGACATTTTATGGTTTGATTAAAATACCAGGGACGTGTTGAGAATTAACGAAGCCACAGCCTTGTGTTTAGCTAGCTATTTTTTATTTTTCCAAAACTTATCCAGGCCTGGAATCTGCTATTTTCAAATGACATGACTTTTTTTTCAGGTTTTTCATGATTGTACAAACCCTGCACAAATGACTGAAACATGAAAAATATGAAAACTTCCCAACTGAAAACAAATATTCCACAGATAATCTACTCTCTTTGCATATTTAAATATCTTATTTTCATTGCACAAGAAGGAGCAAGTCTTACCTGCACTCGGGGCCTGGCCGTGGATCAGAGTAGGAGGTTTCAACCGAAACCCAACTGGCTTCTCCTCTAAAAAATTTCACAAAGAAAAACATATATAACATTAATTATATTAATTTAAATAAAACGATTCAACAGCCCATTTCAGACAGGATCACATTTCTATGTATTCTATTATAGAAGGACCACAATTATATAATAAGAAATAAGCCATGATTAGCCAAGAAATTCTATATATAAAAAAAAGCTCCATAACAAATCTTTAAAAATAACTCTTTCAGAATATGTCTAATAATTCTAGCCCTATCTGCATAAACATGCATGTTTTTTCAGTTTTTCGTACATCTTAACTCCAGTGTTTGTTTCTTCAACCATCTGGACACCATTGCTGTCAAAGTAATCGAGTGACTATGCAATAGAAACATTTGCAGTATTGGCAGCAATGCAATAGCTTTATTACTGAAGAGATTATAGGTATAAAAAAAATATATAGATGGCAGTGGCGCAACACAATTATGTAATAATGTAGCAATTCTCAATGAATAATATATATTGTAAAGATTGGTGGCAGACAGTGGTTCATTTTTGTTGTGTTTAAATCTTCACTGTTCAAACGGTTATAATTAGATTTTAAAAAATACTTAGACTTTATTTCTAGTTTAAGGAAAACTGTAAGAATACAAATACAAAAACTATATCGTAATATATTGTCTTGTTTACATTATAACAGTATATCACAGCATACTGAATATTAACACCAGTTCTGTGTTTTAGGGGGTTTGCCTTATTGTATTTTACAGAATAACATCTCAGAAATGTTTAAATATCAGTATTGTAAACGTACTTTATTTTAGAGTCATATGGGTCATCAGGGTACAAAAGAAAAATTCACACTGTTCTCATTCCTCATTAAATATCTACTACAGACATTATTGATCATCTGTTCAGTATAATTTATTTTACTTTAGTCCTTGAAATATTGAGTGCATTATTAGTATCGCAAAAATACCCTGAAATATCATGATATTATGTCAGGGCATATTTCCCACCTCAGAGTGTGATGTTTTGTATAGTCAGATTCATGCCAAAATATAGAGGAGTTGTGTAAATGTATGATTACAGACTCCTGAAGTTCTGTTTTTCATGTCCCTCACTTGCTTTCTCTTTCACTCTCCCTCCCACACAAACAGCCCCAAACGAAAACGTCTCGTCAGGATCAGCCGAAGGCGGCCTCTGCTCTCTCTCTATTAGCATAAAACCCAGTTTCTCACTTTCTCCGTCCACCTCTCCCTACTCAGTGCCCCACAGCCAAGCTGCATGAAGTTACCATAGCAATTCCAGACAGCCCTGCTTGACCACTTCCTGGTCAATCTTTTAAGAAAAAGTCCCCTTTGGGCACGGAGACCTACTTTAGCACATTCTTGCACTCTCTGAGACGGTAGCTGAGCACATTTTGGTTCAGCCTGCTTGACTGTCTCTCTTGGTCTCGAAACAGACAGAAATAGAAAAGCTCCCCCGAGCAGCTCAAACGCACTCTCTTATTTGCCTCCCTAGCCATTACACACTTTCTGCTCTTTTCAGATATGCCACACAGACTGACCTGCTCACTGTAAAAACACAAAATGACGAAGGAGAGAAAAAAAAGGAGAAAAAACAAAAAAACAAAAAAGCATTTCGTAACGAAGCCCAGAAATAATGTGACCTTTGTACCTTTGCGCATTTTTTTATTATTACAAAATAGAGAAACTGAATTATTTCTCCTTTTCTCTTTGCTTCTCTATATAAGCTTAGAAGACAAAACACTGGCTGAGATGTTGCACAACAGCAGCGCCTTTGTGAAAATAACCAAAACAAGCATTTAATTATACAGTTGGGTGGTATGCCTGGAAAATACGGATTATCAGCTCAATCTCTCAATTTATCTCAATCTTATACACGCAATGTTATTCAATCTTACATTAAAACTGTATTAAAAAACTAGCAAAAAAAATGAGATACCCCTCCAATTTAGCCTCCCATAATAATGTTATCAATTTATAGTACAGTACATGGACATGACCCTGATCATTTTTGACAACAACAAAATCGCCCTTTTTTGTCCTTGGCAATAGAGCCCATTAACGTTAATGAAAATGAATAATTGTAATAATTAAAAGTTCACTGCTAATGTAAAGGGGTAGCTGAATTACAATATTGCAGATACATTTGGGACAATATAACACTAGCAGGTATACATCACAACAGCATCATGCTCACACCGTTACTGATGTGAACATTCAGTCCTCAAGCCGTAGGGCTTCACAATATCGGATAAAGTTACACTTAAAATGAGAACAGGATGTTTTTTCTTTATACGTAGCAAAACCTTAAAAAAAATAATTTTACATAGCACAAAACTTGCAAATTGCATTTTGACTACTGTGCACGTGTACAATGCGATATTGATAAAATGATATATTGTGCAGCCCTACTTAGCACTGTTGCAACACAATCTACAAAAAACAGGAGCAGGAATTTCCACATAATGGTACAATAAGATGTAGAAGGAGTCCCGCAGTCTTACCTGGCTCTGAGTCGGAGTTGCCTGTTGGAGACTGGCAGAAACTTGAGGGCATAAACACATTATTCTTGGAAACTGCGGCGAGAAAGAAACACACAGAAACAATCATGAGCAAAACATGTCAGATACATGACTAATACACAGTAAAATAGACAGTTCTCTTGATCAAGCACATGCTATTTACACAGTTGGTAATGTTCTATAACATTATCAAGCACAGTAATATTAAGACATGTACAGTAACTCAGACCTTTTCCAGGCATTACCCTGGAAAGTTGTACTTGTGAGTCTAAATTAGTTATACCGAAGTCTAAATCAGTAGTACCAGACATTTTCTGGATTTTATCCTGCAAGCCCCCTAGTTAAACCCCGATGCAGAACATTTCTGACTGTATGCTACACGTGTGAAAGGCAACTCCAGAGTTTATACATAAAATATACATAAGCTTATTAATTCAGAACCCCCCAAATAAACTAAACACAACCTATTTAAGTTTCCCAAACAGCTTAACAGATTACTAACAGCTAATCCAGCTATATTTAGAATTAGGCTTTCAGTAAATAAATGGCTAAGGAACAGGCCTGGATGATTTGTTGTCTCAGAAAAAAACTTTGAAAATAAATAAATTATAATAATAATAATAATAATACCGTCATTAAGACTGATATAATGATAAGACAGAATAATTACAAAGCTACAAACTTTTAAAATTCAGAAAATGTAAACATTTCATAAAGACAACCTACCAGCTCATCTCATGAAATAAACACAAGTGAGGGGAACATTTTATGTAACCTCAGGTTGACATGAGGACATATTTTTATGATCAGTTTTACAAATGTTATGTTTACTTATTAGAAGAATGAAATTCAGATGATAGCTGATATTTTAATTCTATGTGGTCAAACACAAACAGTTCATGTAAATACAGAAGCAAGGCCAGGCAAGTTTATTTGTATAGCACCTTTTATACACAGAGGCAATTCCAGGTGCTTAACAGAACAATTTAAGACTCAATGCAGAACAAGTTTAAAAGAGAGTTAAGAAAGTGCTGAATAAAAAAAAGGGAAAATAAATTTTAGGACTTGCACTAGTTTCAACCATTGTAAAGCATAGTGCTTTGTATTAAAAATAATTGCACACAGCAAGACACAGGACCAGAAACTAATCATTAGAGGGCTGTAGCAGGCTTCGGTAACATAACTTCTAAGAACTAGTACTGACAATAACCAGAAATCAATATCACCATTAATTGAATACTTAGGCACAATCAATGACATAAACTTGGTGAGTTTACACCCTATGTTTCATGTTGCAGACTGGATGTGGTGGAGTTAAATGACCTCACACATGGTAGCATTCTTTTTTAAAAGATAGTATTTACAGAACAAAAATATGCAGTAACAAAAAAACAAAAAACTGACATGACCAGCAGAATTACATCAAATAGCTCTGGGTATTTCATTTTCTTACTGACAATTATTAAAATGTATGATTACCAGAGTAAAGGTTTGGAATTAATTAAAGCTCATTGACTAATTGGATTATTCAACTGTGCAGAAAAACTTTTTGGAGACCCCTTATATAAAATAAAGTAATTAAAAGCCAACTGCCCTACTGCTGCATTTGTCTTAACTTTAGGTTGTCCATGTTGCTGACAATAATATCCAAATTAATCATCAAATCCAGAACTGTCTACTTGTAGTTGTGATTTTATTTTCAGGGAGTTTCTTGACCTAGCACATCTGTATCTACTTATCTAGTCATTCACAGCGTAGTGCAAAACCATCTCGTTTCATTGGCTTACCCGAATGTGAAGGCGGGAACTGTGTTAAAGATGAGGTTCTCTCTCTCTTCACTGGAGGACAGTACTCTCCATCCTCTCTGTCTGAGTCTGAAAAACACACACAAACCCACAGTAAGTTAAAAGGGCACTCGTGGCATTTAAGTCACTGTTTGCTCTTTAGCTCTCACCCCAATTTCAAATTACACAAACAGCAAGTGAAATATTGACCAAATCTTTAAATAGCACAAAAATGCCACAGAAAATCACAGGCAGTTACACTGCTGAAAGCAAATCAGTTTTTAATAATGTTCTGCTCTAATATGCACGCAGGTTTCAAGTCTGCTGAACTGCTTCATAAAGAAAACATTTAGTATGATACTACTGACCCAGATGATGTATGAAAGCAACAATGTTTAACAAGATGTTCTGAAGCAAACATACCTTCTCCATCCTCTGCACTGGACCCATCAGCAGAACGCTGCAATATAAGAGAACAAAAAACTAAATCACAATGACATACAGTAACAAGCTTTACAGGAATGTGTGTCACAGCCACTGGAAACATGATGCAACTGAAGACACATTCCCACAAGGTGCCAGCTTATTGATTTGCTAAATAATCTTTCAAGGAATATATATAATATGCTAAATTACTCGCAAGCAACATATTTCATCTTCCTGCATATTTCATCCACCTTCCTGTGAATTAAGTATTCGGAGTTCACTTTTCAGTTTTTGTTGGGTAACTGTCTACTGTCCTGGGAATGCTCTCTACTACATTCTGGAGAAGCAATGCTGTGAGGATTTGAATGCATTCAGAAGCAAAAGAAGCATAAGAAAGGTCAGAATGCTGAATCATCCCCAGCTCATCCCTTAAGTATTGGAAATACTGGACAGAGCACAACCATTCCACAGAACACAGTTCCACTGCTCCACAGCTCAATGCTCGGGGCTTTATACCCCTCTATCCCACACCTGGCATTAGATATGGTGCCAGCAGGTTCATGTTTATCTACTCTACAGAGTTCTATTCTGTTAGCAGCACTTCTTAAGACATCTGTGCAAAACACCCTTTCATATGTATACCAAATACATTTATATGAAAGGTTGTCCACAAACATTTGTGCATATAGTCGATATTCTTTATTTATTTTCTTCTTTTTTTTTTAATCACCTTTAAACAACTTTATATTTTATTGTTTGGACACAGTTAGTTGTTGTCAGTTGATCTACCAATGCCTATATAAATATTACAGAGAGACTAGACACCCTGATATAACTTAAGAAGCAAATGTAACATTTATATATTTTAAATTTTAGCTTTCAACCAACTGGACACAAATAATTTAATTAAAGGAATCTATTGAGAAATGTTTCACCTCTTTTTGTTTCACATTTATTTTAATAACTGGTTCTTACATAAACTGGTCACAGCTTTAAACCCTCTTTGTTTAAAGAAATGCAAGATAGATTGAATATATTGAAACTAATAAAAATAAATAAAAATACGATAAAATTAAATCATTTTACAAGCAGTGCGGCCAGTGTCTGCGCTTTGTAGAAGTGCAGCGAGCATTGCTTGGTCCTTTTTCAGTATACAATAAAGAGCAAGTATTTTCCAATATAATGCGCATCGGATTATAAGGCGCATTTTATGCAACACTAGTAACTAGTAACTAATAGTAGGAACAGGGGTGTTTTCCTTCTAAATTCAGCAGACCTGTAAAGCTAAGCTAAGTTAAGTAAACAAAACTTTGGCAGATACATACACGTGAAATATAGGAATCAGCCCAGAAGGCCAACATCTGTGCATCCCTAATATAAAGGCTTTTACAAAACATATACAATCCAATAATAAAAACAGACTTACCTTCTGTGCCTTATCTTTCTGAAACACAAACACTGGAGGAGCTATGGCAGGCTTCTCTGTTGGGGAGAAAAAAAGGATTATAGGTGATCATCAGTTCAATAGGGTGATTAGACATTCACCTTTATAATTAACCTTAATTTCTGTGACTGGTCAGCTTAGTAAAATCTGAAAAGACACTGTCTCTAACAATCTGGGTTCTTCATTAATGGAAAAGGTCTGACTGTCACTCCACTTTCACTCTTCATACAGAGCCTATGATGTATTAGAGATGTAAACAGAGTCACTACTGTTAAGTTCAGAAGGTAGAGAGATTACTTTTTATTTATACTGAATTATGGATACAATCTCATAACTCTCACTGTCTGACTCCCAATCCTTCTTTCCACACACTCACAAACTGTTGCATTTTTTTATAAAGCATATATTTGCCTTCTACCTGCTTAATCCACCCGTTTATATCACAAAACACGTTTTCATTTCAGTCGATGACAAAATTCAATAATTACGATTATCTCACAATAAAATGTTTTCTAAAAATACACTGTATACTACTACTGCAAACAGTACACCACCTCTGACAAACTGTATTTTATATTATACAGAGAGAACAACAAGTCATGGTTAACAGAATTTACTACAGTGCGGGGAGAAAATTATGAAAAAAAATTACATCACATTTACATATTACATTTATACTACATCACCTACGCCCAATACGAACCCACAAGATTACCACAATAAGCCATCCAGAAACATAACTAACAGGGATGGGAATGAGTGCAGACCACGTGGTCAGTATTACACAATATTAGCATCATATGATGCAATATTATAAACCCATGTTACACTATAACTTTTCCTCCCACTCCTTTTAACCACACAGGTATAGAGCTGTGGATCAAGTATCTTTCTAGTTTCTATTACTAAAAAGAAGCGGTTATTTTAAGATCTTGGAATGGATTACCTACCTAATAAAACCACTGGCACATGTAGAGCAGGCTTAGAATACACATCATGTTGTGTAAATAAACAAAGACATATGATCTGCCATGACCCGGGTGATATTTTTAACAGCAGTGCTTCTCTACATCAACTGCTATAACAGCTGTAACTGTACCCTAAATTAAAGTAATAAAAAAATCAGTGCTGCTCAAAATTGTTAGATAAAGTCTAGACATATTAGTACACTCTTGTATACACAAACCAAGTTCACAGTCACGCAAAAACCTTATTTGTCTCATTTTTGTTTTTTTGATATTAAGTGAGTCTGGCAGTTTTTTTTACATTGTGTAAATGATTGTTAAATTTCTCCTGTACAACTACAAATCAAATATATATAAAGCAACAAAATATATTACATTACCGTTTAAAAAAGGAAAGGTATGTGTTTGTTGTTTCAACCTTAATCTCTGCCATGGGCTTTCCATAGCCAGATGGAGTTTACCTTCTGTATCAATCACACACAAGTTATTAATAGACAGGCCTGTCATACTAACTATATTTGCTTGGACAATATACTACTCCAAAAATAATAGTAATACAAGTTGTCCATAGCACTAATAAAATTATAATACAATATCATAATAATGCAGTTACACACTTGATTCATATCAATATACTTTACATCAAGTTGATAATATAATTATTGTGATCACATTGACTATTGTAAGAGGTTTCACAATCACGGCCCATAATAGAGGTGTGCCAAAAAATCGATTCACATAAGAATCTTGATTCTCATTTACTACGATTCAGAATCGATTTAAAATGTCCCAAAATCGATTCTGAGGGGCGGGTTTTAGACTGATTTTGGGCTGGGTATTTTTGTTGGACCTGGCAACCCTGGGGATAGCGCTTGTCCTTTCAAACGGAGATCTTCCAGACACACACAGAGCGTAGGTGTTTGAGAATCACCGGTAAGATGGCAGAACAAGCACTATATTACATTAGATTAACGTGTAGTTTCAATGTTTTATGGCAGAATGCTTCATAACAAGCATAAAAAAGATCGCTAGTAGTTAGTTTCAGTAACTGTTAGCTAGCTAACTAGCTAACTTTCCAGTTCCACCTTAAATAACGCTACAGGTGGCAGCGGGCTGCAGCATTTAAGGCGGAACGGAAAAATACAATAAGCTAATCAGAGCTAATTTCAGCTCCTCATCACAGAGGAATTAAGGAATGGACCATATGAATTAATTTCTCCACCTCCTGCCCCCTTTCTGAAGAAATACAACGACCTTAAATTAACTAGTTAATCAGCAGCTGCTCCTGAACTTTAGCGCTCCACTGCTATCATCACATCAGCCCAGCAGCGTCACCTACACACCACCGCTAGTAGCCTGGTAATAAAGCAGTGTTATTTATTATTTATTTATTGTTCATTAACGTCATTGTGATATCCCAGTGATTCCTCTGTCACTGAGGACCCACATTCCTGCACATTTTATTGTTTTTGTAACACATTACCTGCTCCAGGACCAGTGTATATTATGGAGGGTTTTTTTTTCAATAAGATTCATAAGCCAGAAGCAGAAATTTTTATAATTCAAATCGTTTTGAATCAAAAATCGATTTTGAATCGAATCGTGGCCCCCAAAATCGGAATCGAATCGAATCGTGAGATAGTAAACGATTCCCACCCCTAGCCCATAATTATGTCTAGAAGCAACTGCAGTATACCTGTACTGTGACCACCTCACATACTAATTGATCAATCTAATCTGGAAGACTGGAGTAGACAAAGCTCTAGTAGAATCAGGTTCGGTGGGCTTTTTTTTTTACAATATGGTGACTCTCCCTCCAACCTGGCTATGGGAATCATAAGACTGTGACACATATAAGATATTTATAGGTATATCACATATGTTCTTACAGTATTTCCTGCAATAGGAGGAACACAATCACATCAGTATCAGGGCAATATCACTGTAGTGCGACCACCTCACATATTAATTAATAAATCTGATATAGATGCTTGGAACAGGCCACAGTCAAGTTTACCAGTTATTTATAGGCAAATCACATAAGTTCTTACAATATTGGCTGCAGTACCACATCTACAGTACCACTGCAATATCACTGTAGTGCAACAAGACTGCATATTAATTATTAATTAGTTTAGATGAATGAAGTGGGTCAAAGCTACAACAGAAGCATGTGCAGGGTTGCTTTTTTTTTTTTTTACAATAAGGTGATGCCCCACCTGGCTATTTAGGTAAATCAAACATGTTTTTAAGAGTGCAGGAGAAGGTTTTACAATCACTGACTCTAATCACGTCTAGAGGTGAAAGCAGTATTTCTGCAGTGTGACCACCTCTCTCATTAATTAATACATTTAACAGAATCAAGTGCAGGGGTGCTGTTGTTACAATAAGGTGATCCCCATACCTGGCTATGGACATCCCACGGTAGTATACAAAATTACAAGTTATTAATATGTACATAACCTATGTTCTTACAGTCTGGGCTGCAGCAGACGGTTTTACAATCACTGACTCTAATCACATCTAGAGGTGAATGCAGTATTTCCGTAGTGTGACCACCTCACTTATTAATTAATAAATCTAATCTGGAATACTTGAGTAGGTGAAGCTCCAGTAGAATCATGTGCAGGGATGCTACTGTTACAATAAGGTGATCCCCCACCTGGCTTTGGAAATCCCAAGGCAGTAACACATCCAAGTTTACAAGCTATTTATAGGTAAATCACATGTTCTTACAGTCTGGGCTGCAGCAGACGGTTTTACAATCACTGACTCTAATCACGTCTAGAGGCGAATGCAGTATTTTTGTAGTGTGACCACCTCACACTTTAATTAATGAACCTAATCTGGAAGACTGGAGTAGGCGAAGCTCCAACAGAGTCATGTGCAGGAGGGCTTTCGTTACACGGAGGGAGAGAGAGAGCGCTGGGGGTGGGCGGGCCCGGATTTAGCAGCATAAACTCGGCCAGACCTGCCAGCCAAAGAGCCGGATAGCGAGCATTACATTCTCCAGGCCTGGTAAAGGGAGGTTAGCTAGCTTAGCTAACTAGCCACCTGCTGAGATACAGCTCCCCAGAGCTGGTGCTGGGATTTAGAGTCTTAACTGTATGTAAACAAAGTGAAATGTGCTGCAAACCACGAGTGTATCAGACAGTGTGGGTAACGTTAGCTAGCCAGTTAGCTAGCTAGTTAGCTTCCCCACCCCTATGCCAAAACACAAAACGACGACATACTACAGCTAAATAGCTAAAGGAGCTAATGCTAAGTTACCTGCTTTCACTTGGATTAGGATCAGAATCTACTGTCTGCATACAGGCTGATCTCTGCTTTCACCTCTATTGATCCTCGTGGCTAGCTGGCTATTTTGGGTAGCCAGAAATAGCAATCAAAGCTCAAGCACAAATGTGGAATGTTAGCAAGTTAGCTAGCTTAGCTCAGTCAAAGCCAAGTTCAACTAGATAGATAGATAGATTGCCAATAACATTGACTGAATAGCCCAAATTCCACAGGAAGCTTGTACTACTGCTTAAGATTTATTTATATTAGCTTTAATCCTCTGCTCTTCATTGTGCTGCAAGCTATTTGCATTGTGCTCAGCTGTTGTTAAATATAAGCATGTCTGGTGGCAATATAATAATATATGATATCATGATAATGTTTTTTATTGTGATACAATATAACTTGGTGCTGTATGAGTGTCTCAATACTAAACACTGACCAACTACTAAGTTTAATAGAGAGTTCAGCAAGTCTTTTTAAAATTTAAATATCTAAAAAGAAAGGGCATTAGAAAAGCTTTTTTATTTACATTGTCACCCACACCTACTTTTAGGGTTGAACAATAATTATTTAATATATATTATCAAGACATAAAATGCTGCAGTAAATGTGACATACATTCTCGACCGCAAAGGTCATTGACAATAATTACAGGAGACTTTAGCTACAACAATTGACAAATTATTTGTTTAATCACTTCTATGTACATATATCTGTTGTGGCCATTCTTGCCAATGTTTGTTCATAATGATTTTGAAAATGTATCATTTTGTCCAACAAGGGACTATATTTTGTCAATTTTGCTTATATAGTCCAGCCCAAACTGAGTCATAAGCTAGGTGGCAAGGATTTCAAAACAGCTTAAGCCTCAAACTAATAGCTCGCTATCCAATGTTGAAATCATTGTGTAAACAGACAGGTTAAACTAGCTAGGTTAGCTGGCAAGCTAACTAATTAGTAAAACTGGTTTTAACTAGCTAGCAGGGTTATACATACAGATTTTAAACTAGAGCGCTAATCTAGCTAGCTAACTAATTAACTAGCAGCAATGGATACACAGCCAAGTTTTAGTTAGTGAGCTAACATAAATAGTTATCCAGCTAACTAACTCATTTGCAAAATTGGATGAACATACAGGTTAAATAAGCTAGGCTAGCTAGCTAACTAGCAGCATTGGATAAACAGGCAGGTTTTGGCTTAGTGTGCTAACCTAGCAAGTTAGCTAGCTATCTAACTAACTAGCAGCATTGGTTATTCATCCAGGTTTTAACAAGATAGCTAACTAATTAACACTGTTTAAAAAGACAGGTTGTAGCTAGATAGCAGCCTTGGTTAAACAGACAGATTTCTAACTCGAGAGCTAATTTGTCTAGTTAGCCAGCTAACTAACTAACTAATTAGCAGCACCGGATAAACAGTCAGGTTAAACTAGCAGCACTGAACAGCCAGGTTAACTAGCTAATAATTAGAAGCACTGGTTAAATAACCAGGTTTTAACTAAGCATTCTAGCTAGCTACCTTTGCATCTATTAATTGACTGAGTGAGAGAGAGGTCTCTGATACGAGTCATGGTGGAAAAATGTGGTGAAATTGTTCCCTATTTCTAAGCGGCTTCGGGTGATAAAAGGTGTTTTCCGCTCTGCTCGCTGCAGCTAGTGCGATCTATCCAGGGGAACACAGAAACCCTGCTCCTCAAGCGCCTTATCAGGATCGCTCTCCCGCATCCCGCCTGCTTGTGATGAAAGAAAACAGAAAGGCCGGGAAAGCAGTTAGCCGGTTAGCCTGCTGTTCAGTCAGGGTATAAGGAGCTACACAGCCGAGCCCCTCACGCCGCCGCCACTGCCGCCAGTTCGGGCGGACAGGGCTGAGCTAACGGCTAACCGCGCTAACATCACAGCCCCAATAGACCTAACTAACTGGCGAAGCAGCGCGACCAGCCCCTTAAACAGGAGTGTCTTTACAAACAAACGGGGGAATAAAACACTTCCACTCCTCCCGTACCCAAATACCTGCTTCTGCACCTCTCATCACTAATTTATCCCCTTTGTTTTGTGGTTTCATTGCTTCACCCCATTGCCTACCTTCGTTCGCCAAGTCCGCCATTTTACTTCTCCGCGCACACCCACAAGCCACCGCGCCACAAGCCTGATATTTCTAGAAACGAAAACGAGAAATATGCAGCTAGTGACAGTTCATTCTCAACTTATTCATACAGGAACAAAATTAACACGTTTTATACTTTAGAGTTCTGGTCTTAAATAAACTTCAGTAATATAAGACCCTCACGTGTCCGGCTGTAGTTTTGGGGCAGTAGACTTCTTAGGGGTAGTGTACACTGAACTGCTTAGATGCTCAAGTGAAAGTGGAAATATGAAGACACAATATACTAGAGTCCCTCAGTCATGTCTTTATGGGCCTTCAGACTTTATTTCAGTGGAACTAAGGGGCCCAGCCCAACTCCTGAATAATGCCCCCAAACTTTACTCAAAGCAGTCAGATAAGGATGGTTCTCCTGGCAAATGCCAAAGCCAGACTCGTCCATCAGGTTGCCAGATAGACCTGGACTTGAATCATCAAACCAAGCTAAACTGCTTGAATTCTTGCACCAGAAGTGGCATAAAGTTATCCAAAAGAAGTGTGTAAGACTGGTGGAGGAGAACATGCCAGGATGCATGAAAACAGTGATTAAAAACCAGGGCTATTCCACCAAATATTGATTTCTGAACTCTTAAACATTATGAATACGGACCTCTATTCTTTGCATTATTTGAGGTCTGAAAGCTCTGCATCTTTTTTGTTATTTCAGCCCTTTTTTGTTTTTGCAAATAAATTGCTCTTAATGACAGTATTTTTATTTGGAATTTGGGAGAAATGCTGTCCATAGTTCATAGAATTTAACAACACTCAAACTAGTTAATTGCTCAAATGAAAGTGGAAATATAGAGACACAATACACAGTCACTTACTCCAAGTTTTTTGGGCCTTGCTTTGTTCACTTGTGTGCAGTCATGTTGGAACAGGATGTGGAATTCAGAGATCCTTTCACTAGAAATAAGAGGCTGAACCAAACTGCTAAAAACAACCCCACACCAAAAATCAAACTTTACACTTGACTCAGCGCACTGGGACAAGTACCAGAATTGCCAGATGGAGAAGCGTGGTTCGTCCATCAGAAAACCAGGCCATGTTAATCCATGTAATACATGAAGAGCTTAGGTTACAGGTCACATTGCAGGTTCGGGAGTATAATATATATGATATATACACATATATCGGTGCATTCTTAGTTTTATTTACATGCTAGTTTAAACAGTCACTGACGTGTACCCCACAAAACATTATTTATAGTGTCTGGCCAATTCAAATATTTACATATCTTATTTATGCTTAGACTTAGCTTGTGTGCTCTGGATCATTATCTTGTTGCACAACCCAACTGCTTTTGCTTTAGCTCAAAAACAAATGATCTGACAACAAATTCAACAAATAAGATATATTTTCTCAATGTAAGTTAATACTTGTGCATAAATATATGAAGCCTGTAAAAATTTGGGGAGCAACTTCATGTTGCCTTCAAACTTCAATTGCCTTTTTAAAATTGTAATAACAATGCCATAAAATAGAGTTAAAAAATCAAATGAGTATATTCTCTGATTCAGTGTGGAGTATGACTCTACAATGTTACATTGCGACCACTAGGTGGCGTAATTTCCTTAAATAACCACATAGTACTTGCCATATGTGCAGGGCAGCTGCAGATTTGAACAGATTCTGGTTTTCTTTGAGACATCTGGTCAACAGGAGGAGGGGAATCAAGATAAACTGTAATTTGTCAGAAGTTAAGACATAATAAAGTATTCATTTTTAATTTTTATTTTTTAAAAATAGTTTTATGTGGCACCATGTTAGGAATACAATGATGAATTCTTTTCAATCAATCAATCAATCAATCAATCAATCAATCAATCAATCAATCAATCAATCAATCAATCTTTATTTTAACTCAGAAGTACATTGAGGGCATCCCTTATTTTCAAAGTAGCTGAGTATTTACAAAAACAGGGATTGGCATGACAAAGAAAATAATAACTAAATTTAATAATTTTAAAATAACAGTAAATAAAATATAAAAATAGATAAAATAAATAAATAAATAAATAAATAAAAATAAAACAATAATACAACTTGGTTTAATTAATAAGAAATTAGAATTAAAAATAATATAAGATGAATACAACAAAAATAACTTTTACATAGTACAATAAAAAATACTAAAAATAAATACATAAAAAAATAAGAATAAAATAAGAATAATAAAAGAAACTAATCAAAATAAAAAACAAGAATACAAAAACTATTAGAAAATACTAAATAAAATAATGAAAGAAATAAAAAGGAAATAAAGCACTAAGAGAACTTAGTTCTAAAATTAGAAATATAAGTTAAGAATAATTAAATTAAATAAAAGTTTAAATTAATTTATCCTTATTGAGTCTCAGTGAGATTGACCGTTAATAAACCTACATTTACTTATAATGTTTTCAGTTATGATTAATTTGTTCCCCAATTTGGATAAGAGTCCAATATTTACCTTTAACTTTTAAAGGGAATCTTCCCTTTTGGAATATTCTTAGAAATATCTGCTAAAAATAAATATCTGTTTTGACTGAACATGAAAAAATGAATGTCTCTGACTTCTGCACAGTACTGATTAATTTGATCAGATACTGCTTACAATGACACTAATTACTTCTAAATTAAAAACTCAAACCCAGAACTCATTTTTACTACAGATACACATCTAAGCACCCGGGGAGCTACAGTTTCACTATTCTCCCAGCAGTGACGTCCCTAATTGCTACGGCAGATTTAGCGATAATCACCACCAAACAGTGTATCCCACTGGAGGAGCAGCCCTAAGGGGCCGTCACTGTTTCCTTGTGGTTCTCTCTGAAAAAGTGAGAAAGGGGAAAGAGTAAAGGAAGATGGTGTGTGTGGTTGAGTGAGGACATGTGTATGAGAAAGACAGAGATAAGGTCTGTATCTTACATTTCATGGAGTGTGTGGGGTGCTCCGTGCTCTGACACGGCCCTCAGGCTAGCCCCGTGTGCCCACATGTTCAGAGGCTGCACAGAGGATTTCACCAATCCATCACAGATAAAAGAAAAAGGAACAAATGAGAAGATTTGCAGGTTTAATCTAGCTCTGAAAGAATTGGGCTTCTTAGGAAAAGAAAAACAGGGTTCAGTAGAGGGCAGCCACTGTGCAAATACTTACAGACTGTATCCATTTATTTGTTGTTTTACTAAACACTAAAGAAGATGAATAATACCATATATCAAAATTACGATTTTATTGAGAACTAACATTTATTACCTGACGTTTGCCTGACATCTACTGTATATATCTATCTGAGTAATAAATGAGGAGGTAAATCATGCTTATGAACTCAGTATTTTTGTAAATAACCAGAGGGTTAAATAAATCAAAATAAATTTTCAATATGCTAACTATACATCAAGCTAGAGAACTGCATAGATTCCTAAATTCATAAAAGATTATTATACCTGTTCAAGAGGCAAACATGCAAGCCTATTATCGTGACACTACCTTCACCATGCTTGGCAGATAAGACTGTATATGTTTTAGATCATCAACACATTTTTTCTCTCTTTTCTTAGTCATTATTTTGAGCACATTTATCTCATCACTGTTTAAAACCATTCCAAAATACATATCTTTATATTTGTATTTCTTTGCAGTTCTGTGCCAAACCCGTACCAGAGCATGTTGATTATTTTATTAATTATTGTTTTGGGTTTTTACTCACAACTGACACAGTGACACCATACTCAACTACTGCTGTTTCCTTGGCTGATCTGTTTTAAGTTTTTTTTTTTTAATCTAATTTAGATTTTTTTAACATTCATTGTTTAAACTTGTGTCACTTGTCTCATAATAATCTTGTCCTCTGGTCTTTTTGATGCTTTATTCTTTTTAAAACCCAAACTGAAAGAAAAAAAAAATCACCCATCAGTCACTGTCCAATATTTTTGGTCTCTTACAAAATGAGTGGGCCTAAACAAGACATGCAGTCTTCTCCAAAAACAATGATAGGACAAAACCCATATAGGTTTTAGATCAAGATATGGAAAAAAGATGATGAATCAGAACACCGCAAATACAAATCAGACCATATACAGTTTGGGGAAAAAAATAGAGACTGCTTAATTATGATAAGTTTCTTTAATTTTTCCAAATTGAGAACCTTTGGAATATAATCAAGAGGAAGATGGATGATCACAACCATCAAACCAAGCTGAACTGCTTGAATTTTTGCGCCAGGAGTTGCATAAAGTTATCCAAAAGCAGTGTGTAAGACTGGTGGAGGAGAACATACCAAGATGCATGAAAACTGTAATTAAAAACCAGGGTTATTCCACCAAATATTGATTTCTACACTTTCTGAACTTGAAGTCTGAAAGCTCTGCATCTTTTTGTTATTTCAGCCATTTGTTTTACAGATCATTTCCTTTAAAGAGTCCTGAGATTGGTTTAAAATGTATCTGAGTGTAGAAGTTTGAGTTAAAAGTGATGTCCCTGGCAGTTTTACAGTAATGCTTTACAGCTCAAAGAGTCAAATAGTAGCGCATTCAAAATAAATACCATGGGGCAATTTTTTCTTTCATTCATTTTTGAAATTTTCAACCAGTGTCTGTCAATCCCAGTTCATACCCAGCAGTTGTTTTTGTTTGCTCTGCTTATGACTCATCTCATGAAAGATTTGATAATTACCAAGGTGTGTAAGAAAAATGAAAACACTGAAACGTGCAGAGCAGTCAGAATGGGATTAAGAATCGCTGTATTTAATCAAACACAAATCCTTATAGCTGTTTTTGGACATGTCTGCATTAAAAATGTCTGCAGACTATCTAAACATTTGTTTATCTATATAGATTGTTGTGCATGGATATACAGCTCTGGAAACAATAAGAGACCACTTAATGATGATGTTTTTCTTTGATTTTACCAAATTTAAAACAAAGCCATCAAACCATCTTTAACTGCTTGAATTTTTGTACCAGGAGTTACGGTGGCCGAGAAAGCCCAGCGCAGTGCAAATTGAAAAGCGCTGCAAAAGCACAAAACACATCCATCAAAATTACAACACAGGCGCAGCAAATAGAAAAACGCGCTGCAAATAGAAAAACACGCTGCAAATAGAAAAACGCGCTGCAAATACAACCACAACACAACTATTTTCTATTTGCAGCGCGTTTTTCTATTTGCAGCGCGTTTTTCTATTTGCTGCGCCTGTGTTGTAATTTTGATGGATGTGTTTTGTGCTTTTGCAGCGCTTTTCAATTTGCACTGCATTGGGCTTTCTCGGCCACCGTAAGGAGTGGCATAAAGTTATCCAAAAGCAGTGTGTAAGACTGGTGGAGGAGAACATGCCAAGTGCATGAAAACTGTGATTAGAAATCAGGGTTATCCCCCCCCCCCCCCATTAAAAGTAGGTTTAACTTTTGAACATACATACATATCACTGTGCATCTCTCCAGGTATGGCAAAAGGAATCTTTTAATTAAAGACAATGTGTGTATATGAGCAGCTCATACACAGCATAATAAATCTCTGTGATGCGCATAAAGGTGCATTCATTTCAAAGGTAGAGAACTATGCAACCCTGTCACAACCACCCAGGCTGCCTACTATCTGCTAGGTCTCTATGCGCGTGGCAGAATTTAGGAATTTAGATTTATACAGAGTGTGAATAGGGCAGGAAGACCCAAAACAATGCTTTTGTGATATAATAGTGATGGAATAATCAGTGATATAATATTTCACCACTACAGTGACTCTATTATGTAATGGGTTGTTTTGTGTATTCATATATGATGCCAAAAGACAAAAGCATCCTGTTTTAGTAACGGGAAAGGCAGATGCATTATCTTGCCAAAGTATGGTCTGTGAAATTACTCTCTTACGTCTTGGCCGGCATCTTCATTTGGTTTCTGGAAGTGTGAGATGATTCAGTTTCAGTATTCAGAGCACATCCTCATATCTAAAGCCATGTTTTCCTGTACTGACTTTATTTCCTGTAAACATTCAAGCTTTCTTGACTCTGAATTCTGTCACTAGTGAAAGCAAAACATTACAAAGTTTAAGCTTATTTTACAAACAATTGGGCTTTTTAACTTAAAATTCATAGCCAGAGGACTAGATGTACTGTAATTTTTTTTTACTTTTTTATTTCAGAAATCACAAGTTCAATGTATACAGTGCCAGTCTAAAGTTTGAACACCTTAAATTCAGTATTCTTTCATTGCATAAAAATGTTATGCATTATAGATTCATATTAAAATCATCCAAACTGAAAAAATTAAGAAAATGTTTTAGTGAATTTTATTCAGTAAACCAAAAAGTGTTAAACCAACACTGTTTAGATTCTTCAAAGTGGCACCTGCTTAGATGACAGCTTTGCACATCTTGCCATTTTCTTAGTCAGCTTTATGAGGTAGAGTCACCTGGAATGGCTTTTAGTTAACAGCTGTGCTAAACTTGTAAAGAGTTAATTACTTGAATGTCTTGCCCTCTTCATGTGTCACTGTAACCGTACTTTACCTTATCCTTTATTATCTGTAAAATAAGTAATACTGTATATCTGCCTTCCATGTTGTTGTTATTATGAATAAAGGGGATGGGGGACTAAGTAACTAATAATGTGTGATGTTCCTTATGTAACCCTGGTTTTCTTTAATAGACAATACAAAAATAAATACCCATGGTCCCATACACAGGCTGAGAGACCACCTTATGGGCCGGGAAGGTAGAGCCTCAATGTGATTTCCCCTAAATGCTCCAGGCAGATCTGATTAACGCTTGATTAATGGCCTGCTAGCAGTTGCTTTTCTGAACATGTGAGCTGTAAATGATCTCAATGGAGCTACACTAGAATAACATGTGACACCATGTGAAGGAATGTGGAGGACAATGCTCATCTATTTGTTTTTTCAGGCATTAATCCACCATCCGAGTGAGCTTGGCGGTGGACCATAATTTTTTTTGGAGAGATTTTATGAAACCATCTCTTTACTTTCGCTAGAGTTCACTGCCGATAATCCATCAAGACAGGTACCATCACAAATTCACGAGTGGGAAATAAAGTAGATGATGCCAACATCATTTTTTCATTTTTTACACTTTGTAACACCCTGTTATTGTGGCAGCGGGTACACAATGATGAGAAAAAAAGAAATTTCTTATTATTGCAGGTCTTCAGTGTTAAGATGGGATAAAATGTAGAGTCAAGTGAGGTCTGCTCTTTGATCAACATATAATTACATAGGTTCTAATGGTACATATATTATGTCAGTTATGTATCGCATTATCCCAGAGACATGTGCAAGCATTAACCTGCCTTGATCTGTGTTTTAGGATTTATGAGCTTCTTCTCAGCTTAGAAAACTATTCACACACCTATTACCCAGCCCACCCAATGTAATAAACATTAATAGGGTTTAAGATGAATTTGTTATTGAATTATTATTGCTGTTGACAACATACAGCTCTGGAAAAAAATAAGAGACCACCTCAGTTTCTGAATCAGTTTCTCTGATTTTGCTATTTTTAGGTACATGTTTGAGTAAAATGAAAATTGTTATTTTATTCTATAAACTACGGACAACATTTCTCTTGAATTCCAAATAAAATTATTGTCATTTAGATCATTTATTTGCAAAAAATGGGAAATGGCTGAAATAACTAAAAAAATGCAGAGCTTTGAGATCTCACATACTGCAAAGAAAACAAGTTCATAGTCATAAAGTTTTAAAAGTTCAGAAATCAATATTTGGTGGAATAACCCTGTTTTTTAATCACAGTTTTCATGAATCTTGGAATGTTCTCCTCCACCAGTCTTACACACTGCTTTTGGATAACTTTATGCCACTCCTTGCGCAAATATTCAAGCAGTTCAGCTTGGTTTGATGGCCTGTGATCATCCACCTTCCTCTTGATTATATTCCAGAGCAGTATATGAGGAAGGAAGTGCTGGATTGCAAAGATGTTCAGAAGGAATTAAAGTAAAGATCACCAGGAGCAATAAATGGAAACTTCATTTCATGCAGCTTGTATATATTTATGCAGTTCCTACATATTCTTCTGTAGAGGTGGAGTGTTAATAGTGCATCCAATAGCATCACAGCTTTTTCAATTAGGGACAGGTCTGACGATGTGGTTGACCATGGCATAGTGGCTGTGTCTTCAAGGCAAGCTCTTGATCTGGCAGCAGTAAGTGGACGAGCATCGTCCTGTTGGAATAGTGCAGCAGAATGTGCAATCAGCAGAGGTAGGGCCACTCATCGCAGGACCTTATTAACTTTGAGCTGTCAAGGTGCCTGTAACGAAATTGCACCCCATACAATGACACCAGGCCTACTGGATGTGAGACGTGTGATAACAAACCAGCACTCACCACAGTGCCTCCATACACCAATTTGTTGGTTGTCTCCACCAAGTGGCTATTCTTGTTGGTTTATTTATATATTTATTTATATTTAATTTTTTTCCCAATTTACAAGATTAGTTAGGACTTCCCTATCACTAGTGATGCCTCAACACCAGGAGGGTGAAGACCAGCACATGCCTCCTCCGATACATGTGAAGTCAACCACCACTTCTTTTCAAACTGCTGCTGATGCAGCATTGCTGAGTAGCATCACAGCGCACTCAGATGAAAACGCAGCGACTTGATTCCGATACATCAGCTCACAGACGCCTTGTGCTGATCGACATCACCCTTTGGAGTGATGTAGGGAGAGAGTGCCATCTACCCACCCAGAGAAAGCAAGGCCAAGTGTGCCCTCTCAGGGCTCCGGTAGCTGATGGCAAGCTGCATGAACAGGATTTGAACCAGTGATCTCCTGATCATAGTGGCAGTTCTTAGACCGCTGGAGCCTCCTTATTGGTTTATTATTGTATAAAAGATACGAACTTTGTTAAATTCAAAACTTTTCATGACCAACAATGGAACTCATACGTTGATTTTTGAATTACTGCACAAATACTAGACGCTAAAACACTTTAAAAGTAATGTGGTGGTTCAGTATGTTTTGTGCAGGAAACTCGCAACTTACAAAACTGTTCTGAGGGTCAAGTGTGTATTTGTAAGCTGATATTAATGAGCATTTACAAAAGTTGCCTGAGGGGGTGACAAGTTACATGACTGACAAGTTTGGCGGACATTTAAAAAAGGGCGTTACAGAAGCGTTAATGGAAATTCTGGATCAGGCACAATTCATTCTACACATCAAACTACATCAAAGCATGTCAAATCCATTAAAACCAATTAGAAGAATGAGGTTCTATAATTTTATTCCTCAAGGCCTTTTAAAAGAGACTGTAGAAAAAAAAACATTTTTTGCACTTAATTTTTAATATATTGATAATAAAATATTTTTGAAGGAACTTCTGGTTGCACCTAGATATCCCCAATAATGCACAATTGTAAATCAGATGCTCTTGTTTCCATGTGGCATGTGGCTTCCAGAAATTATTAGTTGTATAGAAAAAATAAATACAGTGAGGTTTTTTTTTATAAAATGTGGCAAACATATACTGATTGTGTGCATGGCTTCATATATCATATGTGTATCTGTATAATTAAGCCCAAAGATTTTTAGTCTATCTTCCAGTTAAATAATAATTACACCATATTAAAACATGTTGGCTTCTTCTTCTTTTTCTTCTTCTTCTCATTCTGCCAGGATCAACAACTCAAATACAGATAAACTTAAAAACATTGTTCAAACTTACAATGTTTTACTTACAATGGAGCAAACCTCACCTCAGTATTAGGTTTAGACTGAGTTTACAGATCTGACCATGTTCCTTAATGTTACTGTGCTAATATTTAACCTTCCTTTCTATCCCTGCCTATCTCTATCACTTTCCTCATTATCTTTCTAGCATTAGATCATATTAACACAAACACAATCACATGGTAATCAGACAATAGTAATACATGGTAATAACATGGCAGTAACAATGTAAAACTATGGTAGTAAGGCAAAAGTAAAATACAATATTGCAATAACAGTGAATGACATTGTAATAACATCTGTCTATCTATCTATCTATCTATCTATCTATCTATCTATCTATCTATCTATCTATCTATCTATCTATCTATCTATCTATCTATCTATCTATCTCTGTGTCTGTCTGTCTGTCTGTGCTCTGTTTCTGAAGGTGCAGCACATCACAGTGAACATTATCCTGCTCTGGTGATTCTGCACGCTCTGACTGCTATGAAGATGGACTCAACTTACTGGGGAATTCCACTGTTTTTAGTTTAGTTTTTTTGTTGGGAGGGGGGTTCTTATGTCTCTACATAACTAATCAATGAATTCTAGTGTGAACATATTCAATATGTACAATGGTACCTAATACTTTAAAGCATTCACATAAAGCTTCTAAATCATTTATAATCATTATGTGAAATGAGGGTGCCTAATAGTGAAAAGAAGTCTTTGTATATGTGTTTCCAAAAGTAAAGTCTACAAATTACATATAATTCACTTTTAACAGAAACATCCCACATTTGTTTTTGAGCCGTTTTCCTGAAACCCTCTTGATTTTTATCAACACAGCTGCAGTTGCTGCCTACACAAATGTTACGCTTGATATTTACTGAGCGTGTTTGTGAACGAAACATTCCAGGTCACAGTGAAGAAAAGCACCTGCTGTAGGTTCAGACTAAACATTTATTCAAATTTCCTGCTTCATATGTAACAGCATGTCAACTTTGGAACGACAGAGCATAGCCACCTGGACATGGCCTGTATTTGTATCACTGAGAATCTTGCTTGGAATATGGTATGGATTATCATGTGTCATGTCATCAGTGTTGTGTGTGAACGAGTGCAAAAGAGCGTGTTCATTGAACATGCTCATTTTTTGTAAACGTTGAACTGAACGCAACACATTATTTAATAAAGAACTTGAATGTGAATTAGTTCACAGTATGTGTCATGAACGGCAGAGAGAGACCAACGACGAGAGTGCGGAGTGCGAGGGCAAGAGAAAGAGAGAGAGAGTGAGAGAGAGAGAGACCAATGACAAGAGTGAGAGAAAGCGCTGCAATTAAAAAAATGGCTAGTGGAAGTGATGGCACGGAGACAGACATCGATTCTCCTTATGAACATTTTCATCACCTGGTAAGAAACCCACAATTGCAGAGTCATGAGCAAATGTGTACAATGAGCAGTTTTAAAGAACGTTTAGTGATTTCTAGCTTGTAGTGTGAAAAAAAAGTATTAATTTGAATATCTCACGAAAAAAGTAAAATGAACTGAATTTTGATCTAGTTCAGAATTAAAATTGTGAACTTTGAATGTGAACTGTTCACTTTGAGCATGTATGAACTGAACTTGAACAAGTTCAGAAAAGCTGTGAACTGGCACAACACTGCATGTCAGACCTTGTATTGTTTCCATATTCACAATTTTCCTTTAAAACATTTTTAGCATCATTGTAAACTGGCATTTGTTCTTTACATTGTTTAAAAAATGTAAATGAATGGACCAATGAGAATCAAAAACACGTAATTAATTCTCAATGACTACTTCTGAAGTTTAAGTGAAACAACACTATTTAGATTTTCTTTTATCAAATATTTGTTCAGTTATTTGTCCGAACTTAATCATTTTATGATTGTGAAATACAAATCTGTTGTTCAATATCTTTGGCAGACTTTTATGCCAACAAGTGGTTGAAAATTCCGTTTAGCTATGCTCAAATTTCTGATGAAATAGATGGGTTTTCCTTAGCCTAGGCTGCATCTTATATAGACTGCTTTCTTCAGCCACAATCTCATCAAAGGCTGTTCTAAGTGAAGGACTCATCATATACAGCCTCGAAATAAAGCCAGTGTATAGAGTGATTGCAAGGACGCAACTGGTGTATCCTTCCAGGTCCTCAGTTTCCCACAATGGGATCTAAATGTATTTGCTGGGCTGGAATAGAGCTTTAGTCCTTTAAGAAAAGTAAAGGTGAATTAGATGAGATGAAAGATTTAAGAATCTTTTATTTTTGTTAAATTTTGATAACTGCCCCATAAGAGATGCAGAAGTGATTTAGGCAGCACCCTGATTTAGGGAGTGTTTCCCAACTCCAAGAACTCAAAGAACAGAATTGCGTTCCTTAGAAAATTGTCTTGCCAAGTCACGAAGTCAAGCAAGAAGAAACTTGCAAGAACTCAAGAATAGAGAAGGTATTTATAACAGTTTCAGATGCTCTCCATACTTCTTTTTAACAGTAATCCAGCAATCCAGATTTCACCAGCATTAAACTGACATGAAATGAATTGGTTTAAAAGCTTGTGTATAGTCATGCTCATAAATGCTATGCACATACATAAGGTTTGAGATATTAGTCCTGAATCTTCGGTTTGGGTGTTTCAGCAACATCTATGTCAAATAGGTCCATAAAACTGAAAATAATCAGTGTCTAATTCCTACAGGAAGATTGTCCTGCTAAGATTGACACATTTTATGTCCCCCACAGAAATCATTTTTTAAATAACTTATTCTGCTTTATCATAGGAAAGGCGAGGTAAAACTTAGGATTGAAGTGATTGACAGCCAGCCTTAGTTTAAAAAAAGGCTGTCTGCATTACATTGAGCTTGTCAATCATATTGTTATTAATCATGACTCCAGTGTGCTCTAATTAGGCGTTAGTCAGAAAGCTAACAATAGTGTAGTTAGATGCGTTCGATTCAGTAGAATTTGTTCTGTTGCCCAGCACTGGTTTCACATTCATTTTCTTGTCTGTACCAAGTTCAGGAACTATTTAAAAAAATAATAATGTTTTCTCATTTTATTCAGCACCAGCTCAGGGATCGTTTTGGCTTTTACTGTTGAAACATTCATTACACTTATCGGATAAACTGGGTGTCAAGTGGAAAAAATATACTTTGCCTTTGGTCCAATAGGCTGTACTGTAAATTCAATGAAGGCAGACTGAGACACTTGGAATAGGACAAAGGAGCAAGCCTAGCAAACAAGGCAACATGGCAGACATTTATGAGGTAACCACAGTGTCCATGTTTTTCCACAGTTATTTGGGGGAGATTTGTACTAAACAAGTCACTTCAAGCAATCGGCTTGGTAAGGAAATGACCACAAATTGATTGGATAGTCATGGTAAAATATTGCATATCGAGCTCAGCTTCCTTGTAACATATATCATAGTCATAACTGTATTTTCTCACTTTCACGCTCAAATTGGATTAAACTGTGCAATTCTTTCACAAGATAGCATTTATGTGGGCCACCACATGGTGCAGAATAACATTCCAGTGTATTACACTATAAGAAAGTCCTGCTGGGGGCTGCAGATGCATTAGATTAAACTCCTGTGAATTTACGACTACAAACAGAGATGTTATACCCCTAGTTAAATTATAGAATGAATAGGAGTTCTCATTATGTTCAAGATCATTTAAGGATATTTTTTTGTATCAAAAAGAGGCAATTAGCTTGCTGGTTATACCATAAACAGAGTTGAGTGGGAAAAGCCCTTGTCCGTGTAGAGATGTTTGCATGTGCAGTAGCCTGAAAACTATTCATGAGTATAAAATAAGGTAAAATATGTAATTAAAACAGTAAAATCCTCTTTTTTTATAATTTTGACTCTACCCAAATACAATAAGTGATAATAAGCTTATCTATTATGACTTTATACAACTCATTACATACTGTAGATTCAGTTTCTTTACATATTTGAGGTAAGAATTGGAACTATGTGAAACTTTTATGAACTGTCTGGTTCTAGTTAGAATGTATGCACTGTAATACATTAAAAACCAATGTATTAGATAGTCAGGCAGGCGTGAGTCCATGTATGTTATTTTTTGGTATTTTAAGTTTACCTAAGTCAGCCACTGCCCTCTTTTCATGCTGATGCCTCTGCAGCATCGCTAGGCAGCCAGTGTGGTCAGAAGAAAGTGCAGAGACCCAGCTCTGAAACATCAGCTGACAGATGCCCTTGCTTATTAACATCAGACTAGGAGCTATGATGGGAAAGAGCGCCATCTACCCACAAAGAGAGAGCGTGGCCTGTGGTACTCTCTCAGACTCCGGCTGCTGATGGCGAAGCAGCATGGTCTGGGATTTTAAATCAGTGATACTTGGATCATAGTGACAGGGCTTTTCATTTTTAATGTAAATGCCAAAAGCAAAACTCCTAAATGATTTGGAATAGAATCTCTTTGCATTAGCTCATATTAAAGTGTTAGGAAAATGTCTTTTAAAGTTTAGTAAATGTAATGTGTTTGTTTTAAGCTAAATAAATTGTATTATCATTGTGTTTTAAATATGTGGGTTTGTAGATTTTTTCCACAGAATCAGCTTTAAACCTCAACCCAAAGAAGGAAAGAGGAGAGTTCCTATATACGAAAATAGCTCCATTACCAACAGAACACTTAACATCTTTGGTGACGCTTCACTGATGTAGAAAGAAAAGACGGTGGTGTAAACTTTAGCTGCACTATCACATGGCTACTTCATTACCCTCTGTCCTCAAGAGCAATTGTTACGCGTCCTTCAAAGCTTTAAAATGGAAAGTAGGGGCGACGCTGGCAAAACATTAGACCTCATCCCGCGAAATACGAGGCATCAGAGACTGTCTGAACATGACCCAACCTGAGAGAGAAAATAGCTTGAGAGCACGAACTGCTGACTCCAGCTTGAAGAAGCTCATCTGAGATTTCTATCTTTTTGAAGTGAGAGGAGTGCCTACAGTGACACTACACTGATTAGTGATGGATAGCTGGTTGTTTTTAGTGAGAGACCCACTCAGGAGAGCCTGAAAATAATGGAAACCGAAAAGGATATCGCTTTTACCACATCCATCAATGTGTAAAAGCATGGAGCTTTGATAATGTGTCAATGCTGACAGCATATCAGCATATCTGGCATGTTGAAAATATAGAAATAGTAAGCAAACTGACATTTTACTAATCAATGGAGAATATTTGGGGGATTGAAAGAACTTTGAAAAACCAGTTTGAAAAAAAAAATTGAAAGTGGCAATGAAAGTGTGTAAATATTACTGGAGCTTCTAAAAGTTGTTTAAAGGAGAACTCCAGAGTAAAATTGATTTTGTGTGTAGTAAAACATGATAAAGAATAATAACGTTTGTTGAATAGCCCAACAACACTCTCCCACAGCTTTCCAAGATCCAGTGATTTTTAGCAATTTATCCCAACATGCATTAGAATGGATGATATGGGGCATATTTTGCCCCTGCAGATAAATCACTTTTTACACCGTTGTCCATGTTCAAAGTAGCTCCACACCTTATTGGTAGAATCCAGAGAGCTCTGACATTTAAAACGAGACATTAAACAGGTTGTAAACAGTGGTTTTTAATAAACTTCTAAAAATTACTGGATCTCATTAAGCTGCAAGAGAGCAGAGGTGGGCTCCTCAACAAAGGTTAGTACTCTTTATTATGTTTTTACTACACCAAAAGTCTATTTCACAATTCCACAATTTATCTTCAATTTTAAATTTTAATTTGAATTCTGTTACAAAGTAGCTTTACTGGAAAAAACCTATTCAAGAGAAGAAAATGAATAAAAAAATATTTAAAAAGGGAAACTTACCCTCTTCCGATTGACACCAGATTAAGAGGTGAAAATGGTATTGCAATGATTTTGGTTGTGGTATAATTGTTGGTGTCAGAAGTGGTGGTTTTGTGGAGTCTTTCTTGAAATGTAGAGTTTACTTATGTAAAAGAAAAAGATAAATAAAAAATTGGATTTATTAAATGAAATATTCTTTAAGAGTCAAATCTGAGATGAATATTCCTTATTGTTGACAGAGGTCAAAATAAATTGTATATTGGTTTATTAACAATAATATTGTAGAATGTGTGAAAAGAGCAGCTGAAAGTTTTAGATTGGGTAAAACAAAACAAAACCAACAAAAAATGGATTTAGTCATTTGTACGTTTTAGGCAGCCTATATTTGTCAGTGCTAAAAAAGTTTTTTATGAACAGTATCAATATGGTTGAGACCCTTCATTCAAAAGGCTTTATCCAAATTGCAGTACTGCATACTATTATCTCAAATAAATATCATGATTACTTGAAAAATGTACACAAATTACGATTACTAGCTGATTTGTGTGGAGCACTTGTCCAGGTTGCTTTAATTTCATAGATTGGGTAAAGTGGAGGCACATGAATGTACAAAGAATTTCCCACAACTCTTTTTAGACTGGTCCCAGCACATGGGCTATATGTTTAAAACCCTGAAACCGCAGTTAGCCTTACATTATTTTAACTAAACATGCACATATATAATAGAGACATAGATAAGTCTATTTAAGCAATAGAACACGAGAGGGAGTGTGTTATCACGAATAACATCACAGCTGTGATCCGGTCGCAGGCACGAGCCGAAAATAGGAGATTCAATGTAAGAAATGTGAAAATGAAATGTAAAATATGTTGCAAACAGCAATATTTTTTACATCTTCACAAGATAAACCATTAAAGCACTCTCTCAGAAACGGCGGGAAAACCTGCTGACCTGCGAACCTCTCTCAGTATCATAAGCCATCATAAACCCACACTTTATGGGCATGTTTATGGATTCTGTCTCAAGAAGAAAGAAGATAATCCCAATTTATCCTTTTGAAAGTGTTCTCATCATCTGAAACTATTAAAGAGAGCCAAAAATAACCATGTTTATAAGAAACATAAAAGAGTGAAGTTTTAAAACTGATGTGTGGATTCATTAAGTTATTTATACTTGTTCTTCATAGAAACAAATATGGTTCTTCAATGGTGATCATTTATTATTATTATAGGCCCAACAACTGAACCCTGGGGGACTCCAGTATTAATTAGGATTAATAGCTGAATAATTACTGTAAGATTTAGGGGATGCTATGTAGACACTGAAGTTCATTCATTATCTCACTGTTCTGATAGTTACCTCTGTATCTGAGGTGTTTCATTAGGTATACTGCTTTGAATAATAACCAGAAATAATAATCAATAATTTGCAGATCACAAAAGGTTTAATATTGATTATCAATAATTTGAAAATCAGATGCATTGCTTACAAGTTTAGTCAAGGTAAATTTCTCTTTTACAAACTTTGCTGACCAACAGCTTGTGAAGCGAAAAGATGATAAAATCACATGACTGGAATTTGAAGCAAAACAGAAACACTGTTCCTCAGCAAAGTTGTATACTGTATCGTTTCCCTAAGATGTGGAAATGAAATGCTTTCCTTCGGTCACACCAGAGTGACAGCATTGTTGGGACTCATGAAATTGCAAATGAAAGTGGTCTTCATTTCATCAAGATGAAACAGTGCTCTTTGTGTAGATTAGCTGTTACCCAAACCTCCAGTAAGGCTTGAATTTTTCACTCATTAATGTATTATTTTACATCACTTTTCTGCGGTTTCTTATGTAAGAACCTGGCTGAACCAGTGATAAGTGACATCTCGGAATCTGAGCACGAATCCAAGTTTATTTCACCCGGTCTTATGTAAGAGCAGGGAAGTGTTCACACTATGAAAAAAATCATATGTCTCAATTGGTAACTTATTAATGGATCAGAAGCTTTCGACAGTTTAATTCACCTGAGACTTCAAAGAGACTGTTTAGCATATCAGCTATTCTACCTTTGATAATCTGTGTCAGACTTTACTGCCCTACTGATCGAATGTGACGCAAAACCTACAGAATTAGCATTAGTTTGCCAAGATTTCCAGCAGCAAAGCCAATACACTACTTACACCCAAGACCTGGATTCTCCAATTTACTGAGCCAAATACACTACAAATATCTGTGGACATCCCTTCTAATAAATCCGTTCATCTACTTGATGTTGCACCTATTGCTGACTGCAGAATAAAAGTCAAAGAAGAAGATATTCATGAATATTCAGCCATGCCTATAATCCCATGTCTGACTAGAGGGCTGTAAAGCCCCCAGCAGCAGTGAGTAGCTCCATTGGCCATTCTTTTTGTAGGTTACTTGATATCATTCTGCAGTTGCTAACTGACATTTAAATAAGTTTTTGGCCAATCTCCAGAACTGAACCGCATTAAAGTCTTCTGGAATGTAAACAAAATGGATTGTCATCAAGTCATCAAACTAATTTGAGCTGCTTAAATTGTTAGCAGTGTGAAAGACTGGTGGAGGAGAACATGCAAAACACATGAAAACTAAGTTATTGGTATTATTGTTTCTAAATGAATATGAACTTGCTTTCTTTGCATTATTTGAGTTTTTTTTTGTTATTGACAATTTCTCATTTTGCAAATAAATTCTCTAAATGATGATATTTTTATTTGGAATCTGTAATTTATATAATAAAACAACAATGTTAATTTTACTTAAACATATACTCATACTGTAAATAGTAAAATCCGGGAAACTAATCATTTTAAAGTGGTCTCTTAATTTTTTCTGGACCTGAACATATTATATTACTGTATATTCTACCATACTGAATTGAGTTTCAAAAACAGTATTAATTTTTGAGGAATAGTCTCCTTACATAAATGCATAGCAGATAGTCCTTAATTTTGTGCTATGTTTAATATCCAGACTATTAGATACCAGTGTTGTACTCTATTATTAGATCACTCTGTTATGACTGCATAAAAAAACGTTTTTTTTTTATACTATGACAGTTTTATTTAAAAAAAAATTCAATATACAGCCCTGGAAAAAAGAGACCAATTTAGTTACTGAATCAGTTTCTCTGATTTTGCTATTTATAGGTATATGTTTGAGTAAAATGAGCATTGTTGTTTTATTCTATAAACTACCAACATCATTTCTCCCAAATTCCAAAAAAATGAAAACATGTAATTTAGAGCATTTATTTGCAGAAAATGAGAAATGGTTGAAATAACTAAAAGATGAAATCAATATTTGGTGGAATAACCCTAGATTTTAATCACAGTTTTTGGCATCTTGGCATGTTCTCCTCCACCATGCCAATGTCTCCACCGTCTTACGCACTGCTGTTGGATAACTTAATGCCACTCCTGGTGCAAAAAATCCATTAGTTCAGTTTGGTTTGATGGCTTGTGATCATCCATCTTCCTCTTGATAGTGTTTCAGAGTTTTAAATTTGGTAAAATCAAAGAAACTCATCATTTTAAATTTTTAAATAAGCTCTCGAAAAAAATAAGTAATGCATAAACCACCCCCACCACTCATCTCCACTCTAACCCTTAATGTATTTCAGGCAACAAACAATAATATACAAACCTTCGTATTATATCCAGATTAAACACAAGTGCACTGGATTTAAGAAAAAAAGAAGAAAAATACATGAAAATACACACATTTCAATTGTGTTCATGGTAAGTGTGTTAAAACATGTTCATTGATCTTGTCAGGTAGTAACAGATTTACACTCCTGATTAGCACATCACATTACTGATACATGCAAAAGCCTGCAGTTCAAGAACAAGCCTGGTGCGCTCTTGTTCTGTGAAAGTGAAAGTATCACTAGTGGGAATGGGTGTATAACAGGTGTCAGGTTTCACGCCTCACATCTTTATAAGAGAGCGTGCGTTAAGAGCGAGCAGAGTCCCGGGACCCAGCAGATACCCTGATCACAAGCCCTCTAATTATCCATTCTCAACCTGGTAAGTAGACTATTCTTTTGTTCTTTTGGGACTTTTTATGTTTTTTTTATGTTTATAGATCATATAGCACATTTAATGTGTTCTTTTTTGGTGATAGTTCTGATCTATTTGAATATTTAATGTATTACTACCTACACTGTATACAACTTTTATTTAACAGTAGATTGAATGAGTATTTTTATCTGGTTGACTGAGCAAAAAGCCTTTAAAATGTCTGAGTAACAATACAATGTTAAAAATAGGACTTTTAGCAGGTAGCAGGTTCCAATTTTCTTATTCTTTTTTGTGCTGAAGCTAAATATTTTTTACAGAATAGTGATGTACCAAGATTAAACTCAAATGGTCCATTTTAACTTAAAATAATGCTTTCCTGACAAATGCAAATATAAAAATTGAGAATAAAATCTGCATTTATGCATTTATAATCCAGTACATTCAGCATCTTTAACCCTTTCAGACCTGAATTTTGTGCCAGTGATGGAAAAATATAAATAATAATAATAAAAATGCTGTTTTCTGACTGTAATGCACAGAAGGTAAATCTATGTAAATGTAAATGTAAAATCTATATTAACATTAAATTAAATTAACTAAAATAAGTAACTGTTTTCTATGTCTGCTGTCTATTATGTCTTAATATCTTAATTTGCCTCTTTGGCTCTAGTGATTATTTTTTTCCAGTGTCGTGGGCAGGGCTAAGCTATTGTTTCATTGGCTTATAAACTTTTTCATTGGCTCATTTATAGTCTATTCTGACGAACAAGAGGTCTCAATTAGTGTTACGTGCAACAAAACATTTAAAAAATAAGAAAATACATGAAGTCCATTGTAATGAAAGCAGGGTCTGAACAGGTTAATAATACTGTATAGACTGTCAATAATTTAATCATGTTTCAACATTAGTGCTTTAGGTATTTTCTCAGGTTTTAGGATGTTTTTGTCAGATGAGAAAGGCTAAAAAAAGGCTTTCATTCCTTCAGATTTTATGTATCTTCTCTTTGTGATGATTTGTCCAAGGGTCAAGGCTGCAGACGTAAAGGAGATAATCTTTATGGGCTCATTAAAGAAACGCACACAGCTGGGTCACATCACACCATCTGGTTTTAAGACTTTTTTGTGTTTTTTTTTACAGAGAAACATTAACACATCTACAGCCATGAGACTCAGTGTGCTCTTCTTCCTCGTGTTCCTGGGGTTCCTCTCCATCACTTTGGCACAAGGTTATTCACACATGACATTTTATCAGATACAGAGCTGTCTCTAATGCACAATCTATGTATGTTGAATTTAGTGAACCAACAAAAATGATAGATAGATAGATAAATATTTTATCGACTCCAGGAGGAAAATTCTGGATATCCAGTAGCAGGTATACATAGAACACAGATGTTACAAAAAAGGATAAGATAGAATGATACAGATAAAAATACACAAAAAAATTAAGTATAGACAATAAATAAATGTAGAAAAACTCAGAAAAACGCACAAAAAGACAAAAAGCTACTGAAACAGGCAACCACTCGCATTAGTGCCTGAAATGCGTTAATCTCCTAACTGAAGTTAATAGTTTTATTGACCCTAGAACAGAACCTTGAGGGACTCACCCAACACAATATACTAACCTGTTCCCAAGCAATTCCTTAAAGTCTCTAAATTAAAATCAGTATGAATGAATGAAAAATAAACATAGGGACCTATAGGGGTAATTTCCTGGACATGGCTCAAAAAAATTAATCCTTCTTTTTAAATGGGAGAACTCACATATTTTATACCAATTTTTCTCGGTACTTTAACTGACTAACAAAATTCAGTTTTGTTAAATTAAACTATTCAAGCAACAAAACATAAATCAAAAGTAAAGGAAACACATGTTTAAAAACTCAATTTGCACAGTACGGACATGAATTAGGTACATTACCAGAATTTTGCATTGTTTTAGTGAAACAAGTGTTATAAAGTTGGTTTAATTTACAAACAAAAAATGCTAAAAAAAAAAAAAGTACAACAAAGGTTCATTTTTCAACATTGATCATGTAAAAGAGAGATGCATGTGAAGAACGTTTTTAAAAGTTTAAAGCAGTGGATGCAATCTCACTGTATCTTCCTCACACACAAGTACAGTTATGCAACAAAACATTTTATTTAGAGTATAGTTCAACTTTTACTCCTTATACACTGACAAATATTTACATTACAAATGCCTGGCAAAAGTTCATAAAGAAACTATCTAAGTGAAATGAGGGCGCACAGCAGTGTAGATAGCTTTTGTTTGTATTAGCAGATTATGTAAGAGATACCAGCTGGAGTGGACTAAACAGATTAAGCCCAAACAGATGTTCAGCTCATTCTTGAGTTCAACAAATCTTTTCTTGAGAGACTTTTTAAGAGAAAATCTTCAGAAATGTAAAAAGTGTAAAACTGTCACTTGGGTCATACCATTCAGAGTGTCTTCTGTATTTTTTACAATGAAACATAATTGTTATTTATGTACTTTTATATTGTTTGTACATTGGTCAGCAAAAGTGCTGAATATGTGGCATCATGCCACCTCTAATAATAAGCACAGAAAACTATTTTTTTAGATTTTATGCACATATTATTAAATTGCATAGATTTATATAATTACCTGACTGACACTGATACTGCAACTTTGAGCCATCAAAGCCCATCAAGCCCATACCTGAACTGTTAAAAATACATTTATCTAAATCTACTTTTAATAAGAGAGCTAAACCTAAACAACATTACATTTAAACTATTAAAAAATATTAATATTAATACAATATTCTTCCCTGAGAAGCCTAGATCACAGGCATGTCTCAATTAAGGCTTGGTGATTAGGGGTTAGGCATTCACATGATAGTTTGGGCTAATGAATAAAAAAAAAAGTTTTATTATTGTAATTGTAATATTTATTCCTGATATCATATTGATACAGATTCTCTGGCCGTCACGCCCCTCTATATTACAGTATGTTAATAAAGATGTTGACTTGCTTTATTTAGAACTGTATCTAATCTAAATCTAATGCTGAACATGCTGACAACTTTTTTCCACAGGTTCCTATGAGGACTGCTGTCTGCGCTATGTTAGCAGCATAAGCTCACACAGGATGAAAAATGTGGTCAGCTACAGACATCAGGTGCTGGATGGGAGCTGCAACATCCGGGCAGTTGTGTGAGTACAAAATAATTCACCTCCATTTGATTCAGAATTTTCTTTACAAATTCACCATGTGAAAAATGTTCAAAAGTGAAAAAACAAATACTGTAAATCAATTAAAATTCCACTTTTGTATTTACATTAATGGAATTCCTCAGAATTCAGCAGAGTGGATTATAAAAATGCTCTATGGTCACTGTAGGTGATCTGAAACCCCGACTATATTATTACAAATACTGTATATGTAGAATTTCCTCTGTTCTGCTTTAATCTTGCTCTGTATAAACTTGTTAATAAAAATAATAATGGTAATAAACTTTATTTTCTCTCCTCAGGTTCAAGATGAGGAAAGGCAGAGTCTTCTGTGCGAACCCCAAAGTTAAATGGGTGAAGAAACTGATGGATAGAGTTGACAAGCTGTCGAAGTAGGGTCAGAGAACGTGAGACAACAGAGGTAACAGAATGGGTTTAATGTCAGATACACCATTACCATATGATTAACATGTGATTAATGATAAAAGTGCATACATTCCAAATTGTTGGTGAACTTCACAGATTTAAAATGCAGATCTACAGCCCAGGACGTGTAAGACACTTGTTTTAGATCATCTGCTAAAATCTTAGCCCTTGATGAGCTAAATCGAGTGTGTTGTGGTCAGAGAAAACCAATTGTTAAGCTTGCCTAGAAGTTCTTGCCTGTAATTTTCATTATTTCATATATATTTGGGTTTGAAATCCTCAGAGCCTGTATATAAACCCACACCCTACACTCTCATAACTGTAGTACTAATTCTTTAATAATACAAGTTTCATAGGCTTTACAATAGAACCCTGAGGAACTCCATAATTCCCAATAGTTTTTGCATCAATTTTTTAAAAATGGATAAATAATTACCGTAAGGTTCAAAGGGATGCAATATAGTCACCATAGAGTGTGAGACGTCTCAGCAGACATACTGAACCTCCCAGAAACAATAATTCATCAATAATTGGTGCTTACAAATGTTGGTAAGGGCCACACTTTAGCACCTTAGCACCAGTAGTTGTTTATAACATGTTTGAACTATGTTTAAATATACCTGCTTAACCCCTAAAAGCCTAGGTTTATTATCCAGTTGTGCGCTTCCCAAAATGTTCTTAAAATGACAAGTATTTCCCGAAAACCTTTGTAAATTATCTGGTGTTTAATCTTCTTAGCTAAAACATAAACCTCATAAGCCTTAATGTATCTATTAGTAATATTTTAATCCATGGTAGTGTTGTATTGTAATACCTGGTTTTACAACAGAACAGCAGTGATGGTCATTTTGATTTATTACTGACACAATAAACCACCTGTGTTAGCAGATTAAAAAGAAAAATACACATTTGGATGTAAAACATGTCCATATATTGTCCATAAAATAAACCTGGTGTGAGAAATGGCTACAAAAGTCCAATTTCAAAACAGTACATAGAGTTTTCTGACCCTTACACTACTCCCCTGATATAAATCTCACACAAGTTGCCAGATTGACACATAGTGGCAAGAGATGTCAATTCTTATTATATAGCTGATCAGTGAATATATACAATTCACTGCCCAAATTGCCTCTGTACTATGTTAGTGGTGGTGGTAAATTACCCAGCTATGGTTATCGAACCTTACCGAAGCTCAATGATTACCTGTTCAGCAGTAAAATAGGCAGCTTGCCCCTTTTCATGGCTGCAGCACACTTTTTGCATGCTGCTGTCTATACCTGGCAAACCTGAGTGTGGAAATGGGACTGGGGAAGTGGGCAGATTTGGAGGCTAAATCCACACAGATTTAAATCATCATTTATTAGCAGTTATGTAGTAAATATTTATCTGTTATTAGTCTAAATAAAAATATATATTTATGTGGTTCAGTTTTTAGTTTAGATGAGCTTTACACTTGTTCTTAATGTTGAGGACAATTGTATGTTATTGAGAAACGCACCCCAGATCTTGATTGTAATGCAGAAATTGCTGTGAATTATTTGGTAACAGTTCAGTTTAGCTGATCTTGTGGAGTCCCACAGGGTTCTATTGCAAGGACAATTAAAATTTATGTTAATTATGTATGTGTGTAATATTATGAACGTTATGAAAGTGTGGGATTTGTGTGGGTTTGGATGCAGAGTAATACTGATCACTTTTTTTCTCATTGTTTCTTTGCAGGGTTCAGAAGACTAATGTTCGGATCTACAGTTTGAACCTGAGAGGATGCCAGCACCCTCTGATGTTTCTGTCCTGAGGTCTTGCTGTCTCGCTGTGGTTCCACCTGCTGTCTCAGACTCAGCTTTGGCGTACTGGCTACCCAGCATGCATTGCAGCCAGATGTTAGCGGACTTTATTTTGTAGCTCTTCCTGCATTTTGTCCAAACTATAAGCTGCTAATATCACCACTCTTTCCCATGTTTCCTACACAACACTACTGTCCACTTCCTGCGGCCCAGTGGGCAGCGCCCGGATCTGGGTGCACATGTGAGAGTACGGAGGGCTGCATGTGTAAGCTATTAAGAGATAAAGAATGTCTGTAATCGTTCACGCTTTTATGGCCAGGAGCTTCGCGGTAGCTGATAACGCTATAGTCCAATCGTGGGTGGAACAGTTTTGCAATCAGATCAAATATTGTTTTTCACCTGTTTCCTTATGAGATTAGCTGTAACGAGAGTGCGTCTTTCACTGGGAGTAACCTTTGAACTTGTAAGTATTGTGTATATTGTTCTCTCTGCTTTGACGTTTGCCTCGCACAAGTTAATTGTCGTAATTATTGTTATAATAATGCTGAATGCTGTTATAATTCTATATAACTTTAAATTGTTATTGTTTTTTTGAGGTACACTGATAAATGTACAGTTGATACAAAATATTTTGCAAAAATGCCAAAGAAGACCCATTTTGGTCCCAACAAAAATCTTCAGTTGGTACATAATCCAAAAAAATATTCATAAATCGCATAATTGTTCTCAGCAATGCTCTTTAATGATGGATCCATGATGGTCTTTTTCAATTGAAAAAAACAAACTCTTAAAAACACTTTTTTTGTAAAAGAGATAAATGTAAATGTGATTAACTTTTAAAGCTTTAAAGGCTTTGCTCAATTTATGTTTTCAGCAGTCAAACTTTTGTAAATGTCATTTTATTCACTTTTTATAGCAACAATAAGCCTGTAAATGTTTAACTATTGCACATCTGAGTCACATGGAATTTGTCAAGGGAGTTTCCTTTGTCATTTCAATTACTACTTTTCAGATGAACTATTTTTGTATTGCTTGTCAATATTTGTGTTTATACTTCACTAATAAAAGATGGTGAGTTTCCTCTTACAGTGAAGAATTTTCAATAAATGTGTTCAAAAGCTACAGTTGTCAATAAAGAAAAGGTTTTCTATGAATGGTATATGGATGAATAATTTCATTACTAAATGAAACTATATATTAAATAACTGATAAATATTAGCACAATAAATGTCAGATAATAACCTTGGATCTCAATTTTGCTGCTTTTGACTTTCCAAAGTACTGTAAATTGGGTGGTTCTTCTTACATTGTGTCCATATTTCATGATAAATGGACTAATAGAAATGTTAAAAAATGACAAAGAAAATATTTTACATTGACTTTTATTGAACGTTAAGAAGGTTTTTTCCTTTTCCTGTAAAGTTGCCATTACGGAGATTCACAATTTTAATACATAAAGCAACTGAAGTTCTGAATTCTGGCTGCTGTTTCAACTCTTTACAACTTTATATCTAAGAGGACTGTCCAAGCCAGTCACATGTGCCCATCCTAAGACCTGGTCCTATTCCAGCATATTAAGATAAAAAAGACAAATAACTGCAAGTATTTAAAACTAATTGGAATGAACCCATTCCAAGCCTGGGTTTGTTCATGGCTGACAGATTAGATTATACAAAATTATTCATAGGCCCACACTAAAACTCTTTACGCTCATTTATTCAATACTCTTATAATTGTCATCAGTAACGTGTAAGTAACACTAAATGTAAAACACTCTTATTGTGTTGCACTCCAACAAGAAAATGTTTAGATATATTTTTGTGTTTCTTTTTTGGTGTTTTACATAATTATACAAGTAAGCATTTATGTAAAATCTAACAGCTTACAATACTTATAGTATGTCTTATATTTACATCTGAAAGAGTAACACTTTATTTTGAGTGGTCCTTTTCTAAATGTTTTCTAAACCAATCAAAAGTATCAGTAACACATTAACAAATGTTATACATATATAAAGCTCTGGAAAAAAAATAGGAGACTTCAGTTTCTGAATCAGTTTCTTTGATTGTGCTTTTTATAGGTATATGTTTAAGTAAAATGAACATTGTTGTTTTATTCTGTAACCACAGACAACATTTCTCCCAAACTCCAAATGAAAAGATTGTCATTTAGAGCATTTATTTGCAGAAAATGAGAAATGGCTGAAATAACAAAAAAGATGCAGAGCTTTCAGACCTTAAATAATGCAAAGAAAACAAGTTCATATTTATAAAGTTTTAAGAGTTCAAAAATTAATATTTGGTGGAATAACACTGGTTTTTAATCACAATTTTCATGCATCTTGGCATGTTCTCCTCCACCAGTCTTGCACACTGCTTTTGGGTAACTTTATGCCATTTCTGGTGCAAAAGTTTAAGCAGTTCAGCTTGGTTTGATGACTTGTGATCATCCATCTTCCTCTTGATTATATTTCAGAGGTTTTCATTTTTTTTTTAAGTGGTCACTTATCTTTTTCCAGATATGTATACATATCCTGGCAAAAAAAAAAAAAAGACGGCACATGCTCTAATATTTAGTTGGACTGCCTTTAGCTTTGATTGCAGCACACATTCACTGTGGCACACATTCACTTTATTAGACCTATTATATCTGCAACGTCTTGAACATCTTGAACTCGGACACTTCAAACAAAGTGAAAAACAACTGGATTCTTTAGAATTCTTCAAGCCTCTTGATGATCTACTGAATGTTCAGATGATGCTACATCATTACTGTTTGTTTAATTTAAAAAGGACTCAAAATAAAGTGCTACCATGGGGTTTACAAGTTCCAAAGAGCTGAGAATGGCCCTCAATGAATGTCAATTACCTTTCCAGAGTGAACAAACATAACCCCATTTTCTTGTAAGTTTACTTTCACTTTGCGAGTATTATAAAAGAATCAGTCAACTGGATTACACTGTCAGTGCGTGAGGACTTTGTTCATTCAGGGATCAATACCAACGACCTGTTTCCAACTTTCGCAAAACCTGAGAGAGAGAGACTTCTCGTTTTCATGCTTATTGAAGTGTGTTATGTTCTGTATATATACATATGCCTCTGTGCCTCTGAGCATCACATGCGTCGGCCGAGCGCACGTTTGAGCACGCTGCCTGTCGTCTTCGGGTTCATATTTTTTGGCAGTAGGTAACATGCCAAGGTTCCTTCTCTCCCGTCTTCAAGGCTGTTTTCATTTCCCCGTCGGTGGCCGAGGCACGTTGGCTCAGATAGCACCTCAGCAGAACGCACCCTCAGACTTGGCTCCCTCAGTGATTGATTGCTTCCAATCCTTACAGTTGCCTTCGAGACCAAAACATCCTGGAGGCAAACATGAGGTGTTCTCCTCATCAACTGAGAAAATGAGACTTACTACCTTTGAATTATAAGTTGGTGGTCAGGGTCCAATTTGCAGAGAGAGCTGAGAAGTTGAAGGAAAGATGACATCACTGCAATCAAACTTTATACTGATGAGATTCCTGTTTGAAGAATAAAATTAAAAATCATAGCGTCACCCTTTTCTATGGAAGGGAAGAAGGGTACTAATAGATGGGCACTTATTCAAATGTCTTGATCTAAAGAGCACTTTATAATTTATTGAATAACCCTTTAACCCTAGCAGGTACTTTATTCCCACAAAACTGGCAACAAAAGGGACAATTTGTCTCATCTTTGACATACTGTAACACACAGATGTACGTTTACAGAGAAACTTTAAAGTAAAATACTGTTTTGACTTGAGTTCTGAGGTTATTTCTCTTAGGACATTTCAATATTTGTTATTTTACACAAATCTGTTCTTTTTTACTGGCTTCTGGTATCATTTATTTTGCATAATAAATAAGTGTCCTCCCAGCCATTACTAAGCATTAGTGTCACATTCTTGTCCTGTTTTCTTGTCCTGTTTTCTGTCCTTCCTGTTCTATCTCTGTGTTATTTCCCATCTTCCTATGCTCCGTAGCACATGGCTCTGTGTTGTTCTCCTTGTCTCTGCCCTTGTCTTCAGTGCCTCCACCTTTGTCGTTTGAAGCTCCGCTTCCTCATTACCTGTCCCAGGTGTTTCCTGTTTAATGTTTCCATGTGTATTTATAGCTCCTGTGTTACTGTGTCTGTTCTTGTGCATTTTCATGTCTGTTTGATTGCTCCTTGTATTTGTTTTCAGTCCTAGTTTATTATTTTGTCTGATTGGCAAGTCCTGTCTGTTTTGTGTTTATTTACGGTTTCCTGTTTATTTTTCTGATTAATAAATATAATTTGCATTAACGTCAACCACCTCATTTCCCAGCTGCAACCGTAACAATTAGTGTGTAGTTTTGCCCACCAGAGCTACTGTCCCTTGGGTATTCAGTTATGTTTTATGTAGTGATTGATTGCTTTACTTTGCACATGTTATTGAAATGCAGTCTTGCAGAAAGTTATCTGTATTTAAAAACAAAAAAAACATGATTCTACAAAATTAACAAAGTTGTAAAATTTAAAATCTAGACTACAAAATGACTAAATTTCCATCCTCTCATCTTCTTATCTGCTTCTTAAGGTCAGGGGAGCAGCGGTTCAAGAATTATTGTGCACAGGGCAAGAACACCTCCTTTGGTTTTTAATTGTATTGTATTTTGAAGTCCTACATTTTTTCAGCATGATAAGCAACATCCATAGCATTGAATGAAAAGACAAGTAGGTCTGCAGGATCTGCAGAATGAAATTAAAAACATGTGCGTGACTCACTGTAGGAATTAGGGCAGAAAGCAAGGAGAAACAGGTCAAAATTGAAAGTAATAAATTAAAGTAATAAATTCAGCCTACAGCTAGAATTAAACTAAAAAAAATAACATCAATAAAGATGTAGCTGTGAGGCTCATCAGCCTGACAGAATAGCATTAAGGCAGTTATCTTTCCTGTCTTTTGTTGGTCCATTACCTGTGACAGGCTCTGTTAATCGTTAATGGTGACTTTGGTCAATAGGAATGCTCCTGTGTTTTGGATGTGGAATTAGGTTACCTCTTCAAAAGATCTTCAGGAGAACGATGCGTGCTAATGTCTGCAGGAAACAGTTCTCAACACGCTGGATTGGTAATTCCACATGCTGGAATGCCATACAGTGTGGATACTGTAGAAAATAGAAGATATTCTTCTGACACTCCACTGTATGGACCATGAACAACACTCTTAGATGGTTGTTGATTACTTATTTTTCCATATAACAGATTCTTTTTTTTTTCGTATTAAATGCTCAAGTTGGCACTAAGTCTTGTCAGAGCATGTATACTATTGTCCTTGTATTAAAAATTATTTTCCAACCTTTTACAAGACTGTATCATATTAAGGTGTGACTGGCTGTGAGGCAAGTTCTAACAGTTGCTAAAATGTTGTTATGAAAGGTTATGTTTAGCACATTTGACATGTTTTATATATATCATACTAATAGTAAAAATCTATGCATATAATTCCAAAAAATATAATTTAAATTGAAACATATGGCTTAATTATAATTGTGTTAAAACTAACTCTATGCATGCTTTTTATATTTTTGCCTGTTTTTAACAGATAACACTGAACTACCAGTCACAAGATTTAGAAATGTTACAAAATCCAGTGTACAAAATCTTGCAGTAAACTGCCAGGGCCCTTAAAGAGAACAAATTAACTAAAAACTGAAAAAGTACTTTTAATATAGTAAATGTCTATTGTAAAAGTATATTTGAAAAAGAAAGAAAAATAATCTATTGTTTAAAATAGAAATTCAATGGTAAAATTATAGTTTACAAAGCCTTTGTCTGTAGTAAAGCAGTGTTACTTCACTCTCTACTGCAGCATTTACACACAGCACATTCACACTTCATAATAACTAAAAAAGATGCAGAAACACAGAGAACTCTGTAGCTATTGAACGTATACGTTTTTTTGTTTAAAGAAATGACAGATGAAGCCAGAGAGCAGTGAGTACTGTTTCCTGCACCTTTAAAGACTCTGGAAACTGGAGAAAACTAGTACAGGAAGAGTCATGTTTGGCTGACCCACATGGCAACAGCTTTAGCCTTTAGCTCGGCTTAGCATTGGACAGTAGTGTAAATCGTCAATGTCCAATGAAAAACACTTATCTCCAAAACAGCAACTTTACAGGAGAGAGAAAATAACTTTCAGTGGAAGTCAATGTAAAAAGAGTTTATTTCAGGTCATTTTGAAGAGTTTCTATTGGTCTGTTCATCAAGAAATTTTGGTACAGTGTAAGGGACAGTTTGTCTGTTCAAATTATATAGTAAACTAAAAATCGCCAAAAATGGAAATAAGTGGGTTTTTTTTTATTGGACAGTGACGATATTCATTTTATATCTAGGCTATTGACTTGAAGTCTTTTTTTTTTTTTTTGCGAAAACATGTGCCAAGTGCTATTAAATGTACACGTTTTCTGTTTAGAGAAATTACAGATGACAGATTTGTATAGATGAAGCCAGAGAGCAGTGAGTACTGTTTCCTGCACCTTTAAAAGACTCATGGAAACTGAAGAAAACTAGTACAGAAAGAGACCATGTTTGGCTGACCCACATGGCAATGCCTTTAGCTCATTTTAACATTGAACAGTAGTGTATATTAATTTTATATCTAGGCTATTGATGTGGATTTTTTTTTTTTTTTTTTTTTTGCAAAAAACTGGGCCAAGTGCCCAGTGCATGCTAAAGTAAAAATAGCACGATACCAATCTATATGATAAAAAAAAGCTGCTTGACTGGAAGTATTGCACATTACTTTTTTTTTTGCATATTTTGATTTGCAGTTGCAATTGCTTTGTGGATTTATGTAGAAAGTGAACATAAATGCAGCAGCTCTGAGAGGATTTAAACAATTGAAAAAGTGCTAAAATCATACAGAGTCAAAACTATAGATTATTTATTTTATTTTTGACTTATACACTAATTAACTAAAAACATTAATGATCACGTAGTCATTTCATAGCAAATCTTGGGTAATATCTCTCTAATGTCTGTGAACGATCTTAGATGATATAATGTACTGTATATTAAAATGATAATACAGGTTAAAGCATAGTTTAAATAGTTGCAAAAGAGTTGTGCTCTGTCTGGCACTAATAAGCCAGTTATAAATGAAATGTCAAGTTGTAATTACAACATTTTTTATAGTTTATTCTTATTTCATAATCAAATATTAAACTGTGAGTCGTTCCTTAGTATGTATGTTACTGATTCTCTCAAACGGAAAATATGGGTCACTGCTCCTATTCACTGGACACTGTACATGTGAGTCACGCGTAATCTATGATTAGCGATGAGTGCTGGTCCCTGATGGATGATGATGACTCAGAAAACCTGTTTGCTCTAACATTGCGCTCGATGAATATTCTTGCAGTTCTATTATTACTCTGCTTGAGCTATATCCCTCAGCTATGACACACTTTCATATATTTCTCCCTCCTGTTCTGTATACACGATTAGCCATAACATTAATACCACCGCTTCGTTTTTTTCTTCACTTATTGTGCATTTTATCAGCTTCACTGATCACATAATGGAATACAATGTGTGTTGTGCTGTTAAAAGTGGATCATACACAGCAGTGCTGCTGGAGTTCTTAAACACTGTAAACTCTATTAGACACACCTACCTAGCTGCTTTGCATTGTAGAGATAAAGTCAGTATTTTTCATCTAGTCCTTCATCAGTGGTCACAGGACGCTGTGCAACGGGATGCTGTACACGGCACTTCCCTCAGGATGCTTCCCACAGGATGCTGTCCACAGGGTACTGTCCACAGGATGGTGTGCACGGGACACTGCCCACAGGATGCTATCCACAGGATGCTGTCCACAGGATGCCTCCAACAGAACACTGTCCACAGGATGCTGTCCACAGGATGCTGTCCACAGGATGCCTCCAACAGAACACTGTCCACAGGATGCTGTCCACAGGATGCTGCCAAGATGATGCTGTCCACAGGATTCTGCCCACAGGATGCTATCCAAAGGATGCTGCCCACAGGACACTGCCCATGTACTCACCACAGGCACTTTTTTATCCTAAGTTATAAGTAATGGGAAGAGGAAATAGATTATTTTCATTTAAATTGTAGCTAAACTTTAGTGGGAACGTTTTTTTTTAACTGTCTACTTAAATATTTGCATTTATATGGATTAAATAGAGATTATCTAACATCTTGGCATTGGTTCAGGCCTTTCAGTTACTACAGTAAGTGTATTAGCCTATGTAGCAGTGGATTATGGCACACGCTGTGCCTAGATACTGCCTTGTTCTTTCCAGAAAACCCCCTGGATTGAGATCAGAGTACATTCCAACCAAAATCAACAGGTTTGATAACACGTATGCTCTTTCTCAAAACCTCCTTTATTGAAAACCTGCCTGGACAGTGGATGATCAATCAACAGTGTTGTAAGACAGAGCCCGGGGCCATGCCAAGTTTACATTAGGAGAGAACACAGATTTGAAGGAAGTCATGGAACATGCAGTCTCAATACATGACCAAGCACCCCAATCAGAGGGAGGGTAATATATTATCATATTTTTATAGTAAAGAAAGTAAATGCCAAAAAAATAGCTTGATTTGTAGTCAGATGAACAGGGTATTGCTTCTGGGCGTAGCACATTTTTTTCACAGAGGTTTTATGGTTCTCTACGCTTTGATAATGTCATAATATATTAATCAATCAAAAACCAACAGGAACGTACTGTGCATTCTAGTACAGGGAGCATACAGGATATGTCTCTGGGTGGCCATCACTCATAGTGTGGGCGTGTAGCTGTCAAAGTATCTGCAGTCAAATATCTCTTAACCACTCTATAAATTAATAATAGACATCAAATATACCATATCAAAACACATCAAGAAATGAATTTGTAAAACATATGCATTTGCTCTTTTTTCTGTCCACAGTGGTTGGTTGCAACATTTGAGAAGACTATATGTTTAAACATTATATTTCTGGATATTGAAAGCAATCATTGCATAGTTACCTTACTTGTTCAACAGTAAAACAAATAGCTAACAATATAAAATCACCATTTTTACATTCCAAATAATTTTAAGTTAATGTAGCCTCTTACTCAACATAATAGAAATACATTGACCAGATGGTTTCAATTTTGCATGCTCTTAATAATGCAATAACTGTAGAAATTACAATTTTCTCAGTAATCCAGTCAACATGTTTAAACACATGTAATCAGGTAACAGGACAACTCCAGATTTACATGAATCCAGCAATAATCAAAGATTTCTACTTGGCAACCAGGCAATTATCTTACACAAGCACACGGCATAAAATTGGGTTAGATTTGTGTGAATGTGCAAAGAAAGAAATCAGAGTAATTGTGTAGAAGTGCTCATAAATTCAGTTACTGAGGTAAAATCCAGCCCTATTTATCAAATTATTAATCAGATTTATCAGATTTCTACACTTTTGAACAGAATCAGTGGTAATTCAGCTAGTTACAGGTTTAAGTAGGGTTGTCTAGGGTTGTATGAGTTTAAAAAAGGCACATTAAAATCCCTGACATTAAAGATTTTTTTTAAAGTAGATAAAAAAATAGTTAGGAAATTAGTCAATTTCTTAAAAAATACATGTATTAAATTTAGAAAGAGCAATAAATCTTAAGTCTTCACTTAAACTTTAAATATGACCCGACACTTACTTGTTGTTTGCAACTGAGGAATTGTTCCCATCTCTGTCATAAGAAATTTACCTACCTTGCCTTTCTAAACCTCTGTAGTGGGTCAGGCCTATTGACTCATCTTCTGCATGTTGTTTATTGCTCTGATGGAATTCATAAATTTAGCCAACTTGGTAAATAACAGCGTTTAAAGCAATACCATTATATAACAGATTTTAAAGCAATACAATTAGTTCAGATCATGATGTGAAACATGAAAATAAGGCCTATAATTCAAAAGAAAAGTAGAAAAATCTGTTCAGGTTTTGTTGTATAGTACATTGGGGTTTCAAGCATGCTGTTTACTTTTTTTTGTCACACTATTAGTCAAAAAGTCACTTTAATCTAAGGATATTCTGCCCTCTGCAGGTTAGCAGAACTAGAGTCAGAAAATCCCACACAGCATTATTAGTTTTTAAACAGACCTTTGCTACATTTTCACATTTGCCTAGTCTATTGTATTTTAGGACACCAGGATGTAGCCATAATTTTATTTATTATCACTAATAATAAAATAGGGGGAAAGGTTACTGTAAATGTAAAATACATCTGTACACTATTTTAACGGAAACATCCTCAGTTCACATCAAACAGTACAAACCCACAGCATATTTCTCTAGAAGATAAATGATAAATATGCACAGCTTTTTTGCAAAAAATAAAAATGAATTATTTTTCAATTTATACAGAGTCTCCAGAGGTCTTTTTCTCACAAGTCTGCCTATTCTTAATATGTGCAAGCAAACTGCATGCAAATAACATTAATATATAAAATATTTAACAATGAATACTACTTATCTTGCATTCTGCAATTATAGCATTCACAGCAGAACGTAGAAGAGATGAATTGTACAAAGAAGGTATGTTTTTAATAAATAAATTGTTTTTATTTAGATAAATACATTGGAACATATATATCATAGTTATAGATTTACAATTCATTTTTAAAATAAAGTAAAAATCACAAAGACATGTAATGTAAATGCAAATATTTATCTCAGTATTAGGATTTAATACTATATGCCATATGTTAATAATATATAAATAGACTCACAGATTATTTTCATTGTATATATGCATGAACGTATGGAAATATACCCAGAGTGCCACTCACAAGGGCAGTGCAGGTTAGTACCTGAAGTAGGTCATGATGTAGCATATGAGTATGTAACCCATAATCCAGTGAGCAAGTGTGGGCCTACTGATGACTCAGTGGGAAAAATCTAGGTCACAAAGAAAAGTTTTTTGGCAGTCTCGAAAATGGGATTAGTTTTGAACAAATAGTTGTCAATGGCATCGATTTAATGGCTTACATTTACTGTAATTTATTGGCTGTACTTGTCAGCACCATTCCTTTATTTCTGAAATGCAGTATATTGGCAGAATAACAAATTGGCACCAGCAAAATGCAGTTCAGATAATAATGGTCAATGGTCAATTCAGCTTCTTTGAGCCTGCGGCTGGAAAGTTTCCCAACCAAAAAAGGTTTTGAAAAATGTATTAAAACAGGAAGGAATAGCACAAAGTTATAATTATTGACTTTGGTAGTATAGCTTGAGCTGTAGAACATTCTTCTTGCCGTTCCTTAGGTTCCTGTGGATACCATCCTATAGATAGCAGAGGTTTTAGCAGAACAGAAATTCATTTTTTTTCTAATTTTCATTTAGCAAAAACAATTGTACAGTTCAAGTGAGCCTAATCCTAAACCGTGGCCAATGCAGTTACAGATAGTGGGTTCATATTTGTTCTGCATCTCCATAAACCTTCTTAGGTCTGCATCAACAATGGCTGCGTCCCAATAGCATGCAGCACACTAATAGTATTACTACTAATAGGTGCATATAATATACTATAAAGACTAATCTTTTTAATGCATGATATTGGTTTGGCAGGTGAGCACACAAATTATGGATGTACTGACCTGTTTTGTACTAACAGGACATAACAAAATGTTGCTTTGTCAATAATTTACTGTAAATGACTGTATGTTCTTCTGCCAGTGGTCCGCCTTATTTTCTAACATTGTTCCAAACATGAGTCGATCTTCCAGTTACACATTTTTCATTACACTAAGAGATAAAAGTGTCCATCATAACCACACTCAAAAACCATAGAGTTATAAATGTTGAGTATACTTAACGTTATTCAACTTAAAACTTTTAATTGGGGCACATGCAATGTCTTTTTTGCTCAATGTCTTTGGCTCTTCAGATGCTTTTTACGTGAAGTTTCGGAAAGATCCAGTCATTCCCCGCAGTTCCTTCACAGAATAGAGCACACCGAAGAGTGCTCCTGTTTCCGGAAAGCTATAGTTGGGTGGGACCAGCGCCGCCATCTTGGCTGGAGGTCTTTTGGGCACAGGCTGGTGTACCCTACTGCCTCCACAGTGCTCCTCCTTTGGACGCGGTGCAGGACAATGCGATACACTCCGGTTAACGGGCTCTGGCAGTCCAGGTGCGCATTGTTCTTGAGGTGTATCTCTGTGATGCCCAGCTCCTCAAGTACTACCTTGACCACCTTATCATCTGGACTCAGCACCCGCGAGAAATCTGCAAGGTGCTCTGGAGTGGATGGAGCAGGAGGGTATGGCTGCAGATACTCCACATCTTTCAGCCAGATGCTGGCCATTACCTTGGCCAAGGAGGATCGGTCAGCAGGTACCTGTCTAAGGAGGCCCCTGATGATATTCTGGCAGGGGTCAGGGACGTAGGAGGGAATGGCGTAGGCCCCCTGAAGGATGCACATCTTCAGCTTGCTCAGGCTGGTTCCTGTGAAGGGGAAGGAGGCTGTGACCATGAAGAAGAGCAAGACGCCCAGAGCCCAGAGGTCCACAAAGGCTCCAATGTAGCCCTTGTCCTTGAAGAGCTCTGGTGCAGCGTAAGGTGGAGATCCACAGAAGGTCTTCAGGATCTGGCTGGGTTGGCACTCGGTGCTGAAGCCAAAGTCGCCTACCTTGACAGTGAAGTTAGCAGTGTAGTACACATTCTCAGCCTTCAGGTCTCGGTGGATGATGTTGTTGTCATGCTGAGGATTGAATTGGGATTACACAGAGGTGGTTAGAAAAAAAGTGTTAGAAACACTTTCAAAGGAACTGTCTAAAACCAAAGTGGTCACCAATTTTTTCCACATTCATCCAATCACTTACCATGTGTCTGACTGCAGATAGAATCTGAGAGAACACCACTTTGCTCTCCACACCAGACAGTCGCCCCCTGCTGGAGATCCTGGAGTACAGCTCTCCTCCAGCAGCGTACTCCATCACCAGATGCATTCTTCTGAAGGTCTCCACCACCTCGTACAAGCGCACAATGTTGGGATGTGAGAGTTTCTCCATGTTGCTGATTTCAGAGGCGAAGAGTTTCTGGGAGTGCCTGTCCAGACGCACCTTATCCAGGATTTTGACAGCAACTCGTTCTTGAAAATGAGAAAAGACACAGAGGTGTCATCATTAGAAAACTGAAAACTGAGTTGCAGATAGTTAAACTGTTCATAATGATCTTGTTCGTTCTGCTTCAAATACACATTTTGATTTGCAAAATTTAATTTCCATTACTTTGACAGCTAATTTATCAACTAAAACAAAAGTTACTTTCTTAAAAAAAAACAGTTATTACAAGATTATAGATGAGTGGATATTGAGAGAAAAAAAATCTGATGAATGTAACAGAATTATTCAAGTCTATAAGAACTTTGGAGGCTAAATTGAGAAAATAATACGATGACATGGTTGTGTAGATGGTGTAGTGTAGTGGATAACAACACTACCTTTCCAACAGCAGTCTATAGTTTGACAGTTTGATTCTTCAATCAGTTTTTTTACAAGATATTCTGACTCAAATGTGCCCTACAAAATGGTTGAGATTCAGATTTGACCTGGAAATCTGAACATTAAAACCTTAATTACACCAGTTGCAACAAAGATGAAAGTTTTTAGACTAATAAATCACATTTCTCAAAGAAGATCTCAACAGTAATGTTCTCCGATACCTTTGGTGATGTCGTGGATGCCCAGTCTGACCTGGGAGAAGTTCCCGCTGCCGATCTCCCCGCGGAGCTCATACAAGCCGATACGGCGGCCAAACGTCAGGTCATTGATGACCCTCTCGGAGTTGGTGAGATCATGCACAGCCTGCTCGAACGCTGTGAGCTTTGCCTGTGGCTCTGAGGAATCTTCTCCTCTTCTTACCCCCTTTATCCGGGCCTCCTCTTGCCAGGCCAGCTGGGGGATGAGCTCCTTGCAGTGGGATGGCATGGTCTGCTGAGCCACCTTCCCTAAAGAGTATAAGAAGAGGAAATTAATAGCGGTTGAAACAGAATTAGGATGTAGGAAAAGACATAATGAGTGTAGTCTCTGAGAAAAGAAAGAGATGTGCTGAAACCATGGAAATGGGCAAGCTGGCTTTTTTTTCTTTAGAACAAGTAATCACTGAGCTTCAGTAAGCTTTATTAACTGTGACTAGGTAATTTATCATCAAAACAAGTGTACTAGAGACAAGCATTGAAACGTATATATATTCACTGATCAGCTACAGAGTAAGACTCGTCATCACTTCCTACTGTGTGTCAATCTGGCGACCCATGTGAGCTTTGTGTCTGAGTGTGTGAGGCAAAAAACTCTCTTTAGTGTTTGGAAATTGGACTTCTGTAGCCATTTCACACACTTGCTCATACTTATTACTGTCTGTTCCTTTAAATAGGTTTATTTTAATTGGGGCAGTGATTCTATGAGTATGAAGTTCAAAGTTTCAAAGTAAAATTCATGTGAATAACATGTTGGGAAATGTGTGGAGATTAAAGATTTGTGAAGCAATTTCTGAAGACAATAATTGGAATGGGCTTATTTTGAATTTCTATGTATGCTGTTATTTTTCTACAGTAATAAAATGAATATGTAAGTATGTAAAGAATGTTCTATGAGAGTACTGAAACGTCGATTCACTTTAAAGAAAAAATAATTAAAGCAACCTATTCAAGAAAAATCTAATTATATTACAGTATTGAGACCATACATGTTAATAGATACCTTTGATCACCACTGATTAGAGAAAATAATATTGTATTTCACTATTCCCATTCCTTTTGTATGTCTGCATTTTTATTTATTTATTTAGTACGTCACTTAGTTCGTTTTTTTCCTGCTTTATTATGTAATAGAAAGACTTTATTCACCGAAAATTTAAAGCAGCCTAGATTGTTAGAAGCAGAGACTTTTTTTCAAATCTGATTTCTCATCTCAACAAATTTAAGAAGGTAGAGATATTTCATCTTTCACCAAAAATTGTGTTTCTAAATTTTATTATTAATATTTTTTAGATGTTTGTCTAAAAGTAGAAATCTCTAAATTTTGTTTTTCATTTTGAACTCAATAAACTAAAAAGATCAAAAGCCATATTTAAATAAAATGAACCAAATGGACCTTTTACCTCATCCTTATGCATAAAAATCAGATGGTGTGTGTCTATATAGTAAAAATCTGAACTGGTTTAGAAGTGAATGTAGTGTGAATAAGAAAAGAGGATGCCAAATGCAGGATGATAAAACACAAATGTTGTCATTTTTCACATCATCACAAACAGAAAACAGTTGGAGACTTGATTGTATAGAAATTAAATAATGTTAAATAAATAAATAATTTTAATAAATGTTATTACACATGTAATTACATATGAATAGCTGATTTAAACATCATAACCCTTCTCTTCTCAGGCTTAATTGCAGTTATATATGTTAAATAAGTTTGCTTACAGAGTAGCTGCCTTTTTTCATTCTTCTTTGGATTGCGATTCTTATTCTGGTTCAGAAGCATGGTGGGCTTGCTTCAGTGGTCACTTTCATAAAGCAGTGGTAACTGATGATCTTCTGTCCGCTGCTGCAGCTGAACACCTTCTGTAAACTCCACAATCTGTCAAATCCAAATCACGTTCTTTTTGGAAAAGTGCTCAAAACCTTTTAGTAGATCTCCTTAGTAGATTTTTTAGTAGATCAGCAGAAAGTTGTTGCCTTCTTTCAGAGTATCTGCTGTCCTCTTCAGAGCGATGTATCCGAGCACAACATCTCCAGAGCAGGACTCACACTCTTACCCACCCGTTCACATCCACACTCGCCTCTGCTCTGAGCTCTCAGCTCGTCTAATCCAGCTAACAGACTTTCTGAACTGACCTGCAGACGAGCCACGAGTTTCACAAATACCTATAGCTGTCAATCATTCACACAGACAGTGATAGGATTATGGATTCTCACTGTCTGTGGTCTACTGCCAGCCCTCAGGAGGGTCAGTGGGGAAGTGAAACAAAGGTCAATATATGTGTCTTTTGTATAAGTGTGAGTTTATGTTTATTTATTGTTGTTTTTTGCCATTTTGGTCATCAATTAATGTTCTTGTTGGACAAAAAAAAATAAGATATTGAAGTTGTTGAGAGCAAAGACATATTTTGACAAATGTTTTAAACAAAAGAACAAATATATTATTTTTAATTTCTAAAATGAAGACTAGCATTGCAGCAAGTTATATATAAATCATATTTATATTATAATTAGTAAAATACAGTCCCTGAGCACTTTTTATTTAAAAACACTATGCTGATACTGGCTAGGAACCCCTTCAAAACAGTAATTTTTTTTTAATTGTTAAATTTCTTAATGCATATGTGATATTCAACTAACATTCAACTAAATGTCTATTTAGTAAAGCAACTTAACCCTAAGTTGAATGTAAATTATTAATATTAGACACTTAACCTACCCTAAACCTAAGTCTAACCTCAACCCTGAATCAACCATAAAACTTTACCCTAATCTGAAACACATATTTTGTGGAGTTACCCTGGTTTTTAATCACAGTTTGCATGTGTCTTGGCATGTTCTCCTCCACCAGTCTTACACACTGATTTTGGATAACTTTATGCCACTCCTGGTGTGAACATTCAATCAGTTCAGCTTGGTTTGATGGCTTGTGATCATCCATCTTCCTCTTGATTATATTCTAGAGGTTTTTAATTTGATAAAATCAAAGAAACTCATCATTTTTAAGTTATCTCTTTTTTTACCCAAAACTGTAGGTGGTTGTAGAAAATGTAGAGTGAAAAGTCTGTAGTGGAGTCATTATTAATATACAGTTCCTGAGCACTTTATTTAAGAACACTATGCTGATACTTACTATGAACTGCCTCAAAATAGCTTCAGTGGTTTGTGGTATGGATTACACATGATGTTATCCTAAATCTTCCACATCCCAAATCTTGTTTTGTGGTGCATTATCATGCTGGAAGTAACTAGTGGAAAGGTACATTTTGGCCATGAAGGGATGCACATGGTCAGCAACAATACTTATAATTACTGGGCCAATGTATGAACTACTGAATTACTGGGCCAATGTAAAAAACATGCCCCACAAAGTTACACCACCTCCTGGACTGTTACAATTCTTGCTGTTGGGGACCAATTAATATCTGAAATTGAGATTTACCCAAAAAGGCTATAATTTTTATAATTTTAGAAAGTAGAATAATGTTTTTTACCAAAAAAACTAAGAATGCGTGCCTGTATATTTTAGTTTATCTACAAAAAAACAGGATTTACACTGTAAAGCACTAGCATTACTGCTACTGTAAGCTGATTGGTCGGCGAGCTGATCCTGGAGATACAGGTAGAGCATGTTTAAGAGGTTTACAACTGGAGTTCAAAATGATAAAAAATATATCTGCGGTACAAAAACATTTGACAGAGTTCTGTGTCGAGAACATGAGTACATATTTCAGTATAAAACTCATCAGACATTTATAAACTCTGATTTTGCTCAGTTGCTTCATATGAACCCATTCTTAACACCTGAAGGACTCAGGATTACAGCACAACCAGTCGTTTAGTGTGAACCTGGCATTAGATACTAATTCTGTAATATGACCATAAATATGACAGAATTCACCCATATCAGTTTAAATTTAGACTATTTTATTATTCATGGTAACTTTTACTGTATCTACCATTTGAAAAGCATTGGAATCACACACTTCCTTTAGAAAGCAACTCTATTTGATGACAGTATATAAATATATCAAACATATTACTATTACATATAGGCACTTATGTATATGTGAATCCTCACACATGTGCTATTCACGAAATAGCCCTCCAACATGATGAATGTAATGGGTTCTGCAGAGTGACCTTATAGAGAGAGGACAAAAAAAAATTAGTCAGCAAGACAGCAAGATCAGACATCTGCCGTCGTCCTGCCAGTGCAGACGGGGAGACAGCGCACGAGAAAGTCTCAGTTACACACACACACACCCACACTAGGCTAAGGCCTCATTAATTTCTCTGACTGAGCATTATGTGTATTACGCCACACATGCAGTGTGTATTAGTGAGCGCTCGTGAGGAACAGTCAGAGTCTGACTCACCGATAATCCTCAGAGGATGAAGTCTATTTAAAAGGTTAATACCTCTACACATGTAACGCAGCTTTAGATCTGAAGGTGTATAATACTTCTGCCCTGACCAGCCATAATATTAACACCACTCATTCAGTGTTTTCATTTTTGTGTTTTCTTTTCCTACATTGTAAATGAATACTGAAGTCATCCAGACATGAAGGAATACATGTTGGAATCATGTAGTAAGTGTTAAACAAACCATTTAGGTGCTCTTATATTGGGTACTGTTAATTTGTGGTTTCTGAGGCTGGTAATTCTGATTAACTTATCCTGTGCAACAGAGGGAATGCTTGCTCTTCCTTTCCTGGGGCGGTCCTGGTGAGAGCCAGTTTCATCATAATGTTTGTGAGGATACGTTCCAAGTTCTTGAATGTTTTTGACTGATTGACTGACCTTCATTTCTAAATGCTCATGTGACATTCAACTAAAATCCAACTAAATGTCTTACTGTTTAATGTAAATGATTCATATTAGAATCTAATCCTACTCTTAACCCTAAACATAAGCCTTACCTAAACCATGAATCAACCATAAAACCTTACCCGAATCCAAACCTTAATCTAAAACTTACATCCAACACTAAACATAGACTTTAAATGTTAAGATTAGGGTTCATGTTAGAGTTGGATGTAGAGTTGACCAGTAAAATATAATGTACATAGGCGGTTGTAGAAAATGCAGAATTATGTATTCTTGCGTGAATTTTGCAATGCTATTTAGAGGAAATAAAAAGCTTACCAGGAGCAATAACTTAAAATGTAGATTAATCTGGACAATATTTATTGAGCTGACCATCGCTTGGCATCTTTCTCTTCCAGGCAAGCTCTTGAGAAGGCAGCAGTATGTGGGTGAGCATTCTCCTTTTGGCCACTGGTTTCTGGTCCCTGTAATCAAGACCAAAGTTGATTGGGCATTCTCTCTTTTTATATTGAGTTTATGCTATTCAGTAATGTTTATTTATATGCCGATTCACATTACTTTGGAAAGACTTTAACAGATCAAAGACTACATTAGGTTGCCCTTGATAGACCATTATTCTATTATCATGGTAAGACCAGTCCATGATGCATTACAAACAGCCCTTCCTGAGGTTTAAAAGGAAGCAACCACTATCTTCAAAGTTGTGCCATTTCCTTTGGTGTACATGTTCAACATAAACGACTCTCATTAAAGATATTTTCATTAGAGTGCAATAATCCTATTAACTTCATAATGACACTTTATGGAAGTTAATGATTATGCTAATGATTAGCTGAAGTTAATGATTAAGTGTCATTAGCATGTTCTCTTAACTGGAGCAGAGAATGAAACTGGTTCAGTATCAGTGTGTCTTTGAAAGTGAAACAAGGTAAAGGTGTAACAAAAGATCAATCATTATAATCAGTGAGGTGGAAATGGTTCAGGAGGATGAAAGCTCAGAATCAAAGAACAGAAACTGAGCTCAGGAATGGCTCAATACACTTACTAAACTGAGATGGACTGGAAAACCATCATGCCTTTACAGTTCCCTTAATGGTATTGGCATTTTGTACAATCAAGGTAATATTAGTCCTAATATAATTAGAGTAATTGACCATTTGATGATATTAAAGAGCAACAACTTAATATCTTTGGTATAAGTGAGAAAAACTGTAAACTGAACTGTAAACTATATGAACCCCTTAAAATGCCTTGTCCCGTATATTTGAGAGATTTGAAATTTCCTACAGGACACTTGGAGAAACTGTATGTTAAATCTTTGTTTCACTTAATAATTTCAGATCAGTAACAGGAATCAAACCCAAATTCAGCATGTTTAAAAATAAAGATGTAAAAACTAGACAAACATAATGAAACTAATGATTGGGGAACATGAACTGTTTGATTTATATTTAGAAAAATATTGATTTCAAAATAAAGTTCAGGAAAGAGCCAATTATATGATTGTATTCATTATATTTTGACATAAGCAGATTTACTTAAATATTTTTGTTATGTTTTTATTACAATTAAAACTATGCTGTTCAATATTGTTCCTTATCAAACATGAAAGCTTTTTATGCAATGCTTGAATAGAAATCTTAAAGATTTAGTGGTGTAAAGTCAAGCAGACTTGCAGGCCTGTTAAGTCAAGCAGGCCTGTTAAGGGGTTAACCAATTCATACTCTTTAATACTTTTAGCATCTGCTGCTGCATCTGTGGAGTATAGTCATTTACCAGAAACAATAACCTTTCCTAGTATTACATTGTAGTTACACAATAATAATAATATGTGTTAGTACAACTTTGGAAGCAAGTTAATACATTTTCTAATAAACAAAAATTCATAAATGAACATAAATGAATCAACCAACATTGCTATGCTCTAATTAATGTTTACGTTTTTAATTGTTCTAATTTTGTCCCTTTTTATCATGTCTGTTGTACACTACAAACAGACGGTTCAGAGCCTATTTTTTAACATTGTAATTTTGGCCATTTGGCCAATTTTGCAGCATCTTCTGGGGGTCACTGAGGGTTCTGTATTGTATGTATAATGTTTTGCCTGATTCTCTGTTCTGCGATCACAGTTCTGTAAAGCTGCTTTGCAACAAATGAAGTTGTAAAAAGTTCTATACAAATAAATTTGATTTAATTTTATTTAAACTTCAAATAAAGAAAAAACAGTAGATATTTGTGGATAGATTTCCCCAAAATATTAGAGAGAGTACCTTAAACATGAAACAAATAGTTTTCCATAATAGAATAGAATAGAACTACTGTTGAGTTACATAAAGGACATATGTAACTTTAAATTTATACAGCAAGTATGGTGTAGCATTCACATGTTTATATGAACTTAACATTAAAAGTTCTGAACTAGTACTATGTCATTAAAAAAAAACTGTCAGTTTTAGTTGAAAGTGAAAGAAGACATAACATCTTTTTGAAGTGGTTGAAAGGTGTTAATGGTACTTCTACATACAGATTTGGTTGAAAGTAAAAGTTAAAAAGGAATCTCACATTTCCTCACATCTCACAATGTGTTTTCAACCACTTCAAAAAAATCATTTAACAGCTTTTTAACAGCAGCATTTTTTGAAGTAATAAAGTAAATTCTTCCAAACCATAACCCGCTTCAACATTTAACATTAAGGAAACTATTCTATTCACTGCTTTTAATCTTAGAATGTTGTCAAAATTTTAAATTAATTTGTGAAATGTGAGGTAATTGAGTTATTTTAATACAATCCAATATTTAACATTCAACTCAACATTCACAATATGTCATTTCTCTCCAATGAAAAGTATGTATCTTCAAATATATGATTTTACAATAGAGATCAAACATGTTTTTACATGTGCTTTGAATGGATGGTAATGTAAAGTGAAAAATCAGAAAAACAGTCAAGACACTGTTCTTTAAATTTCATTACAATAAATAGACAATAAGGTGAAAATGCTCAAAAAATGCTGAGTGGTTTTGAACCATCCATCCTGACCATCCTGATCCATCCAGCCAAAGCCAGTTCTTCTAAAAACCGCTCCAAGAAACCTTATCCTTCCAAAGAACTTTGACCGTACTCTGCCAGAGAGTTGTTTCAAAACGTAAGGTCAATAAACCAGTAAATCAGATCCCAATAACCAATACCAAGACCAAAAAACATAACCTTCTGAGTAGAGTAATGCTCAATATTTATCCCCAATAGGACATTTATCCTTCATGACTGCTCCATGACTCTTCCACCAAGTAACAGAGAGAAAGTGAGGACGCATGTCTGTGTGAGTGTATGTTGCTTTGACCTCTCTCTCTCTCTCTCTCTCTCTCATTCCCTCACTCACACCATTTGTCTCATGCTGAATAAACACCAAGGTGCTGCTCTCCTCAGCAGGAGGGGGCTGAGCGCTACCAGTTTACTTGTGTTTTGCTTTAAGTGAAGGTGCTAAACACTTTCCTCCCGAGATAAAAGATTAATACCTTCCAATGAGAGATACTTAGAGCCTCAAAGCCCCTTAAGCAGTTCATTAGAGAAAGGATGGACCTGAGCGACACGGTTCCCCGCAGAGATCTCGCGCCCCCAAACAAGGGGGAACTTGCCTTTGGAGGTGAAAAGCTCTACAGGTACTTCAGGAGGAGGCGTTCTCTTTGAACTTTGATGTGTCCCCCGCCTAGCAGCAGGCATTAGAGTGATGGAAATTTGATTACTTCTTCTGGCCTTTCATTTAGCACCAGCGGGGAGCATTTAACCACAGACATTTGTGGCCAGAAGAGAACAGAGTATATATATCCCCACGAGGAAGGACAGGAGGTAGTCAGTAAAGTGTGTACTGCTGAGAACCAGTAGTGTGTGTGTGGTTAGTGTGAGGGAACACAGGAAGCTATAAGGAGTACTGCTATGGATATGGTGCCACTGGGTTTGTTTCTTCTTCTCTGCATGTGCCATCAGAGTTGTAAGTAGTTTCCACTTATTTTTACCTTTTTTGCACAGGTTTGTCAAATGCTTTGTGTTTTTAACTTGATTGGGACGGAGTGACGGTCTAACTGCCACTGTCTGTTTAAATGGTTAGTGTGTTGCTTTCTTGGAACCAATGATTTAAATGTAAAATATAGTTATAGTTATAGTTATAGTTATACTTAAAAGTAGCATATAATGTGGTCATGCAAGGTATTCCAATCAAACTATTCAGACTTTTTCAGTATTCAGATTCAGTCACATGTTTTGGTTTGTTCTATGTTTCGTAATGACCCTAAACGTACTAAACTGTGTTACTGTGTGTCTTCCAGTGACAAGGAACCTCTTTGCAGAGAGAGCTTGTTGCAGACGCCAGAGTCACTTCGTCTACATAGGAAAAGGTAACAGAGCCAGGTGGGCACCTGGTGTTATAGTGCCCCCTATCAGCCTGAACAAGAAATAACTGCTTTTAAACTTTAACTCTGAAATATTGGACCTCATTCAGCAACCTTTCTTAGAAAGAAAGAGTTTTCACAGAGAATTTAGGAGTTTTTACAAAGATTCAGAAAATCCAATATTTTTTTCTTATTCAGAATTAGTTTTTTTATTATAAGAGCCTAGTTATTAACTATTCTGTTGTTTAAAAATCCATCATTATTTTTTGTTAGTTTTAATAAAGAATTTAATAAAGTTATTGGAAGATATTGATAAACAGGGTCCATTGTTGCAATTGCATGCTATGTTTTATATTGTGGGAACAGTTTATCAATTGAATTAACAGAATTATTTGCAAAAGAAAAGCTATGTAAATATTGTTTAAAATGAACTCTCGTAAAAAATGGGATATTATAGATGATTTTCTTTTTGCATTAGTTAATACATTTACATTACACAAATAGCAGTATTTATGACAGCAATAAACATTATCAAATGGTTTAGGGTTCAGGATTCAGTTTTTGAATCAGTTTCTCTGGTTTTGCTATTTATAGGTATATGTTTGAGTAAAATGTTGCTTGAGTAAAACAGTGTTGTTTTATTCTATAAACTACAGACAAAATTTCTCCCAAATTCCAAATAAAATATTGTCATTTAGAGCATTTATTTGCAGTAAATGAGAAACGGCTGAAATAACAAAACAGATGCAGAGTTTTCAGACCTCAAATAATGCAAAGAAAACAAGTTCATATTCATAAAGATAAAAGTTCAGAAATCAATATTTGGTGAAATGACCCTGTTTTTTAATTATAGTTTTCATGCATCTTGGCATGTTTTCCTCCACCAGTCTTACACACTGCTTTTGGATAACTTTATGCCTTTACTCCTGGTGCAAAAATTCAAGCAGTTCAGTTTGGTTTGATGGCTTGTGATCATCCATCTTCCTCTTGATTATATTCCAGAGGTTTACAGTTTGGTAAAATGAAGGAAAAACATCATTTTTACGTGGTCTCTTATTTTTTTCCAGAGCTGTATGTTAAGTCATCAATATATCTCAAAATGTATTACATTTATTTTACCTCTTTTCCATAATTCAGATATCTCAGGCAGCCCTCTGAATGTGGATGTGGGCATGTGCAGGACACACTGCGGCCAATCAAGGCCATCTTCTTTTGAATCTGGGATGCAAAGCTACTCAAGACATTCCTCCATGCTGGAGTACCTGAAAGAGAAAAAGGTATTAAAACAGACACACACAAGCCATCTACATCAGCAGTGCTTAAACAGCTGTTAAAACTATAGTATTATGAACCTTTTACCTTATGTTGACTATTGATAGCACAAATTGTAAATTGTAGAAGAGAACAATATGTAAGAGGAAATAAAAATATAATATGTATAATATATGCCTACAAAAAGGTTAAATCTTTTGTATAATGGTTTAAAATAATGTGTTGTAATCAAGTTCTTTGTAATCAAGATTCTGTCCACTTACTAAACCAATATTGATGGCTTTCCTTTGTCAGATGAGAATGCTGGCGGCTGCATCTCGAGACTCTGGGCCAGTCAGTGGTGGTGCACCATTATGCGGATTGAGCGCTACCTGTGAGCCCACTGGAACACGAGTGGATAAAGTGCTGCTTATTGATGGTCTGCGAGAGGTTGAGATCATAGAGGACTGTCACTGTGAAGCTAAAGTGACGTGGTGTCTCCGTGCACCGTCCCTAAAGACCTACTTCTTCGAAACACCATATGAGACCACCATCGACGTTGGGAAGTGCGTGGGGTCAAAAGGTGAACAAGGTAAGAAGCGGAAGAGGAAATGAACTACTTATGCCCGGTGCCCACATTCCAGTGTATCGAATAATATACCAAAATGATGATTTTTGTTTGCAGTCTTGACTTTTGAAAAGGCTACTAAAACTACCCTAAACTGAAGACACCATATCAACACACAGCATTTAGTAGAATACTAATGTTTGTAGACCTAAATATTACGTTGAAGTCCAACATTTCTAAACATACAAATGTCGAACTAGTCCTTCAGATAGATGCTATAAAAAAGATCTAATTTATGGGTCTTGTAGTCCAGATTTAAAGACTCCAGTTTGTTTCAACCTAACCTCAATCTAGTAAAATACAGCTCTGGAAAAAAATAAGAGACCACTTAAAAATGATGAGATTCTTTGATTTTACCAAATTAAAAACCTCTGGAATATAATCAAGAGGAAGATGGAAGATCACAAGCCATCAAACCAAACTGAACTGCTTGAATTTTTGCACCAGAAGTGGCATAAAGTTATCCAAAACAGTGTGTAAGACTGGTGGAGGAGAGCATGCCAAGATGCATTAAAACTGTGATTAAAAACCAGAGTTATTCACCAAATATGGATGCTTATTTGAGGTCTGAAAGCTCTGCATATTCTCATTTTCCGCAAACAAATGCTCTAAATTACAAACTTTTTGGGGGGAATATGGGACAAATGTTGTTAGTAGTTTATAGAATAAAACAACATTGTTCATTTCACTTAAATATATACCTATAAAAAGAATTGCTCTCTTATTTTTTTCCATAGCTTTATGTAGCTTGTTATTTTTAGAATAAACAACAATCATTTAGTATGGACAACAGACAATTTGAAGATAAATTATCTCAAAATACACTCCATTATGGCTGCAATTTGTTACAGGATGTTTACTAATTTTAACTACATTGAAATCTTTAGTCTAAATTTTTGTTTATGGAAACTAATTGTGTGCTACAAAAGCGACAGATAGAGACTACTTCTGGAATTGCTGATGTGATTCCTCATAAAGTCATTAATTCTGAGGTTCTTTTTCATAAATTGTATCTCTCTCATCCAAGAACCTATTTGGCCATTTTAAGCATTGGGAATGTGCGCTTTCAAACAATTCAGGCCTGTAAACATTGGAATCCACCTAATCGTTGGGTCCATTCTTGGTGAGATAATCTAAACAGTCAGAAGTCTGAGTCTGACAGATTGACATTTTTAAATAATTACATTTCATTTATCTCAATTATGATAATGATCATTGTAATTGAATCATTGTGGTCTGTGGTTTTTGTTCACAGAGGGATTTTCCTGTGTGCCGACTAAGTTTGATTCTACTCTTGTGGACACTCCAAACAAAGTGGAGCTGATTCAGACAGTGACTGGGTGTGACATGAAAGAAGGCTGCTACAGAATCCCTTACATAGAATATCATTATGAGATCACATACAGTGAAGAAGGGCTCAAAGAAGAGAAACTGAAGGTGAGTTTAAATCTGAAACTCCTCGAAAGTATTGATGATTTCGGGCTTTTTTCACCACTCTTTATCTGCACGTAGTTACCAATTAGTAATCATTTTAGTGTGTAATAAGGTCAGGGAGTATATTAATTTACAACAACAGCATCAAAATAATGTTAATACTTTATAATTAGACTCATTAGGAAAGCTTGTATACAATTAATACAATTAATTTCTTATTTAATAGAAAAAATGATCCCATGCGTAGGTGGCAGGTCTCACACTCACAGTAAGTGTTACTGGTTGAAGAGGAAATTAGTCATTTCAGCTTGGTCTTAGTCAAGGCTAACAAGTCATTTCCATTTGCATTTGCTTAAGATTAAGCCTATGATCCATTTCCCCCAATACACAATCACTATCTTACCCCTGACACCCTCAACTTCCCACCCTCCACACATTTCTGTGTAAAAAAGTACAGTGTAAATCAGCAGCGCAGATTTTGACTTTAGGTTTAAAAAACATCATTAAACATAGATGTTTCTCATTAGAACACAATGAATATTTTTTTTTTTACTGAGCCATGTCATTATTTTTTTCATATCATTTAATTAGTTAATTGTAATACATGTTGGCAGTGTTAAAGAGATTAAACAGTCATGGCTTTGTATTTAATTATAGCACAAATAAAGTTTAGTGCTTGGATTTAGATGAATAAACACATATCCCTGTTTTCTCTTTAAAAATAAAAAAGAATGTATATGTGATTTCTCCCAAAAGCGAGAAATGTTAAAAAATGTATGATTACTTGTTCGAAGAACTTAATTGCAAACTGTGTTGTTTTAAAATTAATTTTATCAATCGCCCCATCTCTAAACTACCTGCTTATTATTACTACTCATATCTACACTTTTTTCCTCACTGCTCATAAACTAATGTGTAAGTTGTGCAGTTTTAAGACTGAGGGATGGGAGGAAAGCTATGGGAATTTAAGCTTGACTTATTTCAACTATTGAAAAAAAGTCAGAGTCCTGCGGACCATCTGTGGTAGCTCCAAGAAGGTGTGAGGAGAGGATCACAAATGGGCCCAGCAGGTGCCAAATCAAAGCACTTAGCATGTTAAGAGGATAGCTCTACCCCCTGGGGTTTGGAGTTGACTGGTGAATATTAGCAGCGTGTGGTGAGCTGATTGCTTCTCTCTCTCTTGTGTTGCTAATTTGCAGGAAATAGACGTGGGGAGATGTTTGGGAAGCTGCACCTCAGGAAACCGCTGTCTTCTCAGGTACACTTCAAAACAGCTGACATAACACAGATGGTGAACAAAGCATTACAGAAGGAGGACGAAACACAGTCTTCACTTTTAATGTTGATTAATATAAGAACAGATATAAAAAGTACAAAAGTTGTTTTTTTATACATTCTGACAGTTAAGACATACACAACTTTTGTCAATCTTTTTTTGTGTTTTCCAGTATTTTTCCTGTTTTATCTGGTGCCCACAAATAAATTACATATACATGAGACGGAAAACAATATATTATTCCACAGGGTTTATACCTAGATGGCCACCAACATCAATAGACATTGCTGTCTATTTTTACTTAATGTATGATGTCATAAAACTAAATTGTCAATATCAGGACAACATCTAATATCATTGTCAATTTGATATAGGAAAATCATGACAGCTGATGCTGTTGGTTTTAAGGTAACCAAAGCATAACGTCTGCTTTACTTTATAATGTTAACATTCACACAATGTAAAATCATAATGTTACTAGATTTTGATATGGTGTTGGTCAAGTCATGATATAAAACCAAAATATGTAACCAACATCTGTATAACATTAAAGCTTGATACCAAACTAAATTTGGTGTCTCAACTATTTAACATCTGTAGAATGTTAAGCTATTTCGAAAAAAAAAAATGAATTGACTACTAGGAGTATTAGAATAGTGAATCTTTCCAACAGGTGCTTTTTGAAGCCATGTAAAAATTTTAATATCAAATATCAAAATATAAGTCAAAGGTACTCTGTTGGGAAAAATGACTAGGAGCCTGTAATGTGTCATGACATTATGTCAACATAAACATTCATATTAAACATGTTTCATGCCCTGAAGAAAGCCAAGATAGCCGCAATGTGTCAGCCCCAGTGTTTTTAGATCTACTTGCCATGACACATTAAAGGCTTTTAGTCATTTTTCCCAAAAGAGTGCCTTTGACTTATATATTTTTAATTGACATTCAGTGCCTACTTGGTATTATGGTGTAAAGAGTGCTGGTTAAGCTGGGATATACAAAAGAGATTTTTTGTTATATTGTATAAGTGTTTGAGCATGATAACAACAAATGTACTTAACTAGAAAGTACAACATAACTGACTAATCTAATAATAAAATACGAAGAGAGGACTACTTCAGTGCATTACTGAGATAATTTTAATGTTTATATAATTACATTCTGAAAATATTTTACTTTTACTGTTGCTGCTTTAAAATAAAGAGTAATATAAAGTAAAACAATATAATGATAGGAATATAAAGAATTCATGTGGAATTTAGCATATTTTTGTTAATAAGATTTAAATCTAACTGTGGCCTTGTTACTTTGTTACATTGTTTTCATGCACATATCTCATTAAAATAACAAAAATCATAATTTCCGTACATATATTTACATGTGCAAACGACCCGCACAATTACACTGTATGACTTTAGTCAGGTTTAACCTGTTTTAAGACTTTTGATATGTAAGGCTCATTCTTCCCTGCTCTGTTTTTACAGGAGCGCCTCGGATTCAGCTGAGTGTTTGTTGTGGGCTGAGGGTCAGGGCAGCGCATGCGTACCGCAGGGCTACAAGAGCCATACGTTCATGAACCAACACGGCCAAACTCGCACCGTCCTCTCCATCACCTCCTGCCTCTGTCAGTCTTGATCACACCGACCTCTGCTGGACTCACCTGCTCACTGTCCTGTAGACAGTCAGTGCAGTATGCTGTAAAAAAAAAAAAAAAAACACACAAAATAACATACATAAAATTGCAGAATCATAAACTTCTTAAATTAAATTAAGCGTATCTACTTAACCTTTCTTTTTTTATTTTGCATTTAGAGTTCATAGAACGTACAATTTTAACGAATGTAACACTTACTATAAAAAGGTAAATGAACTAAAAAAAAGATACTAAGTAATCTTTCTTACAGCTTAATTGACTGTACACTTAAAATTAAGACTTTTTAATAAGGTTGTTTCGAAATGACTATCTCAGAAGAACCAAATGTTTGTTCCAAAAAGAACTTTCAAAGAATTAAAGTTTAAAGTCAGTTTAAATGTAAACAGTATTGGAGTTTTTGTTTCAGTACATTTTTTTTTCAGGAAAAAATGTTTCTTTTATATTATCACACTTGGCAGTTCATGTATTATATGTAAAATATGTAAATATGATGTAAATAAAAATACGTTTTTATGTCTATCATGCTGAGTTATGTCTCATCTTTTAAAACATTGCAGAAAACATTACCAGGCTTACATTTTTGTTCTATGATTTATCATAAAGTATCAGTACAAAGTCAAAACAAAGTTTCTAACTTCCGTTTGAATTACCATTTTTTAGTTGACTGAGCAAAAATGTAACAAATGTTCAATTTAGTCAGGAGTGGGAAAATATAATTTTTGGCACGATATGTTTTACAGTAAGGAAGAAGGCTAGTGTGAAATTTAAAACAGAAACATTTTAAACAGAAATCAACAAAAATAATAAAGTTAAAACCTTTAATAAAAAAAAGAGGAAATGCCAAATTCTTGCATGACGTTTTTAAAACTTTATTTAAAATCGAGGGATAAATCTAGTTTTTATTCGCAAAAAATATATATGTGAGTCAAACAATAGCCCACATATATACACAAATTAAAAACTAATTAATTGCTTTTTTGCATTATTATTCAGAGGTGGACTATATTTACTCACATACATCGGCATATAATTTTGATGGACAGAAAACATCAGAAATCATTGTTGTTTATTAAAATCTTTGTAATACTTTCTATGACTGTAGGTTAAGGCTCTCGTTTTATTTTAAACGCAACCATCCAAAAAGAGAAAATAGAGACAAAACATTGAATCCTTATGCTGATAGAATGGATTCACAATGAAGGTAACGAAAATATAGTTGTTTGAGCAATGCCACAGAAAAAAGGTCCCATAAAGAAAAAGAATAAAGAAACGTCTGAAAATAATTTTATTTTAATTTAAATAAAAATAATTATTTTTATTTTTAATTTTATTTATTTTAATTTTAACTTTATTTGAAGAACCATTTAGCCTTAATTTTAAAAGTGCGCTGTAATCTTTGGTCTTCTATTCATTTTTATCACTAATATTTTTCGTTTTATTTAAGTTATTATTTCAAATAAGCAATCATCAATTTTATTTATTCACTATTATTGAGTGGGTGTCTACCCACCTCTTTTCACACATATACAGTGCAAAGACATTAATGCACAAACAAGACAAAGCTGAAACATTAACACGGTATTGTGTGTGGGGGATGTGAGTATGGAAAAATGTGCACGATTTAGTTGGCAGAGTTTTTGTGGAAAATTGATTTAGATGAAATATTAAACAGAAAAATATATAGTGTTTCAGACTGAGGTCTTAAAAAGAGTAAACACGTGGCGTGAACTTGTTTATTCATCACGTCAGGCTGTTATTAACAGCACGTTTCTTTGGTCGCGTTCTACAACAGACCTGCTCCACGACACGTGCTTGTTAGACCTTTCTGTGGAACAACCCGCTGCCTTTCATGCAGCTTTTGTAGAGCTGACCAATAAAGAAATCCCTCCATCACAGCTGTGTGTGACTTACATGAGCTTGGTGAGAGAAAGGAATTTCCACACCCATTATATTTATTATATTTGTTCATGTCTTGTTTTACGTTAGAAGACCATCAATATATGTGTTCAGGTTTCCACGTTGAAAAAGACCACCCGATTGAAGTTCTTTTTGAAATGTCTCTATACAACTGAAGTATACCTTCTGTGGACTGCAGGTTAAGTTAAACACACACATACACAATATATATCTTAAACATAAAAAAAATAATAATATGCCAATAAGCCACTGCCAAATAGTAATTTACACTTTAATCGTAGTAACATGTTTTACAGTTGAAGAGAACTGAAATAAAGTAATACAACAAAAATACACTGCCAGCTATTATCTCAACGAACACATTCCATTTAAGAATTCATTGCTTCAGGTTCAATTGTAAGGTCAAGTAGCCCATTACAATTAGTCTATGTTTTCATTAACAATCCATAACGCTAATAGACTACAATAAAGGGGCTTGTGGCTATTTATGCTAATACAAATCCATGGGTTGATTAACATATGCCCTATATAAGATTTAAGCTCCTCAGCACAGTTTTACTGTTCTTAGAATTTGCTCTTAAACAGCCTGATATGCCTGTGTTTGCGCAGGTGTTGAGGCATTTTCACTTTGTTTGTCAAGGTAATTGTTGTTCCTGTATTAAAATATCCTCGTTTGTCTAAATTAATCGATCTATTTTTAAGGACGTTAACCACCCGCGGTGGGCAAACTTCCTTGCTGTGACTGCTTAGGAGGTCAGCTTGCGCATCCTGTGAATTTTCATACCAGGAAACTCACCAAAAAGAGCATTTACACAACTTTAATTAGCTTTTTGTTTAGTATTAAACATATTAAGTGTATAGTTTATAAATTCATAAGTAATGTAAATAATAAACAGTAATTGTTCTCCAGGTCTCACTTTGGAAGATCTCCTGGTTCTCTAATCACCTAATCACCTGATCCCCCAGTCAGCTTCACACCTTGTTAACACCGCCATTAGATTTGCGTTACATTCCCTTATTATTGACTTACATTTGCGACCAAATAGCACCTCTTTATCGCTGTTTACCGAAGAGTTAACAGTGCTAAGCGTTTTCATATATAATGGTGCCTGCGTGGAGAGCTTCAGTCAGTTGCTTCCAAGCTTCTACCAGGAGAAAACCTCAGAGAGCTCCACAACCAAGCTTCTGCCAGGAGAAAACTACAAAAAAGTCCAAATTCAAGCCTACGCCAAGAGGAAACTACAGAACAAAATTCTACAAGAAGATTCAGCAAGCTCCACTCCATCACCTACACGGAGTACCGAGATGTTGCCTGTTATTGTCTTTTTCTTGATGCCCATGGTAGGTCTTGGGAACCCCAGACCATCTTTTAACCACTTGAGGAAACCCTTTACCGTGGAAGGCGAGTCTGAAGAAGTTCGCTCTGCTGCTATCAAAAGGCTTTTAGAAGTTTTCGGCATGGAGGATCCTCCTGCCACCCCTCCTCGATCCCACAAGCAGCCCCCGCAGTACATGCTGGATTTGTACAACACTGTGGCGGACGTGGACGGCGTGACCAAGGACCCCACGGTGCTGGAGGGCAACACGGTTCGCAGTTTCTTTGATAAACGTAAGCGAATTTGTTTTTTTCTTAAAACACTGACATATTATTTGCCATGTTAACGATACGAACGAGTGACATATTTATCGGTACACTGTAAAAAAATACAACCGTTTGAATTAATATTTTTATTGTTGAAATTAATTGAGCAAGAAGCCGTAACAAATATCTGAACAAAAAATTATTTTTGTTGCGCAAAATACAACCTATTTACAGTTTGGATATTAATAATAATGCAGTTTGTATTATTGTATTTGCAATGATAATAATGTATATTCTTCTTTGGTTCCCTTCACAGTGCGCAGCGACCAGATCGAGTATTTGTTCAACTTGACCACAGTCGCAAGAAGCGAAAAACTCCTCACTGCCGAGCTCCATCTTTTCAAACTAAGACCTCAAGCATCACTCACATTCAACAGACATCACTTCTGCCAGGTCAGTACCTCTCACGTAAAAATAAAAATACACAAATATGAAAAAAACTAAAGCTCTGTAAAGTGATTCGATATCTAAAATGAAGAATATTAATGGTTTGTTTTTCTTTCATTGCAGGTCAATGTCTATCAGGTTCTTGATACCAGCAAAATGAACATCTCCCATAACAAGAAGCTTGTGTCTTCAAGGCTTATTCCCATTCATTCTAATGGTTGGGAGGTTTTCACCATCTCTCAGGCTGTGAGTTTGAAATTTTGTGAACCATTTAAGTAATTATTACACTCTAAAAAACAGAGGTACGATATGAGTACTTTTTTGTACTCGAAGGTACATTCTTTATAATTGTACCCTCAAAGGTACAATATTGGTCTTTACAGGGTCAGATTTGTTCCCTCTGAAGTACAATGTCTTTCCTGACAGCAATAAGTACAAATTTGTACCATTTAACCAGCCAAAAGGTACATTCAGTATTCTGCATCACTGTACTAATGAACAGTATATATTTAAATTGCACATTTTTTATTTGAAAGCCAGACAATTTTGTATCATCAAGTTTTTGAGCCATTTTTAGTTGATGACAATGTTTATAATCTTTATAATCTATACTGGCACAAAAACCATGGGTACAAAAAAGTACTTTCACTGAAAGGTACTTTTTTGAACCTTAATATAAGGTACAGCCCCAGCGACAAGCTTTGTACTCTTTTAAGTACAAATCTGTACTTATATTTCTTAGAGTGTACATTTCAATGCATTTGATTAAAATAATAACTAAACTTTGTCTTTTCTATAGATCCGAACATGGACCATGAGCCATCACAGTAACCTGGGTCTACTGGTCACAGTGCGCACTCTGTCAGGCAATCAGATGGACCTGAGAACAGTGCGATTTGCCTCAGGACAGAACCACCACCATACCAAACAGCCCATGCTGGTTCTTTTTACTGATGATGGCAGGCGCGCTGCTCCTATGGAGGGTATTGTAAAAGGTATAATTGGAAAAAACGTTCTTGATTTTATTTTATTGTTCCAACAATTCCGACATTTTGTTTTGCATGTCTTATATATAGGTGAAATAAAGCGCCCTTTTTAAAACTTATCTCTTTTTATTCTCCAGTTTCTGGAGATTCCCCAGCTGTTCCCAGTCTCCCTCTGCCCAGCCTGACCCTCCCTGTGGTTGGGCATCGCATCCCCCGCTCTCTCGACTATGAAGAGGACAGGGAGAGGTTGCCTTGTCAGCGCCTACCGCTCTACGTGGACTTTGAGGAGATTGGCTGGTCCGGTTGGATTGTGTCCCCCCGTGGCTACAACGCTTACCACTGCAAAGGCTCCTGTCCCTTTCCTCTGGGACAGAACATGAGACCCACCAACCACGCCACTGTGCAGTCCATCATCAACGCACTCAAGCTCACCAAAGGCATCGAGACGCCCTGCTGTGTTCCCGACAAGCTCTTCTCCATCAACCTCCTGTACTTTGACGATGATGAGAATGTAGTCCTAAAGCAGTATGATGATATGGTGGCAGGAAGCTGTGGGTGCCACTGAGATCCCAAAGCTTATATGAAACTGTATATATGTAAATAGCCCAGTCAATTCAGATACAGGTACAAGAAATGGCAACACTTCTAACTGAAAAGAAAATACCTCTCAACAACATCAAAAACACAGCATCCTGATCCCAACATCTTTTAGGGTTTGTTTCATGGAATAGTTTCTACTTGATTTACGCATGAATAGCACTGATGACTGACGTTGCTGGTATCATAAAAATGGACTTCAGCTGAAACTATGATGGACTGCATGGATGAATTACCCAGTCCCTCTTACAGCTTTGTAAAATATGTAAATAGACATAAATTCTAATATATGGAGGATCTCGAGGTGGTTACTTGTAAAACATGTACATTTGTAAAATTGCATGTTGTGAACTATTTTAAAGTCGTAATAAATTGTAAGACAAAATGGCTTGTGTGGAGCAATTATTTAAAGAGGTTGAAATATTACTTGAGCATTCACAATGTATGACACCTTCCTTAAGGGATTTCATAATTCAGAACAAATAAATGCAAGGCAGAATCTGCTGCAAAATGTAAGTTCCTTATTGGCGTTTATGTTTGGTCTACAGTATGAGCGTGCCTCTGTATTATATATATGTTTTAATACATTATGGTTATTGGAGTGTTTAGTGTAAGGACAGTTAGCAATACACACGTTTGACATTGTTACTGAAATATAAACCATCCGTTTATGCACAATTGTTCAATTGACAACCACTGAAACAGGAGGTCTAAATTAGGCTTTGTTGTGCTGAAAAAACTGCCAGTATTGTAATACTTGGAAATTAAACCAATACAATCAAGTCTATGTAGATTACCAAGTAACTAACCATCAAACAGGGTTGCTACAGTGTGAGATTGAGGGGGTCCAGTCTTTTAAATCATTAACATGTATTTAGGTGTCTTGGAACCGTATTTTTCCACATTCTGAAAGTCTTTATGACCAACGTGTACCGCCAGATCCAGGGTGTACACCCCCCCATTTATTTGATAAAAGCGTCACTGACCTAATGATCAGTTCTTGCTTTTTTGTTTATTTTGTTTACAGTTAACTCTCTGAAAATCTCTGTTGGTGATAGAAACACAGAAGTAAAGGACACACATTTTCCAACGTGTTTGTGTTGTTTCTGGCCATAAAAATCACTCATATTTACAAGCTCCAAAATCGTCCCTGTTAGAAAAAAACATTGAATACATTTTGATTTTTCTATGTTTTAATATGAATTAGTGATTCTATCAGTCACACTGTATCAAATAGTCTTAATTCCAATAATGTGAACAAAGTCCCACTTTGGGCAATAGATCTGTGTGAAAAGTGGTTTAATTGTTACTTGTGACAATTCATTGTTCATTTGAATTTTTTTATTTTATTGTTGCATTTGATTTCATGTAGATGATATTTCAGTCTTCAGAAATAAAAAAAAATACATACTCTGATTTTTTCTTTTTTTGTTGTCTTCTTAGTCATTGCATGGACGCCTTGGTTTTGACTTGGTAATCTTTTCTGGGTGAAACACCTTGTTATCCATCTCTCTCCAGTAAAGCTTTGTGGTGTTGTGAAGCCCATTCCCCTTCAGGTTTTTCTCAATCTTATGTGGAACAAGAATGCAAAAAAGATTAATTACATGCAAAACATTATGGTATTTTGCTACATTGAACTGGCAGCAGTCAAAATCCAACTATCCAGAATCCTGATAGTTGTGGCCAGGCCACAATATAATAGATTACCATGTGAACTGGGCAATCTTCAATGACTCAGAGACTAATTACATGCTAAAAATCTAATATATTTTTTGTTGTTCCCTGAAATACTAAAATATTTTTTTCCAAATTTAATATCAGCACTTCAGATCCAGAGACAGGACTAACCTTGTTCAAAATGGCTGAATTCACTGCAGGGTCATTCAAGTCCATCTTACTGTGAGAGTGCACTTTTACTCTCACTACTTGTTTCTTCCGCTCTTCTGGTTCTGAAATAATATTGAAGATGTATGATTTCAGTCTTAAAGTTTATAGATTGTTTACATTTTTACATTTGTTTCTTGCTTTTACTTATTGGCACTTTTCTGTGGTATAGACTTTTTTTTTTTTTTTTTTTAACAAATATAGGTTTTACTGAGTCCTGCTTCATTCCTTTGCTAATTCCACAAACACATAAGCAAGAATGTCCCTTTTCTCAAAAGCTAAACAAAATTAAGGTATTTTTGGTACCCAGGAAAGATATATGGATCATATATATTACTTTTTAATTAATTAAAGTTTTTATTCTCTCCCAACTTATTATAGGAATATTATTGCATTTAAATAAAAAGGAAAAAAAACATAAGAACTGCTTCTTTAAGAAAGTAGCATACATCAGTACAATTAAATGGAATATAAATATATATATATATGTGTGTGTGTGTGTGTGTATCTTCAAAAAAGGAGCCAGACATTTCACATATGATTTAAGTAGAAAGAAGATAATTACTAAAAACAATTTTAATTAAAGCAATATGATCATGAAATAAAAATAGAACTCACCACTGTAACACAGAACGAAGTGCTTATGATCGCAGTGGTGAGGAAACCATATGTAAGAGTTATCCGATATTATGCCACAGGCATATTGTTGAACTGGTTCCCCACTGGACCAATTCCTATACTGGAAGAGAGAGTTATTTCCCAGAGACCAATCTGATTGGTTTTGGTCGCCGTTTTTAAGTCCAATCCACAGGTAATTCATGGAAGAAAGATCAATTTTAGATACCAGATTCTTAATCTCCTCCTTGTTGTCTGCGGTTGCGAGATCAGTGTACCTGGCTTGGCAGTAGCTTCGGGCCTCCAGCCAGGTCTTTTGCTCATTTACAAAGTGATACTGACGATGAAGACGAGATGAAGATGAAGACAGACAAAACTGAAGACCTGTTGAAAGATTTTAAAAGAGTAAAAAAAGATAATTACATGCACAGTCTTTAAAATAAAGGTCATACTAAGGGTTCTTTAAGAGGAAGAGGCCAAAAAACAACCATATTTGCTTCCAAAGTTAGAGGTATATGAGTCTGAAGAAGCCTAACAATAGTTTTACATCCTTTTCATCTATGCACACACTCACATTTTTAAATGTACTTCATGAAAACAAAAATTGTTTTTTTGGATGGCAACACTCAAAGACTCTTTTTAGCACATTTAATTTTTAGGAGTCCAAGTATATTTTTTATTTTATTACATGTGTGAAAGTAGCTTAACTCTCCTAAATATATTTAAAATATATATATACAAAGCTAAATAATTCATTTGCTTCTTACAAAAGTAAGAAAGTAGATTACATTACCTGAAACTAGCAGCATTAAAAACACAGTCTTCTCCATGTCTGAGCTGTTATTCCGTTGTTCTCCCTCTTTTATCTGCTCACAGTGAAGCATCTTCCCAGCAGAGCCTGTTGAATGATTTATGTATGCAAATATATACAGTAACAAGATCAACATAATTCCTGACAGAAGGAGGAATGAAACAAACACTAACCAAATAAGTGAGTTTGTCATAGATAAGGAAGGTACAATGCCATAAAGTGAAGCCAATATTTTATTTGCATAGAGCTTTTTACAAGCTGATGTTGTTACTAAGTAGCTTTACAGGACTCAGGAAATACTAAACAAATCCAAAACAAGTAAATGTACAACCCTGAGTAAGTAAACCAAAGGTGATAATGGCAAAATTTAGGTACAAACCAAAGACTCACAAGAAGGAACCATCCTATTTTGCTTAAAAGATTACAACTAAATAGATGGCATTTGTAAGTGATGTAGTTGATTACCAAAACTAATGGGGCATTCGTGGTTCTTAGAGACTCACTGGCCTAATGGCATAAGGCATCAACCTCCAGAGCTGGGGATTGTGGGTTCTAGTCCCATTTGGGTCGCTGTTAAGGTTCCTAACAAGAAAAAAAAGTTCTAGCATGTTCAAAGATTGCATAGCTTAGTGGTGCTACCAAATGTGTCCTTGTCGTCTCTGTATTCTGATTGTGGGTTTAAATCCCATCTATGCTGCTGTTTATAAAACAAGACAAAGTTGCCATGGAAACAAAACCCAAGTCTCACAAGAGAAACCCACTTTTTTAAAGATACAACTCTTAAACTACAAATAAATAGCTTTTTGAAGTGGATGGAAAAGTTTAGAGGTGCCACCAAACATATACTATAAATGAGTAACCATTCAGGCATCTGTATTTACTGTCATCAGTGTTCCCAAACAACTCAAATAATAAAGCCTTTGTCCGAAGCATCGCCACACAAAGAGTATTGGTGAACAACTCCCTGTCTGACATCCTTTCCACCCTCTCCTAAATACAGACAGAAGGTTGAGGCAGTCACCACCATAATACAGGGGGAGGCAGTGGAGATCGTGAAGGAGTACAAATATCTTGGGACAATTTTTTGACAACATGCTGAGGTTCTCCGTTAAAACACAAAGGAAATACTAAAGAAATGCCATCAGAGACAGTACCTGCTCAGGAAGTTAAAATCGTTTGGAGTGAATAAGGACATTCTTACAACTTTCTGTTATACTTTCATTGAAAATATTCTCTTTCATTTGTTGGTTTCATTCCATCACCCTGCAGAATAGTAACTGTCTGATAAACGTGGTTAAAGTCTGCTCTAAAATCATTGAACAACCTTTTTGTTCTTATACCACCTTATGTGACCAGCAAACTGTGAAGTTGGCTCACAGAATTGTACAGGACCCCTCTCATATCTTGTTTTCTGAATTCGACTGGCTTCCCTCAGGACTTCGTTGTCCTTATTGAAAACGCAGAGGAGGAAAAGAACCTTCATCCCCAGGGCAGTCCAGCCCTGAAATGCTGAAAAATGACTGTTCAAATGAACTGATGATGGTGTATTAATCTAATGGCGTATCTGTGGTTGTGTCTGTGTATTGTGTGTATTATTTGTTGGAGGGAGTATGTGCCCTTCTCTGAGCTACTCTCTATGCCCTTTTGAATTGCCCCTCGGGGACAAATAAAGGAATCTGAATCTGAATCGGGAAAGGCTTTTGCTGAAACATGCTATTTGTGGCCCAGTGGCCTAATGGATAAGGCATCAGCCTCCGGAGCTGGAGATTGTGGGTTCGAGTCCCATCTGGGTCGAACTTTAAGTTCCCACCAAAAAAAATCTTGTGTGAGGTTCATAAGCTTCATGAAGAAATTACCAAAAAACAAACAAACAAATGAAATAAGGAAGCCAAAGACTCCCAAGAGGAACCCATCTCCTAAATATGGATGCTCTGAAAAGCTGAGGGTGATTACATGCTTAATGGAAGAATGACACCTTGGGCCCAGAGGCCTAAAGGATAAAGCATCAGCTTCTGGGGCTGGTGAGTGTGGGTTTGAGTATTGCCTGACTTGTTGTTTAAGTTCTCACCAAGAAAATACATTCTATAACCAGGAAAAGAACTGAAAAGCCAAACAAATAAGCTGTAAAGATTGTTACCAAATAGACATCAGCATTACCTTGTTTATGTGGCCCAGTGGCCTAATGGATAAGGTCGTTCTTTAAGTTCCCACCAAGAAAAATCTTCCAAAATCATGGCTTCATGAGCTTCTTAAAGGAATTACATACAAACAAGCAAACAAATGAAATAACAAAGCCAAAGACTCCCAAGGGAAACCCATCTCCTTATATGGAGGCTCTGAAAAGCTGAGGATAATTATGTGCTTCATGAAGGAACCATAAATTAGGTTCATCTTGCTCATGTGGCCCAGTGGCTTAATGAATAAGACATAAGTCTTTTGTTGTTTAAGTGCCCACCAAGTTCATGGGTGAGGTTCAAGGGCTTAATGAAGGAATTACAACAAAAAAAAAAGCAAATAAAATAATAAAGTTCCTAATAAGAAAGGCATTCTATAACCAGAAGGTTTCAATGATTGTGTGCTTCATGAAAAAAAACGAAAAGCCTAACAAATAAGCTAGATCATGAGGCCCAGTGGCCTGATGAATAAGGCACAGCCTTCAGAGCTGGGTGTTGTGGATTTGAATCCCATTTGGGTCGTTCTTTAAGTTCCCATCAAGGAAAAACTTCCAAGGATTAATATTTGAGGATGATTACGTGCTTCATGAAGGAATTAAAAACAAAAAGAATTCAAACACATAAAATGAGGAAACGAAAGCTGACAGTGGTAAGGAAAACCTTTGCCAAGTTTTGCAAATACTCATAAATGCAAATGTAGGAGGAAAGGAGCTTCATTACACAGAAGAGTCAATAAATTGTGTGAAACAAGAGCCCTTTATTAAATATACAGTATATATTCACTAGTCACTACTGTGTTTTATCTCAGGTGGAATTACTGCATTTGGTTGCATGTTGCTACTGACAGAGTTAAATGTAACTAAATAAAATACTTCTAACTATATTCTTGCTTCATGTTAAATATATTAAGGAAAACCTTCACAATACAAATACTGCTGAATACACTGGGCCTAAGCTATCATTTGTTCATGAAGCACATAATAATCCTCGGCTTTTGATACCAAGAGACATCAGCACTACCTTGTTTATGTGACCCCTAAAGCAAGAACCTGTGGCTTTAACAGATAAGGCATCATCCTCCAGAGCTGGGGGATTGTGGGTCCTGAGCAAATGTTCTTTAGGCTAAAGTGATGCTTGCTGTTAACCAATCACGTACACATGATTGTTATCTCATATAATATCATGCATCTCATTGAGAACATACGTATATACACTGTCAAAAAGTAATACAAGTACATTTTTGGCTTGTTTGCATCTGAGACATAAAACTAATCATTGCATGATGTTGCATGTTGCTACCAATCCAATCCAAACCAACTTTATTTATATAGCACTTTAACACTTTCAAAGAGAGGACAAAGTGCTGTACATAAAAAATAATAGAATAATAAGAGTATAAATAGGTACATGCAACAACCAATACAATCAACACTCTAGGTATCAAACGCTAAGGAGAAGAGGTAAGTTTTAAGAAGCGATTTAAAACTGGATAGTGTGGAGGCCTGTCTAATGTGCAGAGGCAAACTATTCCATAACCTAGGTGCCACTACAGCGAAGGCACGGTGCCCTCTAAACTTGTATTTAGTTTTTGGGACATTTAGGAGCAGTTGGTCAGCTGACCTGAGCGAGCGTGTGGGTTTGTAGGTGTGTAGCAGCTCTGAAAGGTAGGGTGGTGCTAGACCATTTAGAGATTTAAAAGTAAATAAAAGGATTTTAAAATGAATCCTAAAATAAATGGGCAACCAGTGTAGTTAGACTAAAATGGGGGAAATGTGCTCATATTTATGTGTGTCAGTGCTGCTGCATTTTGTACAGATTGTAACCAGGCGAGAGAAAAACCACTAACTCCCATATACAGTGAGTTCCAGTAATCCAACCGGGTGGTAACAAAGGCATGAATTACTGTCTCAAACTGTGTTTTTGGGACAACAGATCTTATTTTGGCCAGCTGTCTCAGGTGAAAAAAGCTTGATTTTACTACTGCTTTGATTTGAGTGTCCAGCTTGAGATCTGAGTCCATTTTTACTCCCAGATTTGTGATGATAGGTTTAGTATACTGAGCCAAAGAACCTAGATCTACCGGTCGGGTCCCAGTGGGCCACCGAAGACCATCACTTCTGTCTTATCTTCGTTTAGCTTAAGAAAGTTACCCGCCAACCATGCTTTTATGTCCTCAAGACACTTTAACAGAGGTTCGATTGAGCACTTATCTTTTTTCTTTAGTGGCACATAGATTTAACAATCGTCTGCATAGCAGTGAAAAGAATTTCCATGCTTTCTGAGTATGGAGCCAAGAGGGAGCAGATACAGGGAGAAAAGCAGTGGGGCTAATATTGAGCCCTGTGGGACCCCACAAAGGAAAGGTGCAGAAGATGACTTGGAATCAGCAAGGCTAATACAGAACATTCTATCAGTTAAAAATGACCTGAACCATTTCAGGGCTATGCCCCCAATGCCCACCCACTGCTCCAAGCGGGAGATCAGAATTTCATGGTCCACAGAATATTGTTCTCCTCCAGAAAGAACATTAGCTGGCTATAAACAACCTTTTCCAGGATTTTTGACAAAAAGGGCAATTTTGAAATGGGCATGAAATTTGCAAGCACTGTAGGATCGAGACCAGGTTTTTTGATCAGAGGTTGTACTTCTGCATGTTTTAGGTTTTGTGGAACTACACCTGTAAGCAGACCACTGTTTACAATTTCTAGAACCGAAAGTCCTATAGTAGGAAAAACCTCTTTAAAAAGTCGTGGAGGGACAGCATCGTTTGAAGAGCCTGAGGGCTTTAACTGATCAACCATCTTCTGTACACAGGACAGAGATACAGACTCAAAAGTATTAAAAATAGCATCACAGGGGACAGAAACTGAGGGGTCGTTTGAGGGAACAGTGATTTGTGCCCTATTAAGAGCGATCTTATTAATAAAAAAGTGTAGAAAATTTTCACAGACAGCAGGAGAGTTCTCTTGACAGGTGGTCTGCCGCTGCGTTTTGCACAGGTAAGCTGGTATCCCCGATAGAAACGGTGGAAGCGTTTTTTGTCCACAGCGATCCGACTCTTTATCCAGCGAAAAGCTGGCAGGGAACCGAAGATCCATCAGTGTTTGCCGATCATACACCAAAAGAGAGCTACTGGTAATATTTAACTAAACACATGCCTTCTAACTATATCCATGCCTCATGCCCAATATGTTAACAATGCAAATACTGCTAAATGGGAATGTAGGAGGAAGGGACCTCCATCATACAGAAAACTTAATAATTTTTTTATAGTGTAAATACAGTTACCATACTATGGAAGCCCATTTCCGCCACCTGAAGAAAAAAAAACGTCCTCAACTAAGTCATAATTATGAGATAGAAAAGTCATAATTATGGGATAGTAAGTCATAATTATGAGATACTAAGTCATAATTATGAAATAGTAAGTCATAATTATGAGATAAAAAAAGTCATAATTATGAGATAGTAAGTCATAATTATGAGATAGAAAAGTCATAATTATGGGATAGTAAGTCATAATTATGAGATAGTAAGTCATAATTATGAGATACTAAGTCATAATTATGAAATAGTAAGTCATAATTATGAGATAAAAAAGTCATAATTATGGGATAGTAAGTCATAATTATGGGATAGTAAGTCATAATTATGAGATAGTAAGTCATAATTATGAGATAGTAAGTCATAATTATGAGATAAAAAAGTCATAATTATGAGATAGTAAGTCATATTTATGAGATAAAAAGTCATCTCATAATTTTTTTTTCTTCAGGTGGCGGAAATGGGCTTCCATACCTATTCTGTATTATCTCAGCTGGAGTTCTTTATTCAGGCCTGTGGTTCTCCACTAGGCAGAGAATAGCTCCTCTACATTTCCATATGAGAATACCTCAATTGGAGAAAAGACAATTGGGAGTTAACCAAACAATTGAGAAGAACGATAATCCTCTTCAACAAACTTGGAGTCTGTGGCCCAGTGGCCTAATGGATAAGGCATCAGCCTCCGGAGCTGGAGATTGTGGGTTCGAGTCCCATCTGGGTCATCCTTTAAGTGACCTCTGAACATAGGCACATAATGATCATCATCCATACAAAAGTGTATGTCTGTTTGGTGTATTACCACAAATAAATTGCTATGACATGTTCATATACTGCCAAAAAATAATTATTGCCTCAAGCCCAATACATTCATGATAGATGGGAGGCTTGGATGTAGTAAGTTCCAAAATGTTGACACTATATACGAGGAAGGGAGTGTGTATTATCTCAGTTGGAGTTCTCCAATCAGGCCTGTGGTTCTCTAGTTAAAGTGGGCATGTATCACCATGAGGAGAACATATTTGCACATGAGAACAGCACAATTGGAGAAAAGACAATTGAGAGGAGGGACATTGACCACCAAAGCAAAAGTCTGTGGACCCATCTGGGTCGTTCTTTAGATTTTTAAAGTGATATTGGTAAAGGCAACTTAATGCATGTTAATTACCCATACTAAATAGCTTCTGATTTAACTTTACTGTCAGAAGAACATATGGCTGAGCAAATGCTCTTTAGTCTACATACATTCCTGCTGTTAACCTATCATACATGTGACTGTCATTTGGTGTTCCACATGTTCACAATGCAAATATAAGAGGAAGTGAGCTCCATCCCACAGAGAATCAGGCCTGTTGTTCTCTAGTTAAAAGTTGGCATGTGTCACCACTAGGAGGAGAACAAATTTGCATATGAGAACAGCACAATTGAAGAAAAGACACTTGTTGCATACCCAATCTATTGAGGGGTAGGACATTGACCACTAAACAAAAGCCAGTGGCCCAGTGGCCTAATGGATAAGGCATCAGCCTCCGGAGCTGGGGATTGTGGGTTCGAGTCCCATCTGGGTCGTCCTTTAGATTTCATAATGAAGGTAACCTAATGCATGTTAATTACCCATACTTACTAGCTTCTGAGTTAGAAGAACACAGGCCTGAGCAAATTTTAGTTTAGAGACATACCTGCTGACATTCACATAGTTCTTATTTAGTGAGTTCAACCATGTTTACAATGCAAATATATGAGGAAGTGAGCTTGACCATACAGAACCCTTTATTGCAGTTACCAGTGTGAATTATCTCAGGCCTGTGTTTCTCCACATGAAGTGAGCATGTGTTACCACCAGGGGGAGAACAGATTTACAAATGGGAACAGCGACCCCAAAGAAAAGGCAATTAAGACTTACTCAGTCTATTGAAGGGAAGGACATTGACCATCAAAACAACAACCTGTGGCCCAGTGGCCTAATGGATAAGGCATCAGCCTCCGGAGCTGGGGATTGTGGGTTCGAGTCCCGTCTGGGTCGTACTTTAGATTTAATAATGAAGGCAACATAATGCATTCTAACTACCCATACTAATTAGCTTCTGAGTTAACGTGAGATAAGTTTCAGAAGAACACAGACCTGAGCAAATTATCTATAGGTTAGAGACATACCTGCTGACATACACATAGTTCTTATTTAGTGAGTTCAACCATGTTTACTATGCACATATATGAGGAAGTGAGCTTGATCATACAGAACCCTTTATTGCAGTTACCAGTGTGTATTATCTCAGGCCTGTTTTTCTTCACATGAAGTGCGCATGTGTTACCACCAGGGGGAGAACAGATTTACAAATGGGAAGAGCACACTTGTATAAAAGGCAAGTAAGACTTACTCAGTCTATTGAAGGGAAGGACATTGACCATCAAAACAACAACCTGTGGCCCAGTGGCCTAATGGATAAGGCATCAGCCTCCGGAGCTGGGGATTGTGGGTTCAAGTCCCATCTGGGTCGTCCTTTAGATTTCATAATGAAGGCAACCTAGTGCATGCTAATTAGCCATACTAACTTGCTTCTGAGTTAACTTGAGACAAGTCCTTAGGTTATAGACATACCTGCTGTTAACCAATCACATACACATGATTCTCATTTAATAATATCCAAAGTGTTCACAATGCAAGTCTATGAGGAAGGAAGCTCCATCACACAGAACTGTTTATTACAGTTACTACTGCGTATTTTCTCAGGTGGAGTTCTCCAATGAGGCCTGTGGTTCTGCACTTAAATGTCAGCATGTATCACCACTAGGGGAGAACAGATTTGCAAATGAGAACAGCACAACTGGAGAATATACAAGGACCACACCAATCAATAGAGGGGAAGGACATTGACTACCAAAGTGAAAGCCTGTGGCCCAGAGGCCTAATGGATAAGGCATCAGCCTCCAGAGTTGGAGATTGTGGGTTCAAGTCCCGTCTGGGTCATCCTTTAGATTCTAAAATGATGCAAGTAAAGGCAACCTAATGCATGCTAGTAACTATCTTTGAAATAACCTGATATTCGTGACAGCTTGGTAATGTTGCTGATGCTGCTGATCATGCCAGTTTGGAGTTGAATTTAACATTATGTTCACATTTATATATATTTTTTCATAATGGCCAAAAGAATGTAGTTTTAACGTAAAAATAGCACAAGCAACTGCAATAAAAGTACAATTAAATAACCTATGTAAAACATATGTGGCCTTATAAATAAGGCACCAGTATATGGAGTTTATACGTTTTTTTTACTTTTTAAAGGAGTAATCAGTAATCGGATTACTTTTTCAAAGTAACTATACCATCACTGCATAGGAGAAACCTGAGTCCAGGCTTTTTTAAATACAGATCTATTAAATTGAGGAAATGTGCCATAACTACACACTGCCAGTAGAGGGGAGTACAGCCTTTATGTAGTGTAGGTTGATGTCACTATTATGAGCACAACACACACTTTCCATAGACAGTACACCAGCCAATAGAATATAATGAAATTACCTACAATAGAATGAAAAGCTAAATTTAGATAATTCTAAACTGAACGACAATACTCAGCTATTCCATTGACAACTACCTTACAGTTCTGTGGTAGCACTCTACCACATTGGTTTTATATTATAATATAGTGACCCAGTCATTTTGAGTTAGTGTAAACCTGCATGCTTCTCTTTTATTGTGTTTTCTTTCTTTTTATGATTTTTTTACATTGTGTATTTAATATTGAAGACTATATTAAAGCTATTCAGGTGAACACAACACGATGAATCTTTCTGTAAACTAAAAGTAATAAACATAGCAGAATATGTTTTATAGTTTAGATTCTCCCAAGTAGCACATTTAGCTTTGAGGACAGATCTGCACACCCTTGGTATTTTAATCTCAGAGTCTTCATGAGGGAGAGTCACCTGCAGTAGATTTCTAAGCGTCTTGAAGGAGTTCCTGGAGGTTCTGAACAATAGTTGCTGCTTTTCCTTCACGCTGTGAAGCTCCAGCTCATCCAAAATCACCTCAAATCACAATCAGTCAGGTCCATCAGACTCACATTAAAATATGCAGGAGGATACTACTATTATAATTGAACCATCCAGCTCAGTACGAGCTTTTTCTGATAAGTGGTTGCAGATGGTCCAAGCTGGTCTTTCTTTGATGGTGGTTGAAAAAGCTGATCCTCTATATGTCATCTATTGCTGGTAAGCTAGCTGATTATCCAGCACTTGACCAGAATAGTGAATGTTGCATTTAATTTTTTAGGTTTTGCTGGCCATGCCGGTCAACCAGCTAAACCAGCTTTTTTCATCTGTGTACTTTTATAGGTTTGTTCCTCGAGACTATATATTAAGGGTCAGTTTTGGGTTCATGGATTAAGCCTATTGTTGGACTAAACAGCATTTTGTAATAGAGATTTTCAATTGACAGCAAAATAGTCCAGGACTAGGTTTAATCCATGTGCAGGAAACCAACCTTATATTAGTCTTTTCCCTTTTTTATACAGATTTAGTTTCATGCTTAAATGATTATTCATTCAATTCCCCTCTTAACACATGCCCTGCACATGGAACTGTGAAATTTAATGAGGCAACCAATTGGCTCTTTAAAATGCATGTAGGCCTGTGGTGCGTTGTAGGCCTGTGACGCACTTCACAGCTCCTCACTGTGTAAAATGGGGGCGATCAGTAGAATTTAGAAACAGAGCCAAAAGAGAAAACATCACCATCTGTGTCTTCCTGCAATTTCCGTGTACTTGCCTAGCTTGGGAAAAATATTTGGTTTTCCTCACCTCCTCTATCTGTGATGTGTGGGAGCCGGCACTGACTTCAGTGTGTAGGTGCTTTAAAAAAGAGGGTGGAGGCGGGGGTCTTCAAGAGTTTAGTAAGTAAAAATTATATATACATAGATCTAAAACAGCAAAACTAATTAATAAAAAAATGATTATCTAAATAATTATATGACAGTATAAATGGTTTTTGTATATTATTTAAATATCCATTTAATCAGTCATCTGTTTTGCCTTGGTTTATTTTGGTCCTTTCTTTGTGTTGTTTTAACTAGTTATTTGTTACTTGGTTTTACCGTGCAGCCCTTTGTCTGGCTGTGTTTTATATGTCCTATAGAAATAAATGTAAAAATGTATCCCACAATTGTCACAAGTCAAATATCTATTTTCAAGGTAATTTGTTTGACTGGTTAATGCCAAGAATGTCAAATTTCCAAGTTCCAAGTGGGATATTTTAACAGGAAATCCCTCAGAAGTCCAATTTACTTACAAACCATTAGTTCATGGCTGCACTGCACATCAACAACAGTAAAATCAGTAGTATTATACAGTTTATTTGTGTCTATTATTGTCTTATTAAATCAGTTGTACACAAAGGACTTTTATCTGTGTACATGTTTCCATGATGTTTATGCAGAATACTAAAGAATGTTGCTAACCTGTTACATATAAAGTAGACATATTTTGGTAAAAACTGTCAATTGCAAAGTCAATAGGTAGACCAAATAGGGCCAGACTGAGGGCTTGACCTTGAGTTTGACACTTGCTCTTCCATTTAAAATGATCTTTGTGTGGAGATGTTTTGTTAAACCCAGCCCAAACTTGACCCATAAATCTGTAATTAAAACAAACACTCAAACAAAAATGCATGAATTCTCTAAAAAACACTATTTTTTATTGACTCTCTGTCTGTGGGAGCTGTGAATCACTAGACCTGGCACTAATGATGCTTAAGTGGTCATATGGAGGATGGAAAGGTGCTAAAACATGCTAGTGTGTGTGTGTGTGTGTGTGTGTGAAGAATGATGGCTTATCGGAAGTGATTCACCACCAGTAGGAGGAAGAAAAGCATTGTGCGCTGTGCCACACAAAAACTCATTCTACAGGGAAGACCTCACAATTGGGAATGCCCATACTAAAAAAAACTGCTTACAAATTTGTACAGGCATTTAACATTACTTCACAGTCACAGTGTCAGGTATGTACCTGAGAAATATGTCACAGAAGACATTAACACCCACAGTTGACAGTGCAGTGTCAATGTATATGTCATTATGGGTTAAGGGTCCTTCTGTCCACCATGTAATTTGCTAATATTGGAAAAAAGGCTAACAGGCCAGCATTTCTGATATTACACGCCTAATCTTGAGGATTTTTATTAAATTACAGATAATCCTAAGTGTAATTGTAACAGAAAAGATTGCAGTTAATCTGCCAATATAATGAATAAAGATCAGAAAATTGAAAATTTAAACAGTGAATCAGTGAATATAAAGTTGCACAGGCAGCTTTGCCTAATGTGTCCTGTAGAAGTCCCCAAAGCCCAAAAACTTGTTTTTTCGCAGAGAAAAATGATTTTGCATCACCTACACTTGTAGCCAGTATACAGGCCAGGACCTATTAAGGGGTTAAAACAATTACGAGGATCAACACTAGCATCAGTTTAAATGAGTAATAAACAGTAATTCACACCATCTGTTTTATACAGTTGTTTCTCTGGTTAGAAGACTGATGGACATCACTCTATCCTTTTATTCAGCCATTTAGCAGAAGACCACCACACAAGTAATTTAAATTAGAACAAATAGAAAACAAATTGACCAACAGACCAATAAAATGTTCCAAAATGACTATAAATAAAACATTTTTCCTTCTCCTGAACAAGATTTTAGGCTGTACTGCTTTGTGGTTGTTAATACTGATTTTATGCAAACCCACAAACCTGCACTTTTTACAAGTTTACTATAATTTACACCCCTGTAGTCTCATACAGCTCCTAGACGTACTAGCTAGTAGCCAGTAAAAGCATCACTGACATAAATACTACAGAGGGCCAAATATGTCAGGTCCACCTGCACAAACGTCAGAATTCTAAAACGACCCCTTCATTCAGCAAAATGCCAGTGGTCACACAGTGACGCAACAGGACGCTGTCCGATAATCAGCATTTTAATACAAGTAGAGTTTAATCAGGATCTGAAAGGTTGACATTAATAAGTGGAACACAAAAGATCACCAGCTGTCTGACTGAGACACAGAGAGTCTGTGGCATTACTGTGCCAGTTCCTGTCTGATGACTGGCACCAGCAGGAACAACAAGACTCTGGCGCTGCTAGCAATCCATCCTGGCTGTTGAGCTAGAAATGAGAGGAAGGAGATTCTGAATGCAATAAAGGGGCTGTAGAAATTTACTATGATCCAGACACACAACTCATAGTAAAATAGCTCGTATACATTAGACGAGCAAAATGACCTACTCAATCTCTGTTTCTTCCAAAATGTTTTCATGCTTTACTGCATTAGTTTTAATTTTGTTCTTCTACTTCGAGCTATCTAAATGAACCTTCCAACCATTTCCTACCAACTGCTGCTAGGCACACTAACAAACACACTTTTCTCACACCCCCGCACGTTTATCCTTTAACGACTTAAGCCTTAATAGCGTCATGGAGAAGGCCCAGAAATCGCTTTTAATTTCAGTGTAGATCATGGTACTTAGTAACCCTAGGTCACACAGATTCAAACTAGTTCGATTTTCAATTTAGTTTGATTAGAATTAGATTTTAGTTTATTTTCTTAGTTTACCATGGTTGGAGAGGTGCTCTTGATTAATAAATTCTACATTTCCTCCTTTTCTCTTTGTAACCAAAAATTTCTGTTTTGAAATCATCTGACCGCACGACTTCTTCCACGTGCATCAGGTGTGTGTTTAAAAGGGGTTTTTATCTGATGAGTCTTCCAGGAATGTCAGATTTGTGCAGTAGAACAGGGCACCACCACCTCAGTCAGCCAAATGTTCCTAAAAGTCTATATCTAGAATTCCCTTGGTCTTTAAAGCTTCAACTGGACCTTGCTATATATTATCCTTGAATTGCTTTGTGGGCAACCATTACTAACCATATTCATTTTAGAAGTGCTAGACAGCTGCTTAGAGGAGCCAAGGTGTGGTCTGAGCTGAAATCTCTTGGGGTACCCAATCTATTTCAATATATTAAATAATTGAACACTTTACTTTGGTAAATGAACAACACAATTGAAGACATGAACACACACAGTGGGGAAAGCTAGTTATTTATATAAAAACCTACATGGGAAAGATTAAGTTGGTTAGAGACTACGTCGGTTTTGATTACTTTTCGATTAAAAGTTTACAATAACAGAATGCCCAAACTTTTGGATCGAATATATACACACAATACAATAAAACATTTTTAAATCTACAGACTTTCTGCACAGTTTCTACACAGAGTAGCTAGGAATGGCCTGTGGATCCAGTACCCTTTACCTCTTTCTTCAGCAGTGAGGGGTACAGCAGTGGGCCAGCCCAGGCCAGGGAGTTTAAAAAAGGAAAGGGAGGCTCAAGTAGCTCACAGACAGACGGCACACTTGCTCTGGGCCCCCTGCCAGTACATTTCCTCATGTCTGACACACTGTAAAACACAGGGTGACGTAATGCTCAGTTTGCTCTACAGCTTTATCCAAGTACACTCCCTTTCCTCTCACAGAACACTGAAGATTTACCTGATTACACAGCCTAACATACACAGCTCATAAAACAGGAGTAGTTTATGAGAGTTATGGTGCTATTAAAACACTTCAGAAGCCTTTATAGGGATAATCATTCTTTAGCTAAGATTAAACACAAATAAATATAGTGAATGAGAACATTTGAATTTGTCCTTTCTGTTAAGCCTAAATTTTTTTATGATTTGTTTAACATTCAGTAAATTCACATTAATAGGCACTGTAGAAGCTCACATTTTAGCCACAAAGCTTGTGGATACAGCTCTAATCATTAAACTCACTTCCATTCCATAATTTAGCCAAATGTTTTCAGACTCCCATTCAAAGAGAACTTATCTACTTACCTTACCAGTACTACCTTACCTAGTGACCACTGCCTAACAGCAAGGACCAGCAGCTCTGTGCACAAGGGGCTGTTTTCCCTAATCAAGCACATTTGACTCAACTCATCCCAGCATCCCTTTATTTATCAAGATGATCAGATGACTTGGTTTTCCCATCTTTAACCCAGTTCACACTCTCGGAGAATGACTGTACTGACTGGCAGCACTGTCGTCACAATATTAGCAAAATTAGGCCAAGAGGATGCCAACAACAGCGCTAGTCAGTGAGAGTGCTCTCATCCCTGCCCACTCTACCAGTGAACAATCAGAAGCAAGTTTACGTCACTCTAACACCATATCACAGATTTCTGTGGGCACTCCAGCAGTGCGTCAAAGTCCAAGGCCCAAAAATAGCATTTGGCATCTCTAGTGGAGAGAGGTTTCATCTCAAATCCCTTTGAATGAACACACAATTTAAGTTCTCACAGTGGATTTCTCAGGCAGGCAGGGATTTTGCCCAAGTTGAGCTATTTCATTCATTTATTCCAGTATTGTGGAACCTAATAGTCTACAAAAGCAAAAAAACAGGATAAAATTAGAACACAAGTAGAAGAAGGAATAAACAAGTGATGAGAAAACAAAAAACAGATTGACTGTCTTGATGGAATACAAACAGATTGCTGGCTGTCAGAACCCAGTAACTCTATGGCTTAGGAGTGTCTGAAAATGAATAGGAGTTAATGGGAGGAACGATGGATAAAAAAAAGAAAAATAGAGTGTAGGTCAGCATGGCCATGGTTTAGAGCTGAGTTACCTGCGCTAATTGAGGTACCTGCGCTAATTGAGTACACGCAGTTTTGTGGCTGTCAGGACACAGTAAATCTATGGCCTGGACGTGTGTGAAAAATAATGGCATTGATTGGGAGGAATGAGGGATAAAAAACTAACAAATAGATGAGTGTGGGTCAGTATGGCTGTGGATTAGAATTTAGGGGCCTGCCCTTGATGGAATACATGCAATTTGGTGTCTGTCCAGCAAAAATTTTAACTCTAGGCCATGGACATGAACAAAAATAAATTTGAGGAAGAAGGAATGAACATAAAACTACAAATAAACAAGTGCATTTCAAAACAACAATGAAGTTGTTCTCAGGGGTCTACATTGAAATAGCTTTTCTGGAATTATATGCATCAGTCAAGCAGAAGTATAGTAGATGATCGTGCACTTTTGCACCCCATTTATATTCGTAATGAGAAAATATTTTGAGACTATTTGAAGTTTTAAAAACTGTGGAATGAGTTACACAGCGGAGTCTGGCAGAAAAAAAATAATAACAAGAAAACAGAAGAATATAACATACAAATCGGTCAACAGCACAGTTGCTAAAGCAGTGAGCAACCATAATAGAAAAAAAAATTTAAATCAACTCAACACTCACCCAAACTCAAAAAAAGATTACCTCAATCCTTTAAAACCATTAAAGTACATGAATGGTTCCTCTAGAATCAGTGATTCAAAAGGATTTCTGCCACACTGAGAGGAGCGTGATGCTTCCGCTGAACGCCCACGTATTGCTGACCATCCTGCCCACATCTAATAACACTCTCTCCAGTCTCTCCACCCACACAGTACTTCTCTTTATGTTGCTATACACTAGCTATTTCTTTCACTTTGCCAAATCTCTATGAGATACTATTATTAAATGTAGTTTACAGTGAAAGAAATAATGTTGCCTCCATGTTGGAAGATTACTTCTGCCACTCCAACTCATGCCAGTGATATTGGATGGAGCTCTATCAATAAAGAGAATGCTGTTTTATTGCAGCTCAATCAGTCAAGTGCTAATGGGGTTTTTACTCAATTTACCAAAATCTGATAAACCCTTTTCACTGCTCTTCCAGTGTATCCTAATCTATTGGCAATGCTTTCATACAAAGATTATAAAAGATTGAGCACAGGTGAAAGCCTGAATCAACAACAGGTGCACCTTAAAGTAGCTGCATTTATGTTTGGACATGTACTGTACATACAGTATTTCTCCTAGGGCTGCAACTAAATGATTATTATGGCAGTTGACTAATCGATTATTTTTCAGATTAGTCGATTATTCAACAATTATTTCTGCCATGCCCCCTATCTCTGCTTTTTGTGGGTACAACTCCTTTTCCTAGCTTTCCCTATCACTTAAAACGATAGAAACTGCTGAATATGGTTTACTTGCCTTTTAAATGTCCCTAATACATTTAAATGTGAAATGTTCTGCTATATAGTGAGAGAATGTGTAATCTGCTGTGTCTGTCACTTTTGGCGACCAAACTAAGTGTGAACTGAGAAAGTGAACAATCTATAACCCTCCTCTATTGTTTTTCTGTCCCCATTACTTGGGGATTGTGCAAATAGTGCTTTGCAGTTACAACCCTGCAGGCACGTAACAGTATTAGACCTTATCCTGATGTAAAATGTTTGTCATCTGATGTCATGACTAACATTCCCCCTAAAATTAATGTCTACTGATGTTGGTGGCCAGCTGGGAAGTAGACGATATGTCAACACTAAAATTTGACATGGACAATTTGTTGAACTGACATTATCCCTTAATGTCAGCGAAATGTTGCAGCCCTACTTTATACTAATGATATGCTCAACAACACCAATTGTTAACACACTGCATAAATTGCTGATGCCTAATGCATGAGTGTCTGTGTAGATTCTCAGAGAAAATCTGTTGACGGTTAATTGCCAGGCTTTTGGTTTCATATTTCAAAGAGATGGAAGAATTCTCCACCATCTGCTGTTGTGATGTGTTTTTTTTGTGAGCAGTGTGTAGGGTAGTCCAGTATAAAACCCCATTCACACTATTTAAAAAACAAGCATAAATCATCTCAATGTAATGAGAATGAGAAATCAACTCCAAATATTGTGAAATTATCTCACTTCAAAATAACAGTATTTAGCATAACAGACCTGACCTAGTGTCTACCAGAGTTTGGGCTGTGGAAAGTGGTAATGTTTCCTGGAGTAGCGGTTGTCCAACAAATACCTTTGGGATGACTCAAGACTAAAGAAATAGATGTTATATGAAGGAGGAAGAGCACTTTAATCTTGGTTGCTTTGGAACTGGCTGTAGTTCTGGACTGCCCAACTATGCTTCTGGACACCAGCATATTTAAAATCCTAAGTTACCGTTTAATTCAGCAACAAATGTTTTTAAGTTAATATTGAAAAGGCACAGCTTTTCTTTCAGACATCAAATATCTCAGTCAGTAATAAAATACTCAACATGTAAAAAGACCATATTGAGTTGGTGACCGTTGATCTAACCAACAGTCTTAACACAATGGTTGCCAACCTTGGCTCTTTCAGTGCTGAGGTGGCTGTGTCAAACACAACAGCAGATGTCAAAATGTTCACTAAGTGTTGAGATTCTCAACAATTAAGAACAGACTCCTTTATTCATGTGCTGAAACTGCTTAAATGGACTGTACCTTTAGTTTTAACACAATTATTTCCAACCTTAGAATTTACTTTTGTTGTTGTAAAACATGATAAAGTGTACTAATCTTTGTTGAATAGCCCACCTCCGTTCTCCAGCAGCTTTCCGTGATCCAGTAGTTTTGTGCTTTTTGCCCAGCACTCTGTACAACGGGTGCTTCGGGGCATATTTTGCCCCTGATAAATTGCTTTATGCTTATTGCTTATTCATGCTCAAAGTAGCTCCATTCCTGCTTGGTAGAATCCGGAGAGCTCCGACATTTAAAATGAGGCATTAATAACTGCATAAAAAGCTTATTAAAATCCACTGTTTACCTCTAGCTTTAGGTAAAGCTCCAGGCACTGCCATTACTGTACTGATCATGACCATATTACGGTGGCTGAGAAAGCCCAACGCAGTGCAAATTGAAAAGCGCTGCAAAAGCACAAAACACATCCATCAAAATTACAACACAGGCGCAGCAAATAGAAAAACGCGCAGCAAATAGAAAAACGTGCTGCAAATAGAAAAACGCGCTGCAAATACAACCACAACACAACGGAAGTGAGTCACAACACAACGGAATTTTCCCGGGGGACCTTAAAAGATGCTGTACCAGCTAAGCTGCGTCTTCAGTAACGTCTCGGACTTCACTATGTGTACAAAGGACAATAAGTGGCAAACAAGGCGTTTTGTGAAGCAGAACTTTTAATAATATGCACACAACCGTGGCAATCACAGGTAATAAACATAACTTACTTTTCAGAAGCTTGTTTGCCACTTATTGTCCTTTGTATACAGCTGGTACAGCATCTTTTAAGGTCCCCCGGGAAAATTCCGTTGTGTTGTGACTCACTTCCGTTGTGTTGTGGTTGTATTTGCAGCGCGTTTTTCTATTTGCAGCGCGTTTTTCTATTTGCAGCGCGTTTTTCTATTTGCTGCGCCTGTGTTGTAATTTTGATGGATGTGTTTTGTGCTTTTGCAGCGCTTTTCAATTTGCACTGCGCTGGGCTTTCTCGGCCACCGTACCATATATACATAGACGCAGAATAGCCTGTCGCTATAACACACTTATAATAATCACAACTCCACTAATATTAATCTGATTTTGGTTTGCAACAAATGGTTTGGTTTGCAACAAACAGCAGGTGTAGTTATGATACCGGATGCTCTCACACATTACAGATATGTGCTTTCGTGCTGAAATAAAGGTTAGTACTCTTTATCATGTTTTACTACACCAAGTCAATTTTACACTGGAGTTCTTCTTTAACACAATGGTTGCCAACCTTGGCCCAAACCCTCCTCAGCAGTGCTGAGTTGGGTGTGTCCAACGCAACAGCAGGACAACATAAACACGTGCAGGCCAGAGACTTTTCCAATGCAAGTAGAGGAGACATGAAACAAAAGTGACCAGTGACCACCCTGGGCCTGAAAGTTGCTTCCAGACTTCCTAAAAACACTTTCTAAAACTTTTCTAAAAACGTTTCTGCACCCAAAGTCAAAGTGTGTAAAGTTTTCTTCTTTTCTCAAACTTAGTTTAATGAATTAGGAACAAAACTCAAAGTGTCATGAAAGTGCTGAAGGTATAGAGGTGATATAATAACGTCCTTGTCTGGAAAGTGAGGTCTAGTTTGCTGTGCATCACATGACGGTGCATTTTTTACGTGCACGGAGACCACATTGACTTACACACGCTTGTATAACCGTTTGTATAACACAGCATCGTGCTCGGCTTCCCTGGACCAACCGCTCCGCTCTGTACTCCTCCCTCACCGCCGCTCCATTCACCCGCTCTCGTCCCCTACTTACTGATTTGCCCACACGGCTCGCACGCCGCCACTGGCCATGGGGTTTCCACGTGAGGCGGATGCCTGGCTTACATAAAGAGACTGGCGGCGCTTCTGGCCAATGGCAGGCCGAGCTCGGGCTCTGCCACGGAGGAGGCGTGGACACAGGCAGCCTGTAGTTGGCTGTGATTGGACGGAACGGGGTTTGGGGGCGGGGTCTGAATTGAGGTCATAGTCAGAGCTGGGGATTCAGGGCAGCAGTGTGAGGGGGAAACAGTGAGCGAAAGCGAGAGCAGTGTGTCAGCGGACAGACACTCCTCTGCTATCAGATATTGTGGGATATTTTTTAAACCAGCTGAAGGACCAAGACGGGACTGAGCATACTTACTCTTTAAGGTCTTATTTTAAAGAGGAAGAAGTGTTTTGAAGACTGCAAAAGGTAGGTTTTATACTTTGTGCTGGGAAACTTGTGTTGTATAACACTGACACATAGACATATACAGCCGTTCCATTGACTGTAGCGAACCAATGTTATGCTTGAGTTGAGTTTAAAGAGCAAAAATAGCAAAACATGGCTTTATTCAGATGTTTTAAAGCTGTCTAACAGTAGTAAAACGCAGTTAAATCACTAGCGAGGAGATTAGGTTTATATAAAGGCTGTGAAACGTGCTTTAAACGACACTGTGTTAGGTTTAAACATGCGCGTTGCATAACTGTGTCACAGAGTGGGTCAATGCCGGTCACTGGTCTAGTATCCAGCTATTGGTCCTGCCCATAAGAATTCCTGGAGCATATTAAAACATATTTTCATTGTTTTTTTTTCTTAGGGCATTGCTTTGTTTTTTAACCTTTTATGGCATAGTATTTCCCATAGGCAACAAACAAACAAACCCTACCACACCATTATTTATGTGTGTGTGTGTGTGTGTGTGTGTGTGTGTGTGTGTGTGTGTGTGTGTGTGTGTGTGTGTATATTGTGTCAAAAGGAATATCTACGCCCATTACAGTGAGACATGCAAGTTTGTCATAAATAAAAATACATATATGTGCAAGACAATCTATGTAAAGAAGCATGTTTTGCTGTTGCTGTTTTTTATTATTTGTTGGCTTTTTAACAACGTCATACAGGTAGATCACCCCTGCATTCCTGCATGTTTTGGGTGCTTCCTTGCTCTAAAACCTAAACAAATGATTATTTTTTTATAAAAAGGCAAAATTAACCATCACTGATTGTAGAAACTTCCCACTAGACCTCAAGCAGCTTGAACTGTGTGTCTCTTCAATCTTCTCACCTCTGGTCACATGATTTCCAAATTAAATGCAGAATTTATTGATGATCAGTGATGGTTTGTTTTGAAAGACATGTCATCTGCTGGTGTTGATCCACTGTGTTATATCAAGTTCAAAGTAAGTGCAGTGTTTTCCTGGAAAATCTTGCAGCACTCTATGCCTCCCTCTGCTGACAGCTTTTGTGGACATGCAGATTTCATTTTCCAGCAGGACTTGGCACACTGCCCACACTGCCAAAAGTACCAATTAGTCTTATATAATATTCAAATTTTCTGAGACACTTATTTTTGGGTTTTCTTTGGCTGTAAGCCATAATAATCAACAATAAAAAAATAAACACTTAAAATAGATCACTCTGTCTGTAATACATCTATATAACATGATGAGTTTCACGTTTTGAACTGAGTTACTAAAATAACGTAACTTTTCAATGATGTTCTAATTTTTTGAGATGCACTAGTATGTCTGAGCTGTCCATGTTTTCATGTATTTTTAAAACAGAGTAAACTAAGTAACCTAACTAACTAACTAAATCCTCCCTCATAACATGTACTACATTTGTGCTATTTAAGTGGTCTGAAGTATTTTATGTTTGTAGTAACAAACAAAAATGAGTGTTTGAATGTTTATTCATTTGCAGAGGTGTTTGCACTTTCTGGTAGCTGTTTATATTTATATAACAGTGTATGTAGTAAAGAGTTTCTCGGGCCTGGTACTGGGGGCACACTGCCCTGCATATTTAGTGCTTTTCCTGCTTTAACACACTTAACTAATGAGCTGAGTATATGGATCAGCTTTGTTTGAATCAAGGAAAACACTCAAAAGCACAGGGCAGTGGGACTCCAGCACCAGGGTTGAGAAATAATAGACAATTCTCAGTTCACAAACATTCAAGCATCACAGTTGGTAGTTAAAATAAGATTTGCTTGCTCTGATTTGGAATTCTCTGTTCAGCTTAGTAAGTACAGTTTGGGAATCTTGTTTTTGTTAATATTTTTGTTTGTGTATAATTGCTGACGAGTGTGTATCTGTTGACATCAGTCAGCAGTGTGTGTGTGTGTGTGAGAGAGAGAGAGACTTGACTCTTGGGAGCTTATTATTAAAAGTGACCTAGTCCTAGATGAGGTGCTGTTCCAAATACCTTAATCTGGCTTAAATGTATTGAGTACACAAAAAATGTATGCCAGTGCTTTCAAAACAAATTCTGCATCTTTTCTGTACTGGATGCATGTTGTTTAGCTTTTGTTTGTTTGTTGTTTATTTATCTATTTGTATTAATTTTAAGCTGTTTTACTTTTTAGGCATTTACAATTCCTACACAATAGTAAAGCATATGCTTCCTCCTGGGCACATTATCTTTTTAAACTGTCGTTAATGCAACTTCAGCTGAACACGCTTGGAGGAGAACACTAACTGCCTGTTTTGTTACATCAGCTAAAAAATGCCCATATTGCTTGGCATCAAACTTTGTTGAAGAAGGAGGGTTTTCCTTCCTTCCTACCCACCCAGAGAGAGATAGGCTATCTGTGACTGCCAGTCATAGATGATGTTATGATGTTATTGCTTGGGAGCTCCTAAACACACTTTGAATTTGCTTAAAATTAACTTTTTAGTGGATAAACAGTTTACATGTGAATTTTAATACGAGGTACTACTACAGGACAGAGACCCAACATTTGATAAGTACCTGATCATCTTGGGCAAGTGCTGAATATTATTAAGTGAATGCAATAAGAACTAGAACATTTTGTTTAATTTGCTTGTTTAATATATTGTTGCCATCAGTCTATTGCACTGCTTATAAAATAGCCATGTGGTTTGTAGGGATGCATTGGTATAGGAATTGTGGGATGTTCCAAATGCACAGTATTTTTTTTAAATATACAGATATTTAGAAGTTTAACTAAAATATATCTGGAAAACTATTACAGAGAAATGTAAAATAAAAATGCAGTAAATTTAATGAATAAAATGCAGATATTTTCACACGTACACATACAAATCAAAGTCTGAAGTATCAGTCATATTCTAAAATTTTTTGTTTATGATACTCATTTTATTTTGCATTCCAATCAATTTTCAAGGCGGTTATGGATAACAGTATTAATATAAGATTATCCATTTATAATAAGATTATCTATTATCATCCAGTCATGATCTTAAGATGAGCAGATGCTAAGAATAAACCCAGGGTCAAGTCCCCAGAGAAAGTAACCATCGATGCTGCTATTTTCGTGATAATGAATAGCTGTTGTGGCAAAGTGCTTGCGTACACATCCAGTGACGTAAATGACAATTAATTAACATCTGGGTTTGTCTCACAGCACTAATTATCTCACTTCTTAACACTCTAACACTTGGTAGAGTCTCAGTACTTGAGATCATTAATTGGTGTGAATGCCTACACACACAACAGTCTAGCTCAAGTGCAGTCTAGCTCCAAAATGTAAAGCTGGTTCATTTGAATTGTATATTATGTGAATAAATTTGTTTCCTACGTTAAAAGAGGTTGAGAAATGGAGCACCTTGTAGTATGTTTGAAAATAGACTGAGATACAGCCAAAAGTCTTGGGACAGTAAATAGTACGGTATTGTGTTCAATCTTGGAAATGGAATGACTTTTTCATCTGTCCACAAGCATGCTGGTCAGTACTAAACCTCACTCACACTTATACAGGTGTGGGTGTTCCCAAGCTGTTTTATGTCCTGCTATTCCATGACTTTTGGCATGCCATTTGATTGTATATTGAACAACCCAATGTTTAATACCATCATTTGTACATTATATTGTATATTCTTCATTACAGTAAAGTTGAACCAATCAAAATCCTGACTCCACTTTCTTCCTCCCTGCTGTACCATTGTTGTCTTCACGCTCTGGAGTGATGAATATGATAAGACTGTAGATTTAAAGATTGGAAGATCTCGGAATCCTCTGACGCACTTCAAGTCTCCCATCTCACCATGTGATTTTTTGCTCCCTAGCTTTAAGAAGGCTGCTGTGGGTGGAGGGTCATAGGTGTTGGTGTGGAGACACGCTTAGGGAGCAGATTTGGCAGGAAGTACTGGACTGGTTGCTGTGTTGTAGCATTCCACTGGGCAAGGCGTGGAGGAAAAGAATCAATGACGCACAAAGACACGCTCGAGATGTTGTACAGTTTAAGGGAAAAAAAAGCTCTGGCTGTATTCCACACGCTAACATGAACAAAATCGCACACCCACACTATATAAGGACAGTAGTTTTTATTTCACTATACTCTGTCTCTAAAGATGGTTCACTGAGAGTGTGGAAATAGAAGGTAGGTTGATATTTTTTACAAAAAGCTGTAAAAATCTGGTGACTTCTAAGTCCAAACAGTGCCAATTCATGGGTAACAGTACAACTGTGAAGCATGGAGGAGGGAATGTAATCAAGCAGAGTGATTATCTACACTGATTATATGAATCAGTGTCAAAATGACAACACTCACATATCTGATTTTACATCTTGCATTTAACAGTGATTTTTCATTGGGTAGGTCATGTAACATGACAGTAATCCAAATCACAGCAGTAAGTCTATGTAGGAGCTCAATCTAATGTATATTTGAGGCAACATGATGAAGAATTTAATTCATATGTATTCATTCAGCTTTTCATTTGATATTTGACAAGAGAAAATTATAATTATATAATTATATAGGGTTGCACAGTACTGGAAAATGTGAAGCATCGTTTATCCAACATGTCACTTTGTTAGGAATGCACTGTTTATATCTAATGCTGGAGTAATTTAAACAATATTGGGTGGATAAATTCCGCTCTGGTTGATTTTATTAGATCATGGAAAATAAGAACAATGTGAAATTTCCCTTTGCATCCAGCAACAAAAACTTTAATACAGTTAATTTGGCAATGCACAAGACATTGTCCAGACATTTTCTATTGTCATGTGACTATTTTGAATGGACACATTGCAATTGTGAAGCCCTCATAATATTAAAATATTATTACTATTTTTGTTTGATTACAATGGCTAAAACTATGTTTAATACTACATTTCAATACTGTCTTTTATGAGTAAACTAAAATAAATCAATGTTATGTTATGTAAACTTCATTTGTTTAAGTATTCTGTCATAAAAAAAAAAATATATATATATATATATATATATATATGGAACGTTTCTCCAGTGCAACCAATTATAACGGAAGCTAATTTTAGCCTTACATCAAGGAGGCCATATTCGTTATTGGAACACCTGGTGTTGAAAAGGGTAAAAGAAGAGTGATAACATATTTTATCAGCTCTCCTGTCAGGAAAGGTTTCCTGCCTGTTCCGGCCTACGCTCATCCTTTCCATCTTCTCTGTACATTTCCATGCTTTCATGCTACCATTGGGTCACCTGTAGAGAAAGCACAACAGTATTTATCTTAGCTACTCTTATAATTGAAAAACATTTATAAATTCAACACCAAATGCATTTGCATTTAAACCTACCTTTTTGTATGTTCTGACCTCTTTATTCAACCTATGATCATAATGTTAAGATATGTGTCATGGACCAAACACACTTATGTAGGTGCCAAGTGTTAAATAACCACCTGCTCAGATAACTAAAGTATTATGTAAAATGACACTTCCATCAGCTACTTATGCAATAAAGTCTTATCAATGGCAAGAGGCAGAATATGACCTGTATACTGGACATGCTTTAGTTGCAGCTATGAATGAGCTCTTTGGTACAGTGATGTTTTAATAAATTAATTATTAGCTCAGTTGAGGACAAAGTATTTTGTCACTGTTAACTGTTTCTTGTCAGATCTTACTCTGCCATTATGCAAGTCCTTATATAAAGCAGGCAGTGGAGTGTGTGTCTGTGTGTGTGTATGTGTGTGTGTGTGCTCCGCATTCAATTACATAAATGTCTCTAACTTGATACTTAGTTATAAAACAGACTTCTAGGTTGATTGGCAGGATTATTAGGTTGATATTGAACAGTGACACACGGCGCTAATGATATGTTCTGCCTCCTTTCGTTTTGACTGTTATTTAATGTCTACCTGTTGAATAATGCTGAGAGTTCATGTATATAACATAGTTATATAAACACCATCTTGCGTTGGAAGTTCTCTATGCTGCAGAAAATGAACTCTACTTTACTGGGAACACTAGATGCAGGGAGGGTGCTGTGAGAATTTGATTGAATGACTAGATTGAATGGCAGGAGCAGTAATACGTTTAGATACAGATGTTGGAAAACATAGTTCTGAATCTCAAAAGTATTCAATCACTTAGACCCTGTTTACACCTGACATCTTCATCTTCTAGTACCTGAATTGTATTCTGATAAAATTTTAGCCACATGTTTTTATACTAGGTAGTCAAAAGTATAGTACCTGCAGTTAGTCTAAAATACGATTGCTGTGTAAAATGAAATATGCTTGTTTTGTGGCAATTATTACTGGTTTTCTGGTGTTGTACTGGGTGTAGTTTGGTTGTTAAATATTTATTTAAGATACAGATGCCTTTACACTGACTCAGACCTTGGTATTATCCAGATATAAACCTGTTTGGGCTAGTTGGTAATGCATTTAAAAGTAATTCACACAAACTAACACAAAAAGGCACACACAGAATAGTTGTGCAGCTAAAATATTTTCCACTGTTTGCTATAATGTCCCAGGTGGTTGCTATGGTATTCAAGGTGGTTGCTAATATTTTTTAGGTGATTCCTCTGGTGTCCATAGCAATTGCCATGGTGTTGCTGCATTAAAAGGCTCTGTATAGTCTTTTATGATTGTTGTAGAGTTTAGTGGCTCTTTAAGGCACATGCACAGTACACATGTTTTTGTTATTTAAGCTCATTTCTTTTCTTTACTCATGTATAGCTTTAACCAGTTACTCTAATATAAATGTGTTGGCTTGGCTATAACCTTGTTAAACTGCAGTGTTCTTCTATATTGACCTTAAGAAAGCATATTCACCACAGAATTAGCCTGCAGGCTACTTCAGTTGATCGGAAGCTCCTAATCACCTCTTTACTGTGTGCTGTTCAGGGCATTCAGCTGGGGGCATTGAGTCAGACATGTGGCAATTTGTAGCCATTTAAAGTTCTGAGAACAGGAACATTTCAGTCAGTCGTGCTTTGTTTTGGGTGGGAAAATGTATTAGTTTGGAAGAGATTGAGAATAATTCTTTGTGTTTTTTATTTTAGGCATAATTGGGGGATTTGTTTGTGAAACTCGGCTTGTATTGTTGTAACAGTGGTAAGCCGGTTTCAACTGCTAAGTCAGCCACTAGGCTAATTACACAGAATTCAACAGTTCTTGCATCTTAATTTGTAGAACCAAGAAATAAGCCTCCTAATAACTGTGCCAGGTTGAGGCAAAATAGCCTCATAAGTGAGCCCTAATAAATAAATGAGCAAACAAGTAAATATATGACACAACCACTTAAATTAAAGCATCAATTAATACAGGAATTTATTATGTTTAGTTTATGTTTTATTTTTTGCTTTCAAATAAAATAATGCATTTTAGAAAAAGAAATGAAACCCTTTTGTCCTACAATTTGCAACCATAACCAGCATCCTACAAACCAGAGGCAAAGTCTAATTTTATCTGCTTATCTCAGACAGCCTTAATTAAGCTGCAGCCTTAAGGACTAAACAGAAAAGAGATTTTTTCACTCTGTTCCAAGTTTGTACAGTAAGTGTATAAATTATATGAATATAACAAATATAAATTTGACAAAAGTGCTGACTGACACAAAGAACAAATACTAAGTTCAGCATGTCTAACTGCACTAAAATTATCTGCCTTGCTATTAACTAAGTAGATCACATTGGCCATTTTCCACTGAGATGCAAACAGAATTCTTTAGCAGGTCAGTTATAGCACACATAATTATTTTAACAATATATTATCAGCCCTTTACTGCATTTATCTGACACTCTTATCCAGAGCTATTTACAGAAGTTTTCTATTGCAGAGGTGGACCAATGTAGTGTTAGGAGTATTGCCCAGGGACTCCCATTGGGGTAGCACAGAATAGTCACCCAGTATGGGAACTGAGCCCCAGTCTTTCACATGATGATGGTAGCTCACTGGCATGCAGTGGTGTTATCCACTGCGCCACACCAACCACCAACAATATAATAGATTAATGTTTTAAACCTGAGTAATAAAAATATGGATAAAAAGAAAAATATAAAAAATGTTAGCACATTGACCAGTAACTGTTGGAATTAGACACTGAAGATGGAAAGATAGTTTAGGGGAGAAAATGCTAAGATGATGCTAAAATGGTCTGTTTTTTCATTTAAACATATTAGGATCATACTGAAGCAGTCACCAGAGGCCCTAGACCTGTATTGGCTTCACTTTTGAGAGATGATGTGCTGTCCAAGCTTTCTACGATCTTTAAAAAGCAGGGGATTTCTTTTCTCACAAATGTATTTGACAATTTGAGTAAACAAAAAAACTACTTGTTGAAAACATCTACTGTTGTTTTGGTGTAGGGGAGTTTTGCCGGATATGGATACGTTTGTGGCACATCACTATCTGCCCTTATTATCAGCCCAGTGATGTGTCTGTCATGCTCTGATTTAGATCAGTCTTTATATAAGGTTTCTTCATATGAATAGTTCCATCTACTTTCAGTCTGAATATAGGCCAAATAACAATAACAACAGCAGCAGCTAGCTAACACCAACACTTTTCAATCTCGGGTAGCTCACACCACAAAAACATTAAAGCCTCAAGAATGTTTGTGTGGTTTATGATCTGATTTAGAGACACAGCTTTTATAATAATAGTCATATAAGTAGGTGTATTACAGATACTGTTCCTGTAACACACCGCTTTTCAATTCTTGTTATTAAGAGGTGTAAATAGTGCTGCTTCAGCTCTACAATGTGAAGATATTAAGATATCAAACTTGATTCCTGGAGTGCTCAAAGAACCACTTCCCTGAAAACTTTTTTTATGAACCTTAAGTAAAAATACACACCATGAACAATGTACTGGACAGGTAATGTGTTTTCTGTTCCTTAAGGTACATAAATATAGTGTATTATATAAATAAAGTACCTTCATGTGCACATGCAACATAGTTCTGGATACCCAGCTCTGATACATCAACCAGCTGACACTAATCCAGAGAGAGCATGGCCAATTGCACGCTCTCTCTGGCTCTGGCTGCTGATGCCAGATAGCCTGACCCAGGCATTGAGGACAAAATTCCCAGGCAAAAGTTTTAGCATCTTCGTCTGCTGAACCTCTTAACCTCTCACCCCTAATAATGCACCTTAAAGTAGGGGTGAAACTCTCCTCACAATTTTACTTACTGAAGATACGGCTTCATTAATCTACATGGTGACGCTAATGAAATTGATAGGGTAAACCTGCAGTGAAGAATATTGGTTGTAAAATTCTGTGAGACTGAAACCAATAAATCCACAATTTTATGGTGTTTATTCTCTTCAGTAACAAAGATGCCATAAAGAATTGTAGAGAACCGTCTTGCAATATATTGAATATTGCAGAATCACAGTGTCATGATATGATATGCTCTGTGATTCCACCCCTATATTAAAGGTACATTACATTCACTTACCTAAAGGAAATGGGCCACATCTGTAAACTGCAAGTACGTCCCTTATATCTCGGATTTCCCTCCCTGGGAGCAGTGAAAACACTAAAACCATCTTCAGCACTGCCGTAAATGACATGAATAAAGACATACCTTTGAGATAACCACCTCAGCTGTCCATGGCAATTAGTATGCAGTTAAATATTTTCCCCAAATTGTGTATCTAACACAGTTACACAGTTTGTGAGCCTGTTGTTGGATCAGTTATGAGTTGAATCACTGTTAAATTCCTTAAATTAAACTCCCTGAATTCCAGTTTTCCCCAGTTGTGTCATTGACTTATAGGTTACTAGGTTACTGTGGGGCTTTGCCAGTTTCTCAGTCTCTTCTTCCATTAGTCATAATTGATGGGTACATTGTTTCAGTCACCAGGTTCACATAATATTTACATGTCACGTGAGGGATCCACAGAAGAACTGAGTCATTTGTAATTTGAAAGGGTTTGTCTAAAAGGGCGTTTAAGTTTTTGTAAAGTTTGAATTGCGTAATTGTTTGGATTGTAGCCTGTGTCTCTTTCAACTCTTACTTTCTGACACAGATTATGGGTGGAATCAGTGACGCAAAAGCGTGTCTGAAGGTGCGTTATAATTTAAAGGCGAAGGGTAGAGTTCTCATGATTTAATGAATACGATTTTTTTATTTATGCTGACCCAGGTCAAAAAGGAAAGTTTAAGAAATGCTTGGTATTTTCTTTTTTGAGTAAAAATACATATTATTCTCGCTACTAGGGGTGGGTGATATGGCCCTAAACTAAATCATAATATTTCAGGGTATCTTTTTGTGATGATGATATTCTTGGCAAAACAGAAAATATTTTAATAATTTCAAGAATATTAAGTATAACTGTTTTAAAACATTCAGCAAAACAGCTACATTAGCACCATAATGCAACGCAAATAGATCACATTACCATGTTTACAGAGTCTGGTAACTTACCGGTATTAACTGTTTTAAATTACACTTCAAGCTTCACAGTTAAACACAAAGCAAAAACAAAATAGTCTTTTTTTAAGACACACTATTGCTATAATATTATAAAAAAATAAGACAATATTATTGCGTGAAATACATTGTGGCACAGCCCTACTCTTTACATTATTTATTCAAACTTTGTGAAGTTCTGTGACAAGGCAGGACAGCCTCACATCCTCCAGGACCACAGTTGGATTTGTAACTTCCGTTTGGAAGGGCATTGAGCCAAGAACTGATCCTTGTGGATCTTAACTGAAGGTGTCTTTCCTAAAATTGACCAAGCTTGGGTCTCGGCCAGGAAACCTTTGCTGAATTAGTGCACAGACCTGAACCAGACCTATTGTGGTTAATTGGGGATTAGTTAATCCCATCACTAGGCCACTCTAGCGGACTACTACAGAGAACCCGAGGCGACCATTGGCAGAAAGTCAGGAGGGTTTAGTTTGTAAACTTCCGTTTGAGTCTCTGACCTAGTTGTATCCTTGACTATACACAGTAAACTTTAGTAGAGGAAACTACTGGTAATGTGTTTTTAGGCCAGCCAAGTCTTTGTAGTGGGTTTGAATTGCACAGAGTTTGTTGTTGCCAAAAAAATCAGTCTAAAGCTGTTGATTTGTGTCTTTTAATGCCTCATATCAGACAGCAGGACCAGGAGAATTCTTTGAAAGGGGCAGCAGATCCCCTGGGAGATGAAACGTGAGATCTGTCTGGCCTACCAACCAGCAGAACCTGTGGAGAGGCCTCCAACAAGCTAAAGGGCAGAGTATATGGCTACAGAGGCTGTACTTCAGGTTCAGACACCTTTAAAGACCCAGATGGTGGTCCCTGAACAGAGCCCAGGCTAACCTCCAGAGTGTTTCCCCGAGCTAAGCTAAACTGGCTAGCTTTGATGTTCCATCTCTGTGTGCTTCTGTTTTAAGAAGGGCACCAGACAGACACTGCCCTTTAAGAACCTACTTTGAACTTTAATACTTAAGTCTCTGTGGACATTACATTTGTTTCTGTGCACCTTTAGTGTATGTTCTTTACTCTTGATGTTTTTTTAAAGTGGACAAAGCTGATTGTCCATTTTTAACTCACTTTGACTGTACTGTATTTTAGGGTAGTGATAAAAAAATACTCTGTAGTCTTTATGGATTTACTTACTTTTCACTCTTCTTCACAGCTGTAGATGCACACCTAATTAAATTAGACATGTGTTTTTGTGCTTGGTATTAACATAGAACTTGAAATTAAAACTCATTTCATTTGGGGCTTCCAGTTGTCACAGGCATCTAAGCATTGTCTCAGGTGGCTATCAGTTAGCCTCCCTTTCTCAGAATGCATAGGATGGTTCTCCCTCTTCTCCATTATTCGGTACAGTGCTAAGGCTTATTTATACTCCAGTTCCAAAGGAAAACCAATTAGCCTCTTTAGTTAGGTTGTGATAATATTTTTACTATAAGAAACATAACTACAAGAATAAGGTGGCGGTATAAATGTCAGCAGGCTCCATTTTCTTTCTTTTCTGTGTCTGTATGGCAGTGGTCAAGTTTATCTTTTGTATGCATAAACTTTTGAAGAATATTCACAAATGTGGGTAAATTAATCCAGAGTATGAATAAAAGGCTAATTTTGTGACTCATAAGCACATACTAGTAGGGAGTCATGAATATTTAGCAAAAGAAAATGGCAAAAAAGTGGTTTCAATGTTAAAATATGTGAAGAGACCAAATAATTTAAACCAAACAAGGACTCTCTTATTTTAATTTATACTGCAGCTGCATTCCCCTTCCCTGGCTGCTCTGTAGAATCTAGCCAATTAAAGACAGGTTTAAGTTCATTTTTATGTTCTACTCATATAAATTAAATTCAAATTTAACATCACTTATCCCTTAAACATTAAATAAGCTAGCTAACTTAGCCTTAATGTTGCCAACTTTGCTAGTGTTTTTTTAGTACTACATTTAGTGACTTTTTTCTGAAACTTCTAGCAAGTTATTTTCAAAAACCTTACTCTTTGATTTTATACCAAGTTTATTCAGTCAGCCATGGCTTTTTTATGTGTAAAATCTGTTTTTCCTTGGTTTGTGTTTTTACACCAAGCTACCAGGAATCTTAGGGTCAGCGTGTCCACAGATTGTGTAAATTGTCAAAATTGTTATGGCTAAATGTTACCTCAGACCTCATCAAATTATTAAGTAATCTCCCATAAAAAACACTGATTCACTGTTATCTAAAAAATGTTTAAAGTCTCTGTATTACTGCACTTTTCTAATTTTCTGAGAATTCAAAGGTAAGAAATCTCTGTCAGTGCCTGGTGTTACTCATGCTTTTGTGTTTGTTCCTTTATGTTTCCTTTCAAAGGATATCCAGCCTTAAGTTGATTCCATCTCTGCACATCCCCGCTGTGAAGATGGGTTAATTTTCTCAACCTCTTAGCCAATACATTCAGCCCATCATCATGTCTGAAGACTCCAAACCCTACCTTTTCTCCGCCCTGAAGGAGCAGGACCAGGCCACCGGCTGTAGTTCCATGGCATCGCTCCATCGTATCGGCGGCTTTGCAGAGGGTGGGGAGCTTGGTCTCGCCTCAGAAGGCAGCGACAGCAGCAGTCAAGACCATTCTGCTTCACCTCATAGTGACCAAAAGATGGCGGAATCCATGCACGAGGATGTGGAGATAAAGAGCAGTGGATCCAGTGGTAGTGGGACTGAATCGCATGGTAATGAGTCGCATGGCAATGAATCGCATGGGAACGAATCGACTGGAAGTTCCAATGGCAACAGCAAAGACTCTGCCCTTCTGGAATCGTCAGGGAGCAACAAAAGGTAAAGGCATAAAAGCAATTTTATTTATATACAGCAGGGGAACTAAGGGATGGTCCAAGCACAGATTGGTGATTTCCCTAAACCTCCCAGTTACCTGAAATAGGTGTAGGTGTTTGAGCAGAAGCCTTGTCCTAGAGGACAGGAGTTCCCTATCCTTGATGCACATGGATGGTCAAAAGTCTGAAAAGTCTGGAGAAGTGGGTGATTCCTGGCTAAAAAAACTAAAATGTCTTCAATAAAACATGAATCCTGCCCAACATTTAAAGCTAACATTATAAATAGATTGAACTAAATAAGCTGCTGCTAGAGATATGCATGCTGTTACCTTTCTGATTGTGAATGAACGATGTCTGCAGAGCGATGCAGATCCACGCACACGTGAAATCTCTCATGTAATTCAGCTTGAAGTCATCAAGCTTAAGTTTCACATCCCATACATGTTAGCAAATTGGGGAAACCTATACACACAAACCTCTATAAACTATTTATAAATAATTTAAGACATCTTTAAACAGCTAGTGGAGGAGCTGTGTTAGAGCTGGACATTGATTGCAGCCTTGCTGGATGTGAGACTGAGGTAATAGTCACCTGTCATGCCACATGATGCAGGCTGATCACTCAGAGACAGCGCATTCTCCAAACCTGTCAACAACAGTTGCTGTTTGTCTGTTCGTTTTCTGCATGTCCTCTCATCCTGCTGAGAGTGTGGAGAGCTCTAGTTTTGTTCTGCTTTTTTAGACCTTAAAGAGGAATAATAATAGAAGCTCTCAAGATGTGGAAAGAGCTGTGAAATACAATAGCTGGTCATTAGCGAGAATGCCACCTAGCACCCTGAAAATGTGGTGTGGACTGTGTTAGATTAAGGTTTTTCTTTAGATAACAAGAAACAAATTTAGGACATTCCCTTAAGAGAACGGCAAGCAAATACATATTCAGAAGAAAATGAAGGTAATCCTCTTTAATCTCCGGCTGATTGAAGCCTGCCTGGCTCAGATGGAAAACTTTCCCTCCCCACGCACTCCAAAATATTTCCATGCCAACGTACTGTTTGTGTATGAGTACACAACAGCCTGTTCGTTTTCTGCCCATTCTCTCCTGTGTTTTTCTGTTTGAGTCTCTGTATCCAGCTTCCTCTGTCTTTACTGTTCTACTCATTCTCTTTCTTCATCTTGATCATTAAGGGCCGACTCTCATTCAGGTCTTTTACTTTTTAATACAGTAAAAATATTACAAGTTTTATTTTTACTCAGATCGCAATTAATATTCTTGATTAGTTACCATCTTTCATTTGGAAATCATATCATGCCTTTTTTAGGAGGAAAATGTTTATAAAGCACAATCTCTGAATGATGTCATCACATTTATTTTATTTATATATATTTTATAGTCATATTTCTGAACTAGGCTATTAATTAAAACCAACTCCAACTTAAACTTGACCTACCTTTCAGCCTAAACCTACAACTAATGCAATGTCCCATTCATCTGGCACCAACTATTATGGAATAGTGTTTAGGCTCACTCACAAGACAACACCTCACAACTTATTCTCAAGCCAGTCCCCTGAGGAAACACATCATTAATGATTTCTTTGACTTTTTGGATTGTGTGTGTATTTATTTAGATATTTCAAGTCCAAATGACCATTTATTCATTCAATTCTTTCAGTATTTAAGCTTTCAACCAAATATCTTCCCACTTGTATTTTGGAGGGAAACAGTTGAATATGTAAAGTTGAGTCACTGTTCTTAAATGTTATGTAATAACATTGGTTTAATGTAACATTTAATGAATTCATTCATTATTTTTGCTGTACCACATTCATCAGATCTGACTCACCAGGCCGATTGTGCGTCATTGTCTTTTAATAAATGCAATTTGTTGCTCTGGACCACAGTAAATGCACTGTGTGAATCTTTACACCACATTTGACTACAGCATGTGGTATAGTAAATTATAAAAGTATTATCACGTATAATGCTGTTTCAATTCTAACTTGATCTCACATTAATTTAGTTATTTCTACTGTGAACCATTCCAGTCTTAGCTGTCTGGTCCCCTCATCTCTCACCTGCCCATTAAAAAAAAGGAAAAGCATTTACTGTTACTCAGAAACCGGTGCTTAGAAAGCTATTCAATAGACTACCTGAACTCCACCTGCCCTCAATAAATTCCTGTAGCCTAATTACCTCATGGAATAAGAATTATCTGGCAAAACAAACATAGCCTGTACAATTGTCAAGTTCAGTGTTCTTGCCTGAGGCACTCAACTTCCGTCTGAGCAGTTCTGACCTTCATCCACCCTTTTGTGGATTGTGAAGACTCTACTATTTCTACTGTTAGCTCCACATGCAGGAGCAGCAGGACAGAACTTACCCTCTTATCTCCAGCTACAATTAGCTTGCGACATTAACCTACTGTATCAATAGCCCACAGACACACTCCCAGCTGTCTAAAGACAGATTCGCTTTATATAATTAGCTCACGCTAACTGATTTAGAGATGCTATTTGTGTCCATGTTTTCTATTCTAAGCTCCTTTGGGGACTATTTATACACACACATGTGGCCTTCGAGGAGCCGAAAGTGTCACCTACACCTGGAGTGGAGCTTTCTCTAATACTTAAAGCTCTAAGCTGGGAGGACACAGCAGTGGCCTAGAGACATGCACACACATACACACACAGATACTTACATGCTGTAGTAGCAAAATCTCCTAGTACTCAGCTAGGAGCTGCAATGCCAGCTTGTCCTATATTCATACTTCAGATGAAGTGGAGAAGTGGTTTGCCAAAGACAGTATACATACATATAAGACAATTTTACGCTACTGATATGAGTAGGAGTGAGTGGTGAATATGAATGCTACAATAATAATTGCAGTAAATTTTAGGTTTCACTTCCCAGTGCATGAAATAATACACCTATTTTGTACCATTGTTACCTTCTTTTACCAGCAAACAGGTGACACCTATTTCCAATGATGAGCCAGCCTGACCTGTCGCTTTCTTCCTCATGTATTCAATGTTTTAAATCTTATTTTCTCAGAAGAAGGTCACCAAGACCCTTTCCACATAATGAGAATGTCACATCATGTTCTAAGCCTCCTAATGCCCTGTTAGTCCAATCGGTTTTGGAGTCCTTTAAAAAAAGAAGTTGTAGATGTTTTATAGATATTTATTTTCTTTGTTTGTTTCTCTTGCAGCTCAAACTCTCACAGTCCCTCTCCTCCAAGCAGCTCCAATGCCTTCAGCCTGCTGAGTGCCAGTTCTGAACAGGACAACCCGTCCACCAGTGGCTGCAGGTTTGAACATGCACATTTATACATTTATATTTAGTTATACATCGTTTTCTACAGGATTTCTAATTCTGATACTTTGAAAAGCATCAAAATATGTGACACCAATAGAACTGATACTTCAGAAGGAACTGACAGACCTGTGGACAAGACTAAATGCAGTAAATTAAAACAAAGCCCAACAATAGACATATTTTTTATTTTCTGGATTTTATCCATATGCCAGCAAATATAGGTTTCAATTTAAAAACGTACTCACAAAAAGATTGACTGTCATGCAGATTTTTGTTTCAATTATTCTATAAATCTACTGACCTGAAAAATTTAGACTCAGCCCTTTTTTACTGCAGAGTTTAGCTCCAGTTCTGCTGTAGGTCTACTGCCATTCTAAATTCAGGTTTGGCTCAGGGTTCATACGATCATGAAAAAAGATTGTGATTTCCAGGCCTGGATAAGTTTTGGAAAAAGAAAAATACCTCGTAAGTCATGGAAATTTGCTCTACAAATGTTTGTGTTTCCCTTTTTCGAATGAGATAATGAGAGACTTTGCATAAGCTGGCAGTGTGGGGAAGATGTGAAGGCATGAAAAAGTCATGAAAAAGTAATGAGAATTAATTGGCTAAAAAGTGTATAAACCCTGTAGATTTGAACTGTATGTACAGATCTAACTATGTCCCTTCGCAGTTGAAGTTGGTGAGCTCTGCTAGCTTGACTGTTTTTTAAAACGCTTGTACACTGACATGCCTTTATGTTTTGTGCACCTGCAGTAGTGAAGAGTCTGCCAAGGCCAAGACACAGAAGGAGCTGATCAAAACTCTCAAAGAACTGAAGCTCCATTTGCCAGCGGAAAAGAGGAACAAGGGCAGCAAGTCCACAACTCTCAACACCCTGAAATACGCTCTGCGCTGCGTTAAACAGGTTGAAGGTAAATCACAGTTCTACTGCATTTTTACAGTAGTTACAAAGATTTTTGAGAAATAAAAGCTTATTTTTTATTTTGCAGTACATGAGTGCTTTTTTCATTTTTATTAGTTATTGTATTAGTTCACAAATATGTCAAAAACATCAAACACCATTTTAACTAATGTAAAAATTTTGTTTTCAGCCAATGAAGAGTACTACCAGTTGCTTATGATCAATGACAGCCAGCCATCTGGCCTGGATGTGTCGTCATATACAATAGATGAGATCGACAGCATCACATCAGAATACACCCTCAAAAATACAGTATGTCACTACAATACACTGGTGCTCCTTTATTTTGAATATTTAGGCTGTGACATTTTTTTACTTATGTTATAACAACATATGCATACAGTTTAATGTTTAGTATTTCTTTCTTTGAAGTATTTTAACTGTATCACACCATAACTAATATTTTAAAGGTAGTGTATTCAAAACTGTGCTAATTACTGATAACACTGACTGTGTTTAGGATATCTTTGCGGTGGCTGTGTCTCTGATCACTGGGAAGATCGTGTACATCTCGGATCAGGCAGCGTCCATTCTCAACTGCAAGCGTGACGTGTTCAAGAACGCCAAGTTTGTGGAGTTCCTGACGCCGCAGGATGTCAGCGTGTTCTACAGCTTCACCACTCCTTACAGGCTGCCTTCCTGGAGCATGTGCACTGGAGCAGGTAGGATCAATAACACACAGCCTCACAGCACATGATACTGGGCTGATCCGCAGTATAGTAAACTCAATACATTAGTGCTGTATGAAGACTGACATTTTGGCCTTTTTAACTGTTTGAAATTTCCATTTTTGGATATATCCCATTATATATCTTAGTGGTTCTCAAACTGTGGTACGTGTACCCTTTGGTGGTACACCAGATGACCTCAGAAACTTATATTAAATCACAAAATATTAATGATAGAAATCTAAAAAGTTTGTTTCTTTAGTGTTTAACCTGGTAGACCCTGTATGTAATCTTCAGTTTTTTACAGTTTTATAGGCCCTACAACTGAACCCTGTGGAACTCCACATTTCACAATTACGTTTTTTGTATTAGTAATAATAGCAAAATAATTATTGTAGAGTTTAAGGGGTGCTATGTAGACTCTGATGTTAACTACTCCCTATTCTCCTACACTTCTTATACTTGTTATCTTCAATGTATCCTTTTGCTATAAAGCTCCAGATCAGACATGCAATGCTGGATTATAACAGCCATGATATACTGTACTGTATATTGTCGCTGTCCAATAAAAAACAAGTATCTACAGGTTTGTGGATTTTTAGTGTACTACATAATTTGAACACATCAACTGTACCTTACACCGTGTCAAAAATCTTTTGTTGAATGGACCAATAGAAATTCTCCCAAAATTACCTAAAAAACTCTTTTTACATTGAAAGTTCAATTTAAACCATTTTTCATTTGGCAGCGACGATATGCGCTTCCCAAGCATGTTTTACATTTCCAAATCAGCCAATCAAGACATCAGTTTCATGTAGTGCTCAAATGATCCATGGAGGAATACAGGAAAGAATATTGTTTTGAAATGAGTGAATCAGACACGGCAGTGCTGCTGGAGTTTTTAAACACTGGGTTCACTCACTAAAAAGATTAAGACAGAAGCTCTGAATCTGTTGCTGCATACTTTAGTATGCAGTGTTGGGCATCCTCTAGTCCATCATCAGTACCCACAGGATACTGCTGTCTGACTATGTGTGGCTGGTAGACTCTTCTTAGTCCAGCAGTGATACGGAGGTGTTTAAAAACCCCAGCAGCACTGCTGCCTTTGGTCTACTCACTTGTACCAGCACAACATACCCTAACAATTACCACTATGCCACTCAGTGACACTATAGTGCTGAGAATAATGACCCACAAACCCAAATAATAGATGATCTGTGGTGATAATGTGGGGTACTGACCATTGACGAATATGGTGAAAGAAAAGGACTGTAAATATAGAACTGCAAAGTTTGCTATATGGTCAGTGAAGGAGATAAAATGGACAGCGAGTGTAGAAACTATATATAAATATAAACTATGAATTGACTACACAGTTGCTCTCTCTCAACTACACCCTCACAAGCACTTCACACATCAGCCCACATTAGCGTTGATTCATTCTCTGGGATTTCCAATTCCCACTGCACACAAGTGCGTCATTCTCTCATGCTATCATAGTTTTTCTCATTCCAAATCCTTTTATTTCCTCCAGCACTGAAGTGAAGTCATTTTTAGAACACACACAGAGCAAGCTGCAGAGCCAGACCACTTAAAAGCCTAGTGCCGGAACCGGATTCACTGTAATGTCCTGAATTAGCGTCAGTCTGTGCAGTTGGAGTTGATTTTGATTCAGTTACATCAAACAGATGAACAACAAACATTGTCTGTTTGTTAGAAAGGCTCCAAAAAAGGCTTACATGGTTATGTCTATATATGGCTGAAGTATTTCTGTTTTTCACAAACAGTCAGTTATAGCTATAGTTTCTTGTTTTTCATTTTCTTTTGTTATTGGGTTTTGGTTTGTTTTGTGTATGTACTTTTTGTATAATTGAAAATTGAATAAAACTATTATTCAAATAAAAAAGAAAGGTTCCAGAGATTCATGATCTGCCCTATAGGAAAGGAAAAAGATAAAACAATTATTTGACAAATAGTTTTTCTCGTAAATGTATAAATAAACTTTTTCTCTCTTTCTGTGGGGCCAACACACTTATTCATTAAATCAGGTACAGTAGGGGCAGATTATATATTAATGTTATTCTGTCTGCTCCCTTGTCTCAGACTGTCAAGTCAGTTAATTGACCTTAAACAGCTGTGACCAGAATTGCCTCTCTATATTGGCCAGAGCTTATTCATGTTTGCTGCTGCTTCCTGTTGCATTAAATTAACATCCAGTCAATGCCTCTTTTTCCCCTCCTTATAGAATCCTCACCCTCTGACTGCATGCAGGAAAAGTCCTTCTTCTGTCGGATCAGGTGAGTGAGTGTATATAGAGTGTGTAGGTCTTTATATATTGCTTTGCTTATACAGTATGTGAATAAGTGATTAAGCTCACAAAGTCCATTCAGGCTGCACCTGCATCTGGTCAGCATGACTTCATTCATGTGCTCTTTTGTTTCTGAAAGAGCTCGGTGTAATTAGTTTAGCACTATCTGAGGTAAACAGGAATCAGCCAGTTCTAACACACCTGCCACAGCTACAGAGACTGGGGAGTGACCCCAAACAGCCCTCTGAAAGAAACCCCAAAAACTCAATGACCATCCTGTTTGGATACCCTTTGGTTATAAGAATAAAAAAAGCCACAGATTTTATGCTGATATTTCGATGTGCTCTCATTGCAACAATCCCAGTCAGGATTATAGGTTTATTGATTGCTATAGTAAGTTTGCTATATTGCTATAGTTTTAGTTTAGTTTAAGTTACTTTAGTTCAATTTGTAGCTTTTGTTTTACCTTTGATGCGATTTGTTTGAGAGTGAATACAGTAATTGCCCTCAGATGTAGAGTAAACTCAGCTGGATTTGCATTCACACAATAGAAATAAACCTAATCTTTTTAATAACTTTAATTTTAATAAATGTTTAAATGTTTAATCTTCTTAATTTTGCAGTGGTGGGAAGGAGTGTGAGGGAGATCTGCAGTATTATCCGTTCCGAATGACTCCCTACCGGATGAAGGTTCAGGATACAGTACACACTGAAGATCAGTTCTGCTGCCTCCTGCTGGCTGAGAGAGTGCACTCCGGCTATGAAGGTCAGTAAGCATGTAACAGTTTTATTACTTTTGTGTACATGTATTATATGCTCTATAATATGTGAATTGGCTTTGCTAAAAAAATATAAAATTATTTCAAACAGAAGAATGAATAGAGGGTGTATTTTTCATTAGTCATTTTTCACAGATGGTCCTAATTTTCTCGATTTGTTTTGTATTTCTATTTCTATATCTTTTGTGATATCAGTACCTTTATTTCAACATTCATTGATTCCAGACAGCTCACATATGGGTCTTGTTACCCTGGTTACCATTTACTCAAATCTCTGCCTAACATGTATTAATATGCGGTTGTTTGATCCTTCAGCTCCCAGGATCCCCACTGACAAACGCATCTTCACCACCACACACACACCCAACTGTGTGTTTCAGGATGTGGATGAGAGGTGAGAATTCCTTTTAGTTACCAAGTTATATTTAATATATTATCTTATTTTAAATACATTGTCACATTATAATGTAAAAATCATAATTTAAATCAGAGAGCATGTGTTTTATAGCACCCACACAGCATCTGAAAATGTGAAAAACAAACAAATAAAAAACAAAAAAATATTTGCATTTTAGGGCTGTCCCATTGCTAGGCTACCTACCACAGGATCTTATTGGTACACCTGTGCTCCTGCACCTGCATCCGAAGGATCGACCAATCATGCTTGGAATTCATAGGAAGAGTGAGTCCTCACTTCTTGTTCTTCTTCTTGTTTTTTAGATAAATCTGCTCATACTTTCAGGAATTCTTGTAGATTATTAGTACAGCCTTTTATTAACTATATATTATACTATAATAAATATAAATATATATGTATTTAATGCAGAAGAAGAATAACTGATTATATAGTATAACGTAAAAGGTGTAGTCATTAACTTTCTTGTATAAGTCTGTATTCCTCTTGCCTGTATAAATCGGGAATTTGTTTTCTCATAGTCCTGCAGTATGCCGGTCAGCCATTTGACCACTCCTCCATCCGGTTCTGTACACGGAATGGAGAATACATCACAATAGACACCAGCTGGTCCAGCTTTGTCAATCCCTGGAGCCGCAAAGTGTCATTCGTCATCGGACGACACAAAGTTCGCATGTGAGTATATAAGCTGTGTTTTTGTTTTTTATAAAACAGATATTTTGATTCTATAGAGTTCACCCTAAATGTATGAAACTGGTCATATACAGTATACACTTCTGGTCATAGTCTTCTGAATGTACCTTCCTAAGTTTCTATTGTGGTTAATATTTAATAATTTAATGATCTATAGTAAAATTATGATTAGAGCTTTGTTCTTTACTTCTTTGGATGCATTTACTGAAAGAAATCTCTGCGCTGGGTGTAAACTGATTGTGCTGGATGTGAATCTTTCAGGGGTCCAGTGAATGAGGATGTGTTTGCAGCTCCACCAACAGCAGAGGGGAAAGTTATGGACTCAGACATCCAGGAAATCACTGAGCAGATACATCGGCTACTGCTACAGGTTGGTTGAGATTCAGAAAGAAACTTATATACTCTTTTATAATCTCACATAATTAAAACAAAAACTCTTGTATTGGTGTTGTCTGTGTGTAGCCGGTACATAACAACGGCTCGAGCGGCTACGGCAGCCTAGGCAGTAATGATCACCTGATGAGCGTGGCGTCATCCAGCGAGAGTAACGGTAACGGAACTCGCCCGCACTTCGAGGACGAGGAGAACAGCAGAGCCAAACCTGTGAGTCACATATTACTATTACCTGACTTCATCATCTGTCACATGACTTTTGGTCAGCATCTTTCATTAGAATTTTCTCATCACCATTTTCTTTCACATTAGGGCACAAAAATCGGACTTGTCAATATAACATTTCAATATAAAGATTTTAATGAAAAAAACATTGTAAATAAAATTGAAAAAATGGAAGCACCCATTTAAAGATTAAATAACTTTATATTAATGTACAGATTCCATACCAGTCTCATGTTTCAGGGCCCTACATTCCTTAAATAGTTATCTACTACTCCAGCACTGTTTGTATAGAGCATGATATGAATAAGTGTCTGTGTGTTTCTACAGAGAACCTTTCAGGAGATCTGTAAGGGTGTTCACATGCAGAAGAACCAGGAGCAGCAGACCAGAAAGGCTCCAGGCAGTAAGTCCATAGATAAGATTCCATATTCCATGTGCTTAGATATCTGTCTGTGTATAAAGGTGTCTGAGTTAGGTATAAATGTGGGATACAGAAATCTAAAGGGTTTTTCACTCCTAATTAGTTTGGTCTGACCAAAAGAGATTACTTACCCACTTAGGCTGGATCAGCTGAAGCATGGTCTGCTTCATCTGCAGTTGAAAACATTTTGTAGATGCTTCAGATTATTGGATCAATTACAGGACATTAACGGCAGGATGTCATCACACACTAAACTATAGAGGAAGAAAAAGAATGGGTGTTATGCAGAAATTTGAGTCCACTTTAAAAGCACATGCATCACACAGCAGCATGGATGCAACAAAATACTGTAACTGTAGATTAACCCTTGTTTAAAACGGAAGCAAAAGCAATTTGCAGGTACTCTTTAATGCTTATTCTGCTATGTGGCATTCGTAATGTCTGCAAAGGCACCACATCAGACTGACAGCATGCCACCATCTGATGCACACCCTCTAAAAATCTAAAAAACAAACAATGTCAATTATAGGGAGACTAAAAACTCTCTAAAAATACTAATAATTACCAGCTGCCTGTGTGAATTAGTGTATGTTTTTATTTTTGTACTCTCTTTATTTGGAATTAAAAATCAGAACCTGAAAACAGCACCTTTTCTCTAGCAGAGTCACTCCAGAAGAGTCCGGCAGTTCGGCCCAAAGACTCTGCCTATCCAACAACCTGGCGTGAGAATGAGGAGGCGCAACAGGCTCCTGTACAGGAGGAGCTCACCTTTAAGGACCAGACTGTTTACTCCTACCAGCAGATCAGCTGCCTGGACAGCGTCATCAGGTAGAACAATCATTAAAGTAACAACAATCATTTGTTTCATTCATATATCAACAGCAGCCTCTCTGTCTGTCCATTTCTTAAATTCTCTGTGATGGGGAGCTGAAATTAGCTAGTATTACCTTGTTTTTCCTTTTAAATTTTCCTATCCCCCTTAAATGCTGTAGCTTTTCGTCTGTTGTACCATTTAAGGTGGAACAGGAAAAGTTACTGCTAGTTACTGAGAAGCACATGTTTTATGCTTGATTTGAAGAAAATAAACTGTTGAAACATTGAAACTACACATTAAACTTTGGTAATATAGTTTAATGTAACGTAATAAAAAAAAAAAGAAAATACTCAAATTTGTGGGTTTCTTTGGTCGCTTCTGTTGCCACCTTGCCAGAGATATGAAAGCATTGGAGAAAACAGACAAATTAGAAGAGGATTCTTAACGAACGTAAAAACATGAAAAAAAAGTCATAGCTTTGTAACATCTAGGGACAACAGAAGAAAATTACCTGCCCACTACTGACGTCATTGTGCTTTTAGGAACCATTAGTAGTGCCTTGCCTCACTGATATATTTCACCAGAAAACCGTAAACAGCCTTAACACCTCTATTTTCATTCTGCCTTTCTCTTACACTCTCTCTCATACTGTCGCCATTACTTTAATTTCATTGGATCACCTTTTTAAAGAAATCACAAGCCAGGAGGCAGAAATGCAATCATGTGTTATTATAATAAACACAGCTGTTCATACGTCATAAGGAAAGTGTTAATAAAATCTTTCTCTTGCTTTCTTTCTCTTTCTCAGGTATCTGGAGAGCTGTAATGTGCCTATCACAGTGAAAAGAAAGTGCCAGTCGTCCTCCAACACCACGTCGTCTAATTCGGACGAGGACAAGCAGAAAGCTGCTGAGCGATCCATGCAGGTGTCCGAAGGTATGAAAAAACAACCACTTATATATGACTAATTATATATCTGTAATTATTAAAGCCTTAACATGTCAAGTAGGAACGCCCTGATCCAATTTATGCTTTTAGATCAAATTTAGGTTCTTAGTTTTGTTGTAGCAGAGCGCCCTCTGGTGTCCTCTGTGTGTTGTAAACAGAGTTGGGAGCTAAATGACAAGGCAGGCAACCATACACAGGTGCATCAAAAAATATATATTATTGAAAAGTTTCTTTGAATTTTTTTTCAGTCAGTCAGTTCAAAAATTGAAACTCATATTACATAGATTCATTACACACATATTGATCCATTTCAAGTATTTTTTTATGTTAATGGTTGTGGTTTACAGCTAATGAAACCCAAAAATCAGTACTTAGACAATTAGAATATTATATAAGACAAATTGGTACTTTTGGCAGTGTGAGCAGTGTGTCAAGTCCTGCTGGAAAATGAAATCTGCATCTAGATAAAAGTTGTCAGCAGAGGGAAGCATGAAGTGCTGTACGATTTTCTTTAGCACTGTAGTAGTTACACTGGCAGTTCTGGGGTCAGAGCCACAGGGGCCCCCTGACGTCAGTTTCCTCTTTCTTGTCACTCATTTTGTCTACAGTAAAAATGCACGTAAAATTGGGATGAAGATTTTTATTATTATAGTTAATTTTGTGGCAAAAAATTCTATGCAAAAATATAAAATCAGCAATCACAATTACAGATTATACACACATAGAATTAAAAAAATAAATCCACAGCAACGTAAAAATTAAAGGAATGAAAAAAAAAAACAAGTATATTGAAATGTCAGTGACCACCAGTTACTGTATATATTATCCTTATTCATATAATGTATGCTTCTATGTATTTCTGTAGGCATAAAATATCCATAAATGTAAATACTGATCTGTTGTCTTTTTAATCTTCAGACTCCAGTCATCTGAAATCGCAAGCAGGCCTCACGTCTCTGGATGTGTCGAAGAAGCCAGGTGGTTCCGGTGTTGTGAGCACCTCCCTGACCCCGCTGGCTCTACCCAGTAAAGCCGAGAGTGTGGTGTCCATCACCAGCCAGTGCAGCTACAGCAGCACCATTGTACACGTGGGGGACAAGAAACCCCAGCCAGAGTCAGGTAGGCTGAGAATTAGATCATCTGCACTGAGAAACCACTTTTGGTTTGGTACAGAACCATGTTTGTTAAGAATATCAATGTACCCTTCATACTTCCTTCACTATACGATGTCTGAGCATGGTTTTGCTGAACACAGTCATGTTTTTCTCCACACAGAGATCATCGAAGATGGCCCTGGTGCTGGAGACACAGGAGATGGTCCTGCTGTAGCTGTTACTCCTGCCACAGTTTCACCTCCCAGCCAGGAACGGGAGGCCTACAAGAAACTGGGCCTGACCAAGCAGGTGCTGGCAGCCCACACTCAGAACGAGGAGCAGGCCTTCCTCAACCGCTTCAGAGAGCTGAGGGGGGTTCACGCTTTCAAAGCAGACTGCTCCCATTACCTGGAGAGGCAGAGGGGTCAGGTCACATCTGATGGTGAGTACAACACATTTTCCGTCTGTAAAATTCAGTTTCAAAGTTTCCATTTGATCCAGATTAGATATTTTTAACTTCTTAAATGTATTATTCTCATAACATATCTATTGTTACTGGCTAATTAGATTTGTTGCCTTATCATAAAGCCACACTCAAACAAATTTAAGTTCATATCCTGCCTAGAAAGTTATGGAAATTAAACTTAGCCAAGCAATTCTAAACAAAACTCGTGACTTAATCAGTTGAAAATGTCAGCGTATTTCTGAAGTCCAAATAAGTGCATGCACAGTCAGAGTGTAGGAGTGTGTAAACTGCCATGCTGGCAACGCAAACACTGACTCAACCAGAGTATCTGAGTTACGTGTTTGCTGATAGTTTGCCAGCTTTTTATTTCCCAAGGCAAATGATGAGTAGAGGAAGATGAAAAGAGAAAGAGATGATTAAGGTGATTTAAACATCACAACTTCATAGGACGTAAAAGCCCTGTATTAATATGTATGATAATTAGATATCTGTCATGCCTGGAATTCCTTTAGTTTGAGACATACATGACATGCCAAAGGTCCTGGGAGAACAGTTGATCAAGTGTACATTAATCAAGTGTTCCCTCAAGGAATGATTTATTAAATCCCATATCTGTATAAGTTCTGACTGCTTCTACAACTATCATGAATGATAATTTGGACTGCTTTAAAATGACTGTTGCCAGTTTTACAATCAAGACATGGCATGAAATTATGGCATGATGGATGCCTAACCTGACCTAGTGAATACAAATATATTGTGATATATTGTCTATATGTGAAAGACAAGATTTAGTCTGAGCTTGGCATTAAGTACTGTTGGGAGAAATTTCATTTTACCTGGGCAGGTGGACTAATGTAAAAATTGAGGCTTGTTTAAGCTTAGTGTTAAGTATGGATATGAATGCAGAGCAATTCTGCTTTTTTATATATTTTTGTAGTTCGTACATTATCATGCCCCTTTTCTGTTTGTTTTGTCTGAATCTTTTGGCTCTGAACTGCCCACTAGCAAATAAATTGTGATATCATTCTCAATGCAAAGGACAGATTGGGGTATGTGGACAGTGACCAATATATAATTTAAAACAGTCGTATTCATTTTTTTTATAAGTAATGATTATACTTATGAGCTGTTACCAGTTTCTGCTTCAGGAAAGATCTTAGCGCCTTTTATAAAACAAAAGATAAAAAAAAACAGCTCAAGGTTATTTTACTTCTATATGAGTTGACCTTTAGAAATGTAATTATATCTTTGTGTAAGAAAGTAATCTCTCTTTCTATTTCCTTCCATCCTCCTTCTCTCTCTCTCTCTCTCTCGCTACAGCTGTGCCCACTCGTGTTGCCAAGCAAGGAGGCGTCACGGAACCCGTCGCTCGCCGGGGGAGTCGCAACAAGAAGACCAAGTCCAAACGCATCAAGCAGAATGAGTCATCCGACAGCACCATCTCACACAGGAAGCAGCTGTCCAGGCAAGAGCTCCAGGGCCTGAACCAAACCTCCTGGTCTCCATCAGAAACCTCGCAGTCCACCTACCCCATGGCCTACCCAGCTGTAATGCCTGCCTACCCGCTCCAGGTCTACCCAGGGACCAACACTATGGCTCCCAGGGTGGATGCCTCGCTCTCAGGATTTGGGGGCAGCCAGTGCAGCCAGGACCCACGCTGCCCCATCCAACCCATCCAAGCCCCCTTTTCAGCCCCTCTGGTCACGCCCATGGTGGCATTGGTCCTGCCTAACTATATGTTCCCGCAAATAGGCAGCACCCCCCGCCAACCATTCTACCCTGAACAAGGAACCTTTGCTGCTCAGCCATCATTTCCCCCACAGACTGTTTTCCCTCCCCAGACCTCGTTTCAGCCACAGACGACCGTACAATTTCCTGTACAGACTCAGTTCACCACGCAAAACCCTTTCCCCCCGCCCACGACCTTCCCCACCCAGCCCTTTCAGTTTCCTCTCCCAAACGATCCTCCAAAGCCCATGGAACCAGAGCTGAGGGAGGCGCAGTCACGGAGCTCCACCCCTCAGTCTATGGGTGGGCGGGACCAACCGTCTCCGCCTCTTTTTCAGTCACGGTGCAGTTCGCCCCTGCAGCTCAACCTGCTGCAGCTGGAGGAGAGCCAACGGTCTATGGAGAGACAGGACAGCTCGGCGCCCTCTACTGGAGCTCAGGGGAACACCAGCACTGCAGCAGAGAAGACTCTGGCCAAGACTGACAAGGAGCAGGTATGGAATTTCATAGGGTGCCCTGTATTAAGCGTTGAGTCTCTGGCTGAATCCCAAATGGCTCCCTACTTGGTTTTTGGCTAATAGGTTACTTTGTTTTGCTAATGCTGTGATAAATCATACTGAAGCCTGCCCACCCTAAACATCCTTAACATCCTAATTCTAAAAGTAGAAGTTTAAAAGTGTTGGAAACGGAGGAAAGCCTTATTTAGTCTTATTTAGACTAAAATGCCCTTTAAATAAACAATTAAGGAGATGTTAGATTTTCTGCTACATACATTTTGCGTGGCCATACAAAAATATTGGTGCAGCTTGGAATTTTATGGATGCACACACACCAACACAAAAGCTCCAGTACCAAGCACTTACACTTGCACAACCTTATTGGCCCCATTTTCACCTGTTCAAATCATGTGTCTCTCAAGTATTTTAATTATATCTAAATAAGGCCCACTTTGTGAATACAAAATACCAGTAATAATTACAGTGCAAGGTGAGAATAAGCATTTTTCTTCCCACACAGCTATCAGATTTCAGTCTGACTAACAAGGAGATTTATTTGACTCTAAAAAGCTGAAATTTACTTCAGCTAACCTTACTATACTAGTCCTGTACAGCTATGTACAGACCTTTCTGCTGGAAAACAGCCAGCTTGTGAAGAGATGGTAAACTGAAAAAATAAACGCTGAACGCTTTCATTTATTTATGCCAATAGAGTATAAAAAATTGTGTAAACCAGAAGCTGGTGTTCTCCCTGAAAGTATTATGTGTGCTTGCTGCCACTGTTCTAGTGGAATTCTAAAGTAAAAACTGCACTCCGGGAGCCTTTTTAGATTCAGCCTGTTTTCATTTCTTGTTTTTCCTCCTTTTCTCTGTTTTGCTACCGTGTCTCCTCCTCTGTCTTTCCTTCTCTCCTCTCCACCTGTAATTACCACCTTTCACCACAAGGTGGCAAAGTTGTTAATGTTTTTTTTTTTTTTTTATTGTGTTTTTTTTTTTAACCTTGTCCACAATAAAGCAAATGTCGTTCAGCTGTTGTGGACACCGTTGTCTTAAAAATGTCATTTTGTGGGCGATCTTAAGTTTTAACTTTTTAGTCCCGCTCCCGGTTTTCTAGTGTTTAAAATGATAAATGCTGAAAGTGTAATGCACCACAATGATGAAAAAAATCACAAATTCACAGTTTTAGTAGAAATTTCTAGTAGAGTGAGTCCAGTGCTAACCCCTGTGTCCCTTACACCCTTTAGCGGTCGCTCATTTTGCCTGGTCCAGTAGGGACCAATTACGGGCCAGGTACTCTACTGGTCCTTCCCCTTCCAGGCCCCGAGTTGTTTGGGGACCAAGAGAAAGATGGAGAGTTTTTTTCTTGGGACAGATTTATCTCTAAACTCAGATGTCCCAGCGAAGAGGTAGGCCCATCATGAAACGATTCCTCCCATACTGCTCCTCTCCTACCTCTGACCTCCTTGCCATCTGATCAGAGCAAAGTAACTGCTCTACTTTGGTTTGCTTGATTTATTATTCTTTTTTTTTTTATTTACCTTTTTTAAGTAAGTCAACCAACTCCCAATTCTTTTGGCATGCCTGGACCCTCTGTGTGCAGTGGGCTTTTTTTTTATCAATCAGGTCAATGACACCTCAGCTTATTTCATTTTCACCTGTCGCCTTAAATAAAGGTTATTTAGCATGTGTTAACCTTTTTCAGAATGGTGGACGTTTCAAGTCCCTCACCGTTATTACATTTACATGCCATTTTCATCACATATCCTCCTGTATAGGGAGCAAGACTGCATGTGGACCAGACTATCACAAAAATTCCTATACAAGCTTTACTGAAAAGACATGTTGCACACACTCACAAGAGACGTTTGTGTGCGTGCTCAGTCATTTCCTTGAGTGTATTGTGGTAGCATGGACTTCCTCTTTCTGTAGATATTATCTAAATGAAATGTTGAAATTTAACTGTCCATGAACTACATTGTTTACCAGGAATTTGTCATAGAATGCATTACCACCTACAGTGAACTGCAAAGTAATGCGCCAAATATTAGCCAAAAATAATATTAGGTCTTCAGTCAAATAAGTAAAAATTGTAGTTTTTATTTATTTGCTTTTTCTTTGAAAAGCCAGGCCAGATATGTGTTTAGGCCATTTAATTGTAAAAGGATGCAAAATTCATAAAAACCTACAAAATCCCATTTTCACTATTCAGTCTCTAGTGGTAATGATTGTGACCGACAGCTTCCATGCAAACAACAGACAAGTTACTTAGATTCACATTCAATTCAAGAGACCCTACATTTATACAGTATCCATCCTACAGGTCAATTTAGTGTTCTTTAACTCACGTGAGACATGGCAAAAATTATGGGACAAGATACTAATCTACTAGTAATCTACAAAATAATAACGTTCTAAAAAAAAAAAGTCAATAAGGTTGATGTGGTTTGAACATTTGCCCTGGTTTGCTCTTTTTTTGATAATGTTAAAGGTGAAGACAGCTACAGTGCATTGCTATTAAATAGTTATTAAGTAGTTATAACTCCCCTGCTCTTGCTCTGGTGTTGCAGGATGAGGGCTCGACGGCTGACAGTCATCACTGTGACGCTCTCTCATCATCCAGTGACATGCTGGACATCCTCCTGCTGGAGGACTCTCGCTCAGGGACAGGGTCCGCCACCTCCGGGTCCATGGGCTCAGGTTCGAATGGATGTGGGACCTCAGCCTGCGGGACTTCTGCCAGCGGAGGGTCTGCAAGTGGAACAGGTGTGTATAAACTTTCTGAGAAGTCTGTAACTACTGTATTACCTTTATTCAGTGAAATCAATCTTACAGTTATTACCTATCCATAAAAACTGAAGAAGGACGAGATTGCTGAAGCTTTTAAGATTGACACTTTTTTTTCCTGGATGTTCTCATACCGATATAGCAAATCACTTCTAGATTGCAGGGCAGCCACTATTCGATAGTGGTTCGATGCTATTGACTCTTAAAGACTTGTCTAATCAATTATAAAGCTGTGTTTAGTGGACTTTTTCTTCATTTTATCTAATTTTGTTTCACCATTTTTTTCATTATTATTATTATTATTATTACTTCTTTGTTGTTATATTTATTTATATTTTATATATATATTTTATATTTTTAAATAGACATTCAATTGCTATATTCCTTATATCATACCGTACTATTCTATTACACCATACCATACTATTCTATTTTATTATCATATTTTAATACTAAATATATAATTTATATCTTGTTTTATTTACCCTATTCCATTTGTATTTAATTTTATCATTATTGTTTTTATTTTTTACCATTTGTTTTAGACCTAATCATGGTTATTGTGTGTCATTGTGTGTGTTCAAAATTGTTGTCTATGTGAACATGAATGAGTATGTTTTAATAATGTATATGTTTAACTCTGTGTTTCTCTTCCTCTCTTTTTCTGCTTCTCACAGGGAGCAGTCACACAAGCAATAACAGCAGTAACTACTTCGGCAGTGTGGACTCTTCACAGAAGTCCCATAAGGCCAACGGTGGTGTTTCAGGGTCCATGGAGATGGAGGAGAGCGAGAGCTTGATAAAATATGAACTGCAGGATCCTCTGTGGCTCCTCACAGCCAACGTAGACAAGACTGTTATGATGACGTACCAGCTGCCCTCTCGGTAAGTGTGTGCAGAGAGCAAAGAGGAGAAAACAATGCCTGTCCTTTACCCACCAATATAAGATCTCACTACTGAGACTAATTTCAGTGTGATCATTTTAACTGCTTGGTGTATATATGTGTATATATTAGGGCTGTTATCATTAACACGTTAATGTATGCAGTTAATCTGGAAACTGGAATGACGAGTATATTATGTGACAAAATTGACAGAGCACCAATAATACAAATCTAACACTGATTATTTCATTCATATTTAAATACCTATTATTAAAAGCTTAGCCTTAAGGTCTTAGGGAGGAAAAAGTCTAATAATTGTGATTAATCACTGAATTCTATTGTGATAAATTTGATAAATTGATTTTTTAATCTATAGACACCACTAATATATACTATCAATATTTATAAATTGTATTATTTTAGACTGAAAGATATATATATATACTTTTAATTCTTTCAGACTTCATAAAAATAACTTAACAAGTTAACGAGTTTTGTCAGCTTATGTTGTTGTTACACGGTTGCTTCCACTAGGTGGCAGCATTGCACTCTTGCATTCTTTAGAGCTTCTATCAGACATGGGCAGTACTGAGTGTCCCTGGGTGTGAATGTGTGTCTGCCTCTTAGGGGTGGGTGATACAGTAATGTATGGTAAAAATATTAGTGGTATAGTGGTATTTAAATGCATGATGTCCAGTATTACAGTGTTTTGACAAACAGACAAAATGCATCAGTCTATGTCAAATGCCCATAAAAACTTACTTTCTATATCCCAAAATGTTTCACAAATAAAAATAAAGCACTCATATTGCCCACCCTTAGTGTCTAGCCCTGCCAAACTGCAAGGTATCTGCAAAAAGAAACTCTGTAAATCTTTTATTACGTGTCATTTTGAAGCATTTCAATTGGTCCATTCATTAAAACAGTTTGACAAAATCTAAAAAAATAGGATGGAATGCAAGATTTTTGCATTATAGTGATGAAAATGTACAAATGTACTTGAAGATATAGCTTTAACTACATCAATTTGGGAAGGTTTAATTATTTTTTTAATTCATTGAATAATCAAGTTTCAAATGTTAAAACCATGTGTATGTGTGTGCATAGTTTATCCAGTTCCATATATAAAATCATTTTTTAAATTACACCAGATTGAATCATGATTAAATTTGGCAATTTACTGAATCATTTTCCCAAAATGTGTGAGATTTTTTTATATATTTTTTAAGCATGGTTATTTATAACTGAGTGTGTTTCTGTGTGTCTCTTCAGTGATTTCCAGCGGGTGTTGCGTGAGGACCGTGAGAAACTGAGGCACATGCAGAAGAGTCAGCCACGTTTTTCTGAGGAGCAGAAGAAGGAGCTGGCTGAGGTTCATCCCTGGTTGAGGAGGGGAGGCCTGCCCAAATCCATAGATGTCAAGGTGAGGGTCCACACCACACTGAACCAAGTGGACAATTTTTATTACTATATACACTATATGTCCATGTGTTTTTGGACATGCATTCTAATGAATGCATTCAGCTTCCCATTGCTGACACAGATGTGCAAGTGCGTGCACACACACACACACACACACACACACAGCTTGTCTAGACCCTGTACAGAAATACTCCCACTAGAATAGGGCTCTCTGTAGCAGATGGACGTGAACCTGTTGGCACCAGTTCTGTGTGTGTTCTGAAACAGTTTTCATTTGCAGTTTACAGCATATTGATTTCCCATCAGAATAATTGCTGTAATGGCTGTGGTGTAGCTCCAGGCTGAACACTGTGTGCTGTGTGTTGTGCAGGCATGTGTCGGCTGTGAGGGAGTCACAGAGATGCTTATTGAAGAGGAGCTCCCAGACCTGCACATGGGGGAGTCTGAACACAGCGATGTCACAGTGCCCCCCTCAAACCACGAGCAGTGAAACAGACACATTTCCAGGGTCCCTATGTTTCAGTGTTGGGGATTCCACTGTGTATTCAGTTAGGTCCTCTAAACAAGAGTGTGTACGTACATATGGAATGTGTGTGTGTGTGTGTGTGTTCATAAAGCCTCCATAAATATACGTAAATTCAAATGTGAGATTTTATCAGCTGTTTAAAGCTGTTTGCAGACTTTACGAATGTTCCCTGTATATTCATTTTCTGTTTCTTTGTTGTTATAATAACATTTTATTTTGTTATTTTTTATGACATTCTTTTTTTTTTTTTTTTTTTAATTGATGTACAGAATCATTTCTTTTGCCATGCGTCACATTTTTTGGAACACTTTTTTTTTGTTATTTTTTTCTTTCTTTCATTTCTTACAGTTCTCCAGAGAGCAGGGGAGATGTAGCTCACGTGTCAAAAGAGGGTCAATGTATTTTTTTTTTTTTTAATTTGAAGAAGTCACAAATATACAGCACTGTGCAAAAGTTTTAATTTTAAATTCTAATGAAAAGCACCTTATTTGGGCAGTATATGTTTATTTACAAGGTATTTGTTTATAATAATATTAGAATAAATCCAAATAACACTCATACAAAAGCAGTGGTTTTATGTATTGTCACTGTAAAAATATTGTTCATTTTCTGGGACAATTTATCATCCAAATAACAGTGTTTGGAATCTAGCATAATTGGTAAATCAGTGCTTAATGATGTCATGAAATTGAAAACATCCAGCATAGGGGTGTCTAGCTCATAAGTCTGCTTTCTTTAAAAGAAAGAAATTATTGACGTTTTTAAGAGTATTTTTATTTATCTGCATATGTTTTAATGTGAATTAGTATTTCAAGAAGAGACATTTTATTTCTGAAATAAATGGCAACCTTTAAATATTGTGCTTAGGAGCCTTAAACTTCTGCACAGTTCTATATATCCTTTTATTTTTTTAATGTGAAGCAAGAAATGTATATAGATTTTTTTATATCTGCTGAATCTGGAGAATTGTATTTATGTGGAGAGATTATTTATCAGTCTGCAGTAATAGGACAGGAGAAAATGAGAGAAACAAATGGGGACCAAGCTCCTGCGTTTACCTCTGTTTACTCTGTTACACGTGCAATGAAAAGAATATAATATATGTTTTATAATATGTAAGTTATTTTATATCATATTTTTTTGGAAAATTACACTCTTAAAATAAAGATGCTATTAAGAATTATTTGAGTAATGCCATGGTAAAACCATATTGGTTCTGTAACAAAGACTTTGCGGTACTTTCACATTAAAATGTTACGGTCCTTTACCAGTTTAAAGCAGCATTATGAGAAAACTGATGTGTCTTGTGAATTTGCGTTAGTTTCAGCTACCATTAAAGAAGGACACACTTTACACATGCATTTTTGGACAAGCCGGGGGACACAGAACAGTCACTGAAAGTGAGAGAAGCGTGTGAACTGAGCACTGAGAAATATTACTGGATTTTACACGAATATGACTCAGTGCTCAGTTTTGCCAAGCACTGTCCTTTACCAGAGTAGCAGCATCAGAATGATTTGAAGCTGAAAATATTACATAATGCTGCTTTAAAGGCCTTCAGTCTGAAACATGTATAGTTCTTCTGTAGCATCACTCAAAGAACAATTTGAAGCTCCTTTATTTTAATAGTGTACGGTACGAAGCTCTGAAGGCCTTGCTGGCTTGTGGATGAGACAATCTTTGACTTTGGTGTTCAGTTAAAGATAAAGTTAAAGTTTTAATTTAAAAGAAACAGCACTTAAATGCTGCCTTAAGAGGTTTTTTTCTTTGTAGAAAAGTGTGTTTGAGTTTTAACTGTAATTTCTACATTTCCTCTTTCCTCTGTGCTATCGTTCAGCCGAGTTGGGCTGGAGCCTGACGTCTGAGAGCTGAGACACTAGGGGGATGGGGGGGATTTATTGGGGGAAATTAATTTTATTTTAGTCTTAATAAGGCTGCAGGTAGAAAAGAGCACACTCTAAATGTCACAATTGAACGTGTTTACTGTACAATAAATGTTGTACGTGTTATAATGACATTTCTTTGAAATAAAGTTTTGTTTTATAGAAATAAATCCTGAAGTTGTGAGTATATTATATTGTCTATTAATTTATTAGTATATATTATTTATATAGAGAATGACAAATGGCTGAAATAACAAAATATATGCAGAGTTTTCAGACCCCAAATAATGTAAAGAGAACAAGTTCATGTTAATAAAGTTCAGAAATCAATATTTGGTAGAATAAATCTGGTTTTTAATCACAGTTTTCATGTATCTTGGCATGTTCTCCTCCACCAGTCTTACACACTGCTTTTGGATAACTTTATGCCACTCTTGGTGCAAACATTCAAGCAGTTCAGCTTGGTTTGATGGCTTGTGATCATCCATCTTCCTTTTGCTTGCATTCTAGAGGTTTTCAATTTGGTAAAATCAAAGAAATTCATCATTTTAGAGCTGTATATATAATATTAACCCTGTTGCAGTACTCTAGATGTTGTTTATATGGGGGGTTAAACTACTGTATGCTCTCTTGCTGAATCTAAACCCCGCAGACCCCCCTTCATCTCCCCCTTCTCCCCCCCTGTACCTCCAGTCAGGCCTGTCTGCTGCAGACTGACCGTTGGAAACTGTGAGGAGCGATTTCAGTGCCATATGCTCCCGAATCAAACGCTTGGTTTGCAGCGTTTCTGCGCTCTTTCCTCTTCTTCTTTTACGACATACATCCGATGTCCAGCCTCCCCGTGCTTTAGGTGGCTGAGTGTGTCTGAGCTGCAGAGCTGGACGTGCTGTGGGAAGGAGCATGCTGCCTTTGATGAAGGCGAGGCGAGCAGAGCTGTTAACACCTCCACCAATTTACAGAGAAGGTGTTAAAGTCTCCGGACAACAGCCCCTCCACCCCAGCACCTAACAGACGCCACTAATCCGCCTCATGAGCCGCAGAACAGCCCTTACAAGCTGACAACAGTCCGCGAAGTTCAAACGTGGATCTGGGGAAAAAGTTTAATACGTTTTTATTCGGCCTTTGAATGCAGCATCGCAGTTGTAGCCGCGTTCAACAACCACAAACGCCTCAAAACGATGAAATGTGGATTTAAGGCTTTAATGAACGAGCAGAACTGTAGATAAAGGCTTTAATCCCTTTATGTCAATATGGGAAAATTTACTTAATCTGTTATGTGGCTAAAAAGTGAGTTTTGCTGCTTGCTCCTTAATTCTCGTCCAAATTAGACTGTAAACACTAAAATGTAATGCTATAGAAATATATTAGAAAATGTATGAAAATGGTAAAACAAAAAATATATAGTATTTTTCCTTTATATACTGCAACTGCCTGAAATTGACATTTTGAAGTTAAACAATATATAAATGTATTTAACATATAAAAAAAACACATGCCTATACATTACTTTTCTGTATGGGTTAGCGTATAAAATGTGTGTCTAAAATATATAATAATGTCCACTTAAAGATTATAGATCTAATTAAAATACAATATTTCAAAGCAGTTTGTCAGGCTTTGTTTTGTTTTTATAATCTTTATTACCATTGACCTTTTCTATGTAAAATGTGTTTATAAGAATGATCAGAAAATACATGAAAATACATTTCCCCCTTTATGCAACTGTTTAAAATACATATATGAAAGGAAACGTATTTGACCTTTCTTTTTAGTTGAAAGAAGAGTATTTTTAAATAATGTTTGATTAAGATTGTTTTATTAAAAGTCTTTAGTTATAGTACGCTAAGCAGTATTAGGCTTTAGTCATGGATGGGTATATATATATATATATATATGTATATGTATGAGACATCTGGGCCAACTGATTTGTGAAATTATTAAATTATATATATAATTAAATTATATATATATATATATATATATATATATATATATATATATATATATATATATATATATATATATATATATATATATATAAGAAAGATATTTGGGAATTAAAATATTTAATATTTAATGTCAGCATCTCTCATGCCCTGATCTTTAGAGAGCCCTTTATTTGTGTGTATAAACATATCATGACTAATCAGAGTTTTACATCGTCTATAATTCAACGTAAAGACAATCCAGATTCACGTAGAAATCTACGCTAACCGACTATAGGAACTCCTGTGCTGGTTCAGAGTCTCCGTAACTTTCGGATGTGGCCGTGTGCACGTGTTTAAAGCTAACCAACTGCATGGAGGAACAGAGGGTCCCGGGACAATACAGGCTGTCCGGTCTGTCCGGCTGCGGGATGACAGCTCGGGTTGCCAGGTCTGGGCTAGCAGCCGGTGGAGGTGTTAGCTTTAACACCTCAGAGCACAAAAGAGCCGTTCTAAAGCAGCAGCTTCTCACTTTCACACAGAGCGAACAGCCCACCCGGGCGCGCCGGCCGCGAGCCTCTGATCATTCCTGTTGGGTCTAGTCGTTAAAGTCAATGGCGCGCGGTTGGGTGCATCTGGTGACGCTGAGGTCCCGCTGCTCACAGAGACACCCGAAAACCCAAAACCCAGTCAGACCTGACACTGTCACTGCGTTCATATATTTAATAGACAGAGTTTATACTGTAACCCTTAAAACACTGTAACACTTATTATACTGTAACCCATAAAAGACTGTAACACATTATACTGTAACCCTTATGAAACTGTAAAACTATTATACTGTAACCGAAAATAGTAACACATTGTACAATATAGCACTTATTGTACTGTAACCCTTACAAAACTGTAACACTTAGAACACTGTAACACTTATTATACTGTAACCCTTACAAAACTGTAACACTTAGAAGACGGTAGCACTTATTTTACTGTAACACTTACACAAATGCAACACTTAGAAGACTGTAGCACTTATTATACTGTAACCCTTAAAACACTGTAACATTAATTACACTTTAAGCCTTGGAAAACTGTAACACATACTATACTATAACCCTTAGAACACTAACACTTATACTGTTACCTTTACAAAACCATAACACTTATCATACTATAACCCTTAGAACACTGTAAAACTTATCATACTGTTAACTTTACAAAACCGTAACACTTATCATACTATAACCCTTAGAAAACTGTACACTCGATATTCAATAAGCCTTACAAAACTATAACACTTATTATACTGTGACCTTTACAAAACTCTAACACTTACTATACTGTAACCTTTAGAAAACTGTAACACTTATTATACTGTGACCTTTACAAAACTCTAACACTTACTATACTGTAACCTTTAGAAAACTGTAACACTTACTATACTGTAACCTTTAGAAAACTGTAACACTTACTATACTGTAACCTTTAGAAAACTGTAACACTTATTATACTGTGACCTTTACAAAACTCTAACACGTACTATACTGTAACCTTTAGAAAACTGTAACACTTATTATACTGTGACCTTAACAAAACTGTAACACTTGTTATACCGTAACCTTTAGAAGACTGTAACACTTACTATACTGTAACTTTTATAACACTGTAACCCAAAATTGTAATACTTATTACACTGTAACCCTTTGAACACTATAACACTTAATATTCTGTAACCCTTAGAAGACTGTAACACTTATGCTGTAAATCTTAGAACACTGTAATACTTATTATACTGTAACTCTTAGAACACAAACACAGTTTACACAGTAATCATAGAAAACTTTAACATTTATTATATTGTAACACTTTTATGTAACCCATATTCTTACCAAAAACTTTACAATACTGCAATCCATTTTACATTAAAACCTAATTTTACTGTAACATACTGCTACACTGTAACTCTTATGATACTTTAACTCATTTTATGATATAATTCTTATTACACTGTTTCCTATTATTATATTACAACCACAGTTACTCTGTAGCTCATATTATACAGTAACGTATTACACTGTGCAAAGCCCAGTATCAGTAGCAAGCGAGTAAAAAACAGCTAATGTGTTTGAACACCAACGTGACCGCACATCTTACCAGCTGAACCAGCACCAGGTATGCCCAGACCAACATGGTATTTGTGGTTAGCATGTTTCACTTATATCAAGTCAAGCAACTGGATGTAGCCTCTGCACAGCTGCTGCTTGCAAGTGAATATTTAGTCCCTCATGTTAATTCTAACCTCTGACAATTACTCAGGGGTTACAGAAAGGGTTTAATTACAATTAACTAGTAACACTGAATAGTGGCAATAAACCATGAGTTTCAACAACTGCAAATGCCTTTAATATATATACGTGTTCCGAATTTGTTCCAAGTTTTTCAAATGCCACTTTTGATACAGAAATATAAAGAAGCCAACCTGTTTCACTACAGTTTTTATCAATAAGCTGTGGTGTGTACAATAAGGTACAGTCTGCTCTAGCTGTCTCAATTGTGGGTGACTGAGCACTGAATAGGAGTCTTTGTGTTCCAGTGCTAACAACGTCTTTCCTACTTCAGTTGAAGCCTCGCTTTGAGACACTTTTGATTTATCTGTAATAATAACTGTTTATACAAAAAGAAAACAGCATTCAGTTTTTGCCCAATGATTACATAAAATGCAAAAAGTAGAAGAAATTCAAAAGAATCCATTGCTCTGATTAATTACTGATTTTATTATTGATTATTATTTTTAATGAATGAAACAACTGACACTTCATCAATATCTACAGCAACAACAATGAAATATTTACATTCTCCTCTACAATAATAAGAATCAGATAAGCACTTCCTAGAAATACCAGTCATGACAGTGTCATCTTAATTTAGCTTATACAAAACTTTTAAATATGCTGATATATATAAAAAACAAAACAAAATATTCTGTGTTATTGAGCTGAAATGCGGTTGCTACACCAAGAAGAGCTTTTTATAATACAACACAACTATTACAGAAATTTCTCAGCCCCAGCTACAATCTCAGAGGCCTGGACATGTCCAAAGGTCCACGGCTAAGCTTGAATATCGGTGCATGTTGAATAACAGTGTTATAGACTACACACATGGCCTACGGCTCGGTGCTATAGTCTACTCACACAGTCTACTGCCCAGTGGCATAGTCTACACTAGTGTTATCCCATCTTCAGTCCTGAAGGTACCAGCTGCACTGTGCAGTTTCCTGTTTTGAGCCAACATGCCTGATTAAAAAGGAATTGGGTCTAAGATAAGTAGAAGCTTAATCCAGTGGCCACTGTGTGTGAAGTTTTCTGTTATTTTAAAAAGTACAGGAATAGGCTTTAAAATGACGGTCCATGATAATCAATCAAATGCTACAGATGTCAACTAGTAATAACTACCAGTAATGATTATCCAATAGCTGATAGGAACTCTCCTTAGTCCTCTTTCAGTTGGCCCAGATGTCTCAATGATTGTGGTTCACTGCTTTGTGCAGGACTGAAGGTGAGAAAAACTGGCCTCCATACAGCCTTGTGTTGAAGCCTATGCATGCTCCCCCCACAGTCCAGTGTTGGTGCAGGGCTCCTCCAAGTTTACCAAGGTCTCCACATGGACTTGGAGCAGAAGCTGATGGGCAGGTCTCGAACATCTTGATTATCAGATGCCCCTTGGCCATGCTCGCTCGCGGTGTCCTCTCCGTCCGAGCTCAGGTCATCACTGGATGTCCCAGAGGGTGACAAGGACAGGTCAGATGAGCTTCCTCCACTCTCTGAATCACTGCAGGTGATTTCTCTGGGGGACTCGCTGTGCCAAAGGCCATAGTGACCGGGCTCGGACAGCAGATCAGTAAGCACATCCTGGAAACGCTCCTCACTATTCAGGGGCATGCACTCCAGCAGGTGGTTCAGCAAGTCTGCCGCCACGGCCGCATCGATGCCTGGACAGCTGGACACGAACGTATGGACCTCGTGCATGCACTGGATGTAGCCTGCAGCAAAGCGCTCGCTGGCCTCTCGGTTCATGCTGTCAGCTGCTGAGGTACAAAAATACAAACACAGGTCAGAATCCACAGTAATGCAAATTATGACAAGCCCCAAATATACATATATATATGAAAGTCACTTTTCTGTTCATTAACATAACTTTTGACAATTTGTTTCCCTTGTAAGTTAGTTAGTTAACATGTTGCTTGGCAATTAGCTAGCTCACCTTTAGACTGGCTCCCAAACAGCAGGAGAATAGTTTAAAATACTGCTCCTCATCTATAAAGCACTAAATTGGTTCAGACCAGCTTACATTTCTGATATGTTGGAGAAATACAGGCCTATTAGACTCCCCAAATCAGTAGAGATCTGCAGTATCTAGAACCAAAACTAACTAAAGCAGCTTTTAGCCATTTAAAGCTGCAAGTAATGTTGAAGGGCCTGCTTACTATTCATTAACAAATGTGCTTTCCAAATTGTTCAACTTCTGTAACTTTAGTGCTACTGTACTATATAATACTTCATTATTTAATTTCATTTTCTTTTATTTATTATTGTATTATTTTCTTTATACTGTTTTTTAATTGTCCTGTGTTATGTATATTTAATTTCTCTGTAAAAAAAAAAACTCTTTTGTGTTGACTCTGTTTAGAAATAAACTTGCCTTGATGTTTATGTAAGTTAGCATGTTTAGCTAGTTATGGTTAGTTCGCTCACCTTTAGCTCTGTTCTGTAGGATACTCTCCACACGTTTAACAGTCATTTCCAGCACCTCTGCGTTCTCCATCTTGGTTTGAGCCTGAGGATGACAGACAACAAACGTCAGTCAGTTAGTTAATCAGCTAGTTTTGTGTTTATTCAGCAGGAGCTTCTAAAACTCGTGTTGGAGTGGATGAAGTCAGGCTCACTTACGTCCGAGTCCGCTAGCAGGATCCTGAGCTCCTGTAAACTTTCGTTGATGCGGGCTCTCCGCTTTTTCTCCACCAGCGGCTTTCTCGTCTACACACAAAAACAGGGGGAGAGAACAGGCTGCTGAGAACTGTACAGGCCCACAGGCAGGAGGGAAAGTTTGTGAGAAGTCTGTTAGATAGGCTATAGCTAAGTTTCCTCACCTTTCTGTCTCCTCTGATGTTGTAGCAGTCCTCCTCGCTCCTGCCCGGTCCGCTCCTGCTGTTGCGAGAGGCCGGGGCCATGTTTACTGTGATCCTGAAGCAGTGGAACAGGGTCTCCTCCTCCGCCGTTACAGCTCCTCTCAATGGGGGCAGATGGTCGGCGAGCTCAGGCTGGAACAAAAGCGAGCTCCAAACACTCTGCGCTAACGAGCCGGGCGGGTATTGTAGGCAGGGGGAGAGGGAGCCAGGGGCATTTATGGGCTCTGATTTACATGTGAATGAGGAGCGGGGCGCTGCGCGGACAGGTGACGGAGGACTCCGGGGAGCGGCGGCCAATCAGCGGCCGCGCCTTTGTCTGGCCTTTGTAAACCAACCCGCCCTGAGCAGAGCCGCTGCTGCTGCTGCTCACTGCTGCCAGTGTATACAATAGTACAGCAGCACTCTGTGTACTTACTACACACACATACACACATATACACACACAGTACTGTACTACACACACACAGCACTGTATTACACACATATATTTACAAACAATACTGTACTACATAAACACTACATACACACACACTACATACACACACACTACATACACACACATACAGTAGCAATGTACTACACACACACACATATACACACAGCAGCACTACTACACACACAGCACTGTGCTACACACACACATATACACAGTACTGTACTAGACACAGACAGTACTGTACTAGACACACACAGTACTGTACTACATACACACACAACAGCACTGTTCTACACACACACAGCAACATATATGCTGTTTATTGGTTATTTCTAGGTGTAAAGTTTACTGACTAACTGATAATAAAATACTGTTTAATGATTATAATACCTCTGGGTAATATTAACTGATTGTAACATATACTTTTTGCTGATTGTAAGATATATTGTTTAGTGATTATAATACCTCAGGGAAACATGAACTGATAACATACACCATTTAGTGATTATTATACCTTACTGTAATATTAACTGATTATAACATTTACTGTTTAATTATTATAATACCTCAGGGAAACATTAACTAATTATAACATGCACTGTTTAGTGATTATAATACCTCATGGTAATATTAACTGATTATAACAGTTACAGTTTAATAATTATAATACCTCAGGGAAATATTAACTGATTATAACATATACTGTTTACTGATTATAATACCTCAGGGTAATAGTAACTGCTTATAACATAGTGTTTATTGTTTATTCTTCAGTTAAATGTTGACTGGATATATTAGTTCCTCAGGGTAATGTTAACTGATCACAGCATTTAGGGTCAGTTTCCCAGACAGGGATTAAGCCTAGTTGTAGAATATATTTTCCTTTCAAACACCATTTAAAATTGCTGTGTAGCCCAAGATTTAAACCCTGTCTAGGAAACTACTCCATACTGTTTACTGACTACAGCACCTCAGAGTAATGTAAAGTAATTATTACAGGTTGAATGTGCAAATACAAATGTAAACACATGGTGGACAACACATTTTTAAATTAAGATCATATGTTGAATTTCATAAAGCTGGTTTACTTTTTATTTTATAATTAAAATATCTTCGAGACTAGTATATGTAAAAATGCTCTTTTCTGATTGGCTGCCCTGTATTGTGCCTCATTCAAAAAGTAGTCCATCATGAATCAGTAATCATAACTGTAGCTTGGATGGGCGGAGCTAATCTGGTCTAGGCAGAACAGGCAGATATATATAGCTGTCTGATACAGATCTGTAAGATGCTCCTTATTTCACAAATGTTTCTGTGGCTGAACACAAACAAACCCTGACGGCAATCTTTAATATTTAGTGAAAAGCCTTCAGAGCAACAAAAATGAGCATCTGTCACTCAAATCACTACTACTATTACTACTAATAATACATTAAAAACTAAATGTTTTAAGTTATTTAGACATGTCGTCTTAGCCAGTAATAACAGTGCCAGGCCTTGATTTTCATTAGTTAAAACAGACAATAGATTTGATCCTACAAAAGATTAAAACAGGCCTCCAGGATGTTCCTGTGAATGACCTATCAGACAAGCACATTAACAGTAAGGCCATATCAAAGCCAGATCCACGGATTACATTTCACAGGTATTTCTCAGCTTTCCTTAATAAGAGTATCACCTGTAATCAGTTTATTTTCCCTAGTCTGCATTTAGACTAATATTAATACAAAGAAACTAACAGGCAGGATGAATTTGTGTATTTGTAATAATAACTGCTAAAATATGAAATTCATCTATATTAAAAAAAAAAAAAAGTAATTTAATGACGTAGACTTATATTTCGTATGGTTCATATTTGGCACACAGCTTCAGAGGTTAGGTAATCTTCACAAAAAAGATCTGATTTGAGATAATCTGTAACTCCGGACTGTTAGTGAGAATAGATTAAACTCAGATCTAAGGGTTTGAAGTGTATCTACAGTAGACTGTAGCTCAGTTTCTGAAGCCTGGTTAAGCGCGCCCCCTGCTGGTGCCTTTTTACACTGCATCTTTGAGTAGCAGCATTCTGTTTTACATCCTATATTCTGTATTACATGCTTTGTAGCAGCATTTTTATGTTTATTAATTGTGTTTATAATTTACTGGTACATTTACTGAATATAATAATTTAGTGCATTTTGTCTGACTATAATAACTTAAGGTAATGTGTACTGGCTACTAACCCTAAAAAAGTTTCATATTACTGACCATAACAGGGTAAAGCTGACTATTTCCTGTTTATTGACTGTAATGCATCAAGGTAATGTATACTAACTATAATATTTTAGGTAAATATTTACTGACTACAATACTTTTGGTTCAGGTTTATATAGGACTATAATATAGGACTTATACCTTAGGGTAATGTTTACAGAATATAATAACACACAGTAATGTTCACTCATTATAATACCGCAGGGTATTATTTACTGACAACAATACCTTAGGGCAGGGGTGTCAAACTCATTTTGGCCGAGGGCCACATTGGCATATTGGCTGTCCTCCGAGGGCCAGATGTAACTTATAAATATAAGAAAATGTAACCAAATGTAATATATGTAAATGAATGTAATTACTCCTTAATGTTAAATAACTCTCAATATATTATTTATTCAATCAAATATTACAGTTGCATGGAAAAAATGTTTGCTTGTTGCTCTATTAACATAAATCCTGTTATGAAATCCAAAAACTCCATCAATCAAGAACGAAACTATACAAGTGAATAGAAATGACATAAAATACAAGTTATATTAACTTTGATCAAAACGTTTGATACTGAAAAGAGGCTTAATAAATATAAAATCAAAAATTGTGAGCTGTGACAGATTTAGCATTTCCTCATCCAACCACTAGTGGGAGCTGCAGCAGCCCAAGCCCACAGTCTTTACTGAGTCAGAGCTACAGCCCAGCCACGGGCTACAGGATTTTAAGTTCTTCTGTGTATGAAATAAAATAACCCCACTAACCGGATAATACAGCTCTCTACAGTTCATATTTCAGCCCAAGCAGCTAACAGCAGCAGTTTAGAGCAGCCATCCCGGAGTCACTGCTCGGATTACATTATAAACAGGTCAGTTAGCGCGCTGCTAACCTCAGGATGTTTATAACTACGGAGTTTAGAACACACCCCGGCTGCAAGGTTAGACTGTTGAAGGCTACTGGAGACTATTAAAGGCTATTGGAGGTTATTGAAAGGGTTATTGGGGGCAGAAATCAGTAAAGGCTGGTTAGATAAGTGATTCACCTCCTCGTCCTTTGCTGAGGTGAAACTGCGACTAGCGATGTCACAGTGATGTTTATTAACCTCATTAAAACAGATTTTATCAGCTATTGTCTTATAAATATTTACACATAATTTATATCTCTTCTAAAAAGCGTTTATTTTGGTCAGTAACACAAAATGCATACCGGTCTTTCGCCTTGAAGCACAGCCGTCCGTCTGCATCAACTTTTCTTTTTCTGGATATTATGGGATAAACATGTCTCAATTCCACCCGCGAAGTTACACCTTCCCTCCGGCAGGGTTTCCACATCAATGACTACACTGCCGTGTAGTGGCAGTAAGCCGTAACTTTGCGGGTAATACAATCGACAAGCATTGTGGGAAATGTATTTTTTGGTCAAAGAACGCTTCTGACCTATTTATTATAGACACTAAGATTTTACAAGCTCTCGCGGGCCACATAAAAAGACGTGGCGTGTGTTTGACACATGTGCCTTAGGGTAAATATTACTGACTATAGTACCTCACTGTAATATTTAAAAAATATAATAATTCAGGGTAATATTTATTGACTATAATAATAACAGGTAATGTTTACTGACTACACTAAAACCAGGTAGTGTTTTCTGACTATAATACTTCAGGATAATGTATACTAACTACAATGTTTTAGGTTAATATTTACTGATTACAATACATTTGGTTCATGTTTACTGACTAAAATGCCTCAGGGTAATGTTTATAGTATATAATATCTCGGGATAATGTTTAATGACTACAATAACACCATGTAATGTATACATACTATAAAACCTCAGGGTAATGTAATGTATACTAATTATAGTATTTTAGGCTAATATGTACTGACTACACTACTTTTGCTTCATGTATACCGACAATAATACCTTAGGGTAACGTTTATAAAATATATCTTGGGGTAATGTTTATTGATTACAATAACACCAGGTAATGTTAACTGACTATAATACCTCATGGTAATGTGTATATAATATAATATAATATAATATAATATATTGGGGTAATGTTTACAGACTATAGCATCTAATGATTATTTCTTGTAATATCCCAGTGCTGTTCTCAAATGATCTATTCTATAATTTAATACCTCAGGGTTATTTTTTCTGATGTGACATTGATTATTTATTGAAGGTAGTATCTTAATGTCATTTCTGCTGACTAAAAAATTATTATAATAGCCTATATCTAAACAATCAATGTTCATTGACTATATTAACTGTTTATGCTTATTAAATATAATACCCCAGGATCATGTTTACAGACTGATGTTTGCTGAATGTAATCTATGACTTTTATCTTATGGTTATTATATCTGTACTGAGAATAATGTTAGCTGTATTTTCATAACATAATGAAGTAATATTAGATAATGGTTTACTCTCTTTTCTCAGGGATGGGGTGGGCTGTGTGTGAGGATGCGCAACGTTAGCTCGATGTTCTCTATCTCTGTTAAACACGTGTTATGTGTCTGAATGAATGAATGGCGGATGAAGGACACAGATCATAACTGAGGCTCTGATAGTACAGGGATAATGATGGTGTGAATATTCATGGTTTTCTCGGGGTGTGAGATGAGCTGCAGTAGCAGCAGAAGTGTGTGTTCTGATTAGCTGGATGATGAGGGATCTCGCGGATTCGCGCCACCTCACAGAGATCATGCGTGATTAGTCCATATCTCCATATAAAGTGCTATTACATGTCAGGTTATTTATTGACTTCCGGAGAGCTGATGCAAATCAGAATGCGTAGTTGATCGTAAATGGCTAAAATAAGACTCGGAAGGCGCAACCATTTCAGGAGCATTTCAGCTTAAAAGCCCTGCCTGTGGAGCAAGAGTAGCAGAACACCACTAGGATAAATTACACCACCTAGATTTTAAATATTTCTACACTTTACACCTGATAAACAGTTATATAGTTAATAGTTGAATCGTTAAAATATATTTAAAAAACATATTACCTGAATTTTACATCGAAATTAAATTAGATTTGATTATTATTTATTGTCATTAAACAGTACAAATACATTTATTTGATGAAAATGAGAAATTACTAAAATAACAAAAAAAAAAAAAAATAGACCTCAAATAATGCAAAAAAAAAAAAAGTTCATATTCTTCTTGGCGTGTTCTCCTCCACCAGTCTTACACACTGCTTTTGGATAACTTTAACAAATTCAAGCTAATCATTCATATTTCTCTTGATTATATTCCAGAGGTTTTCAATTTGGTAAAATAAATAAAAAAAATCATTTTTAAACTGTTTTTTTTTTTCAGAGCGGTATATGCTGATATGCAATGTTACACATGTACAGGACCATTCTTTTTTTTTCATTTATTTTCTCTCTATATTCCCATATGTGTTGTCAGGCTTTTGTGTTTGATTTTTCAATTGCTCCCTGTGAATTTTGGAGTGGACTTTGGCCTGGTATAAAAATATTTTGATTCCTATTTTACAATTATCTCCGAAAAATATAATAAAAAGCTAAAGTAAGTACAATATAATGAAATGCAGTTATCATCTAACCAAAATTGTACATAAATTGTACACAATGAATATATATGGTTAATGTAGCTAATGTATACATTGCAGATATAAAACAAATAACTTAAAATTTAACTTTTAACATGCAAATTAGTGATATAGTTTACAGTTACAGGCAATTAAAAAAGTATGCACACATATTTTTCAGGATTTAATTTCTGTTAAGAACGTCTTGCTCTAATACAGCTAGACTGAATCACTGACACCCTCCTCTGCTATATCATGTAGGTCTGCACCTGCCTGGGGAAAACACTTTGACAGCCTTCTGTTATGGTGTTACATAATGAGTAATTTCTGAATGTTCTGTGCAGATCTGGCAGATACAGCTGTCCTTGGTATAATATCCACAACACTGGGCATATCCTTACAGCACTGTCCAGCACATTAATCACATGCAGTAGCCTATAAGTGCACACTGTATTTGAACAATTTCATCTAAACAAGTACATTTAATAAGTTAATTTCTGTACAAAATTGGTGAGGAACAAATACAGCATAGTCTATCAGGGGACTGACAGGGTTTTCATGTGTTGTTTGTTTTCAAGGGGTGACTTATTGCGGGATGTTGGAATTCTATATAAAGCATAACAATGACATAGGGATCTTTTTCAACTGTGTGTAGTGCATGAAACACTAAATTTTAAAATAGTGATGCACCAAATATTCTGCAACCTAAATTACTGTGCTTTGTTGATGTGTCAAAAAAAACATTTTTATACATTTTTAAACTGACAATAGCATCTGTGTTGAAAGTACTTCTGTGAAGGGTTTAAAAAAAGGTAGTTTTTTGTCAAAGATTTGGGTGGATATTTGATGTCCTTGTCTTTTGTTCTTGTAATCAGAAAGCTGTAAACAAAATAATACAAATAAACCAATGCTTTATTTTGGATTTTTTTTGTGTGTACTATTGAGTTTTATACTATTGAAAGTTTTTTGCTATGTATTTGTTTTGTTTTATCTCCCCTGGCTATGCTATTTGTTATTTTATTTATTTATTTTTTTTTTTCTTGATTTATGACAGATTAGCTCAAATAGTCTTAAAAAAGTACTTCTATTTGAATGTTCGTTTGTCTGCAGTAACAGTATTTCTCACAGTACACTGAATGTGGGCTACTCAACCCACCTGTGGCTTTATAACTGAACTTTTAGTTTAACTGAGTTTAATCTGTAGTAGAAGACTTTCTCTGATGTAACCTCTACTTTATTTCCAGAGCGGAATTTGTAGGTCTCTCTCTCTATAAAGCTGATAAGTTTATACAGGCTGGTATTTATAGCCGGCGGCTGGTGATTGGACGACTCTTAGTTTGAAATGTGGCGGAAGTGAGGGAATCCTCTTTAAGAGCGCTCTCGGTTAAGCGGCTCAGCACAATCGGGACACTGCGATCCCTACAGCTCTCAGAGAGAAACACAGAGAAAGAGAAAGAGAAAGAGAAAAGAAAGGAAATATGGTGAAGATATCCTTCCAGCAGGTGACGGCGCAGAAGCCTGAAAAGCTGAACGATGGAGAGAAAGAGGAGATTGTCATGTCTTTCCCTCAAGTGAGTATTAATTTATTTTTCCTTATTTTATACTTTTATTCCAACAGAGAAGCAGCTGACTGCCATCATAACAAAGGATGCATCCTTCGGTTATGGCTTTAGTCTTTGGTAAAATATATTAATATCTAAACAAATAATAGATCTGTAAAATCCTGTATTTTTTTAATAAAAAAAAATATTCGAAAAATATTTAAAACTTTTATTTTGTTAATTTTATGCATTTACATTTTTTTTGCGTAATATTTTTTATTACTATTTTTATATAATAAAATAAAATATATATGCTAAAATATGTGCTTTATTAGAAATAGAATATAACTTTAGCTGGCAAAGTACAGATAATTAACTTAATTAACTTTTTTCTTCTTTTTTGCAATTAATATTTGTTAAATTTATTTATTGTTAAACGTTTAAATGTAATAAATGAATTATAGCCCAACCGCTATTATTTGGCACCATAAATTATTATTAACAGTATTATATGGTTATATGCAGGTGCTGCGGTATTTTTGTTTATTCTTTTTTTTTCACTTCATTCTTAATAATATTATAGTTAACTTTACCAAGCAAAATGCATATACTTAACTATAACCTTGATTTTTTTTCCCTTTTTCCGATTATTTGTAAAAAATAATTAAACTTATTTTTAAATTCTACATTTAAACTTTTGTATTTTGTATTTGTATTTCTTATTACTTGGCATAATAACTGGTGAGTAGTATTTAAATAAAAATGCTGGTTATATTAGAAATAGTTGTTGTTTATTTTTTATTCGCTGTTAATATTATGTAACCTAGGTTAGCAGGCTAAGTGCAGATACCCCACAGCACTGCCTGCAACATCCTCCAAGGTTATTGCTACACAAACAGCCAGCAGCCAGTGCGCCTCACATACACCAGCTGGAGTCCTCTAGCTCTAACAGTAACTGGTCAGAAAGACACTTGCAGTGCTGCTGTTTAGCTAGATATAAATAAGTGCTCAGTGCTGGAATTTATAATGCAGTTCTTCAGTCTGTCTGGTGTCTCTAGTCGATGAAAGAACAGCGTGAACCCTGGTCTCCTCAGTGCACACTAGTGATGCTGCTGCCTGCACTGACATTACATCATTATCTGCAGCTATAGCCAGCCAGCTAATCCAGGCTATAGGCTATGTAGGTTTATGGAGGACAAAACGGCACTGTGTGTGCTTTGAACCTAACTGTGCTTTTACAGCACCTATTTAATTGTATTTTGTTTTATTGTATGTTTAAGGTGATATTTATGGTGTTTGTATAATTTGTAGGCATGGAAACTATGGAGGCAGATAGTAGTATAATGGATTATAATGGAGCTTGGTTCATATTTATTCATTTATTTATTTGTCTAATCAAATATGGGTGTAGAGTTTAGGAATATGACAATATTTCATCATATCATGATGAATTGTCATTGTGATAAATTATGCTCATCTCTACAAACATTTGATTACAATTATGTTTATGTATGCATAAATGCATACATACATTTGATTACAGAAGTTGTAATTAGTCCTATTTTATTGACTGGATGAAGGGCAACTTCGTAAAGCATTTTGACTGCCATGTCTTTAAATATTGTGATGCGATATTTGTACCATATCGCCCAGCCCTGTATGGGTGGCACATACATTTTTGAAAAGCTCTAATTTAATATTTTAATACGAATGGCCTCTCTCCTACCTAAATTGGACTCAATCTATCTCCACAGGATATCTTTTTTCTTTTTTTTTCCACAGCAGATTAAATTGGACTGCTTCTTTCAGCCGAGCTATTAATAGGCAACCTCATTGTTGGCATTGGCGTGCTTGATTTTGCCTGCCTGCAAGGTTCTTTGAAAAGGTATAATCCTGTCAATAAAGACTGGATTGGATTGGTGGGGGAGGACATGAATTAGTCCTGACTGCAGACTATCCATCTTAAATTATATAGCACACAGAAAGCATACTTTCTTTAACATTTTTCATTTTTTCTTATTCAGTTATTAAATGAATGAATGAAGCAGCGGAAATGACGTGGCTCCTTTTACCTTGATACTATAGGAGTGTTATTTTTGCTCCATATTCACAGATAGAGGGAGAATCTCTCACACAGGCTCCCACTCTCTCTGCCTTACGCAGCTAGAGAGGAGCTCTGTACAAATATGGGCCGTGGAAGTACAGTGTGTGACTGAATAGTACAGCTGCGTCAGATAGTGGCCCGGCCTGCTGGGCTGCCTGTAGTAGTGCAGTCGGCGTGGGCAGAGGCAGAATGGCTCCACGGCTGAGAGACCGGGGGCGGACTGATGGGCTGCTAACACTGACACCTCCTGAGCTGGGTGACTCATTTCTTGGCAGTTACATGGAAAAATATCCAGTTCGAAGCACAGAAGGAGAGAGAATGTGAAAATGTGTGCCACTAGAGCTGATCTGGTGTGATGCAAGAAAAGAAAGATAGTGGGTCTCCTATTGAAGACATTGAAGTAAAAGCACTTGGCAGGCCTGAATGAGCACTGAGGACTGTCTCGAGGATGCTCAGACCAGTGTGAGAAATCTTTACACGTGATGAGACAGAGTTGAATCAGTTTACTCGCGAGAATGCAGCAATCAATAAAATTACTCATGAAGGTGCCCAGATCAATTTTTAATTTGGCAGATGCCTTGCTTAGAATTCATTTGTGAAGATGCCTAGGTCAAACGCTGTAAGTCATGAGAACGCCTACTCTGACTGTGAGCTGTTGGCTCCACACCAAGTCTTTGGCCTAAGGCACACACTGTGTGTGGGCTTACTGAAGACATGAAGCACATCAAACTCATATTAAACACGAGAATGTGTATTTCCATGAAATAAATAAAAAAAATACCTACACTTAAAAGTAAAAGGCAACTGACAAAATCAAATAACTTTGTTATTTGCTTGTTTGAGGCAAAAATTGACCAATGATCGCCTTAATTTAACTGTATGCAGCCACACAGGTGGTGGAGGTTACAGAATGCAGTTACATAGTTTGAACACCAAAGGTCGCAGTTTACTTACACCACACCTGCCCTGTAGCCCATTCATATTAGTCTATCTAATGCACGCAGCCTCAGCTTAACCCAAACCCAAAGTGCCAATTTTCACTCCAGTGTGCAAATACTATCTAACAGAACGAATAGCACTCAATACTCACAATATTTCCTTACGAATTGCCCAATCAATATTATAACAATATAAAAGGCACAGAAAATAATGAATTAGCCAATACATTTCCAATGTAATGCTCTCTTATAAATGTTAAGCTGTGGAAAATGCTGTATGTAATATATATTAAAACATACAAAAATCCTATTACCATTATTAAAACATCACTATTACTGTTGCAAAGTATACAGGTATTAAATTACTTTCCATCCCTATGATGTTGTACTCTTCCACTCCTTCGAATGCCACTGATCCCAATCTAATCCGACCCTTTTTCCTTTCTTTCTTCCACCAGGACGAGCTGGTCCTTCCTCTCCGGCCTAAGAAGTCCCCAGTAAGCGGCATCTGCTGCCTGATCCTGGGCCTCGTCATCTTCATGTCTGGACTGATCATGGTGTCCGTCTATGTGTATCGCTACTACTTCACCCCTCAGGTGAGATTTGAAAAAACGCATAAGTTGAGTTCATATCAGGAGTTTATTTGAGATATTTTCTGCAAAATATTTTCTCCTACACGTTCTGAGGTTTGAAAAATAAAGAGAGAAGTGAGCTTTGAAGTGAAATCTAGTGACATTCTGTGCCGAACTAGTAAAAGCACATGCTGTCAATCACTCTCTTTCTTTTTCTGAGTTCTGAGTGATCAGCAGTGGCACGCTCTGTCTCTCGCCCTCCGCGTGTTCTTTTTAAAGACGTGTTCTGCTTCTTGTTCTCGCAGATCCCCGAGGACAGCCTGTTCCATTGTCGGGTGTTGTACGAGGACTCTGTGTATGCTCCGTTGCTAGGGAGACAAGAGCTGCAGGAGAATGTGGGCATTTACTTGGAGGAAAACTATGAGCAGATCAGCGTTCCTGTGCCTGACTTCGGGGGAAGCGACCCAGCTGATATCATCCACGACTTCCACAGGGTACGGGAGGAATCGATTAGCGATTGCTTGATTAACTCTCTATTTTTCTTTCTCTTGTATCAAATTTGACACATTCAGTTTTCAAATATGATATCTGCTTTAAAATCTACTTAACTAAAGCAATAAACTGATCTCTAAGAGCATGCTATGGTGCTCAATTTCTTAAAACACTCAAACTCAGAATGTTAGAGATAAATGTGTGGATCAGATCCAACCCCAGTACCCACCAAAATCAGTCCAGCATCACATTAAAGGGACCTTTCGTCCCTCTAGTGCCCCTTCCAGTGTATTGCAATGTTGTCCCTGCTCCCAGTCCATCTGACTCAACTTAAGAGCAATGTAGGGACTAGACATAGCCCTATTCTGGCCTGTAACTAACCTTTTACATACTACACTTCACTTTCTCACCCACACATCAGTTTCATAGACCCTAACACAGAGCCCTGTAGGACTCCACAAACACACAGTGCTCAACCAAACAGTAACTAAATAATGTATAGTATTTTCTGTAGTTCAAACATTAGAGGATTAACATTTTATATTTTATATATATAAAACTGTTGAGTTTCACTTATGTTATCACTAATTTGTGTGTGTTTTTTTCCCCCTCCTTCTCGTTAATGCAGGGCCTCACAGCCTATCACGACATTGCGTTGGATAAGTGCTACGTGATCGAGCTCAACACCACCATTGTCATGCCTCCCAGGAACCTGTGGGAGCTGCTTATGAATGTCAAGGTAACAGCTTTGCACCATTGTCGTGTTCTTTTTCTCTTGCTTTTTACATAACATCAGACCAAAAGATCTCACCTTGAGACTTCCTCCCTCTCTCCCTGAGTCACACCTTCTGTTCATTTGCTACCCCACTCCTTATATGGACTGTTTCCAGGGATAGGGATTATAGGAGAAGGGACATCTGCTTTTAAGGGAGGGGGTTTAATTTTTTTTCTACCTTGAGGAAGTAAAGCAAACATCTTAAAAGGGCAGTCTCACTTAAGTCTATTGCACGTCTAAAAGTATGAACAAAGTGACATTCTGTTGCTTCAGTGAGCAGAGCTGTGAATGGTACTGCTAATTATAACATAGGCACTTTAAATTGTTCTTCAAGAGAAGCAGAACCAGTTTTAGTTCCATAAAGAAACATATTTGTAATAAAGATGTAATAAAGTGATAGAGTTTACTACCTCTTTTCAAACTGCACAACGTTTTCCAGCTGAAAGATACAAGCTGTACAGGACTAGGATAGTCACTGATTTTATTACTAGTTAAACACACATATCTGTTATAAACATGGCTCTTTTTGAAAGCATTATCCACTGTGGCATCCCTCAAAGAACCATTTGAAAGATATTTTTGTTTATATATAAGATTTAAATTTTACACTGAGTAACAAACATGGGTAAAAATAAAGGCCAACATCTATCCAGGTGCATGTACAATGACAGTTGATGTATTAAGTAACTGTAACTCTCCCTGTGTTTGATCTTGTGCAGAGAGGAACGTACCTGCCTCAGACGTACCTGGTCCAGGAGGAGCTGATGGTGACCGGGCGGGTGAAGAACATGCGCCAGCTCGGCCCCTTCATCCACCGGCTATGCTACGGCAAAGAGACGTACAGGCTGAGACGCCGCAGTGCTCGCAGACGTGAGTACATCTGCTCCCATTCTGTGTCTCTGTGGGAAACAGCGTCTCGTCAAGTTCCTGCTAGGAGCTTGGCAGAACATTGGCACTGGCAGTACATTGTCCCTGTCAAATTGAAAACCTTGTAACTCCATTTGTGAACGCCAGCTGTCCTTTGCATTGTGTGAACATTTTCACGATGAACTGTTCCAAAACGATTGAACCACAGTTACTTGGAATACAGTCAGGAATAAATTATCCAATAGCTTAACTAAAGTAGTTAGGATCCCATTGGGCATCCAGAATGGTTTTTAAATATAATACATCTCTAGTACTGTACTGCTGTCTGTTCATCATGGATGGGCAAGGTAATATGGCCCTAATATTTCATCATTTTAAGAAAATACTACTGCAACAAAATAGACATTAAAGTTTTATTTAAAGTGTTTACTGAAATAAAACAGTTTCAAACAATGAGTAGAAAGTCTATTTTTCAAACAGTTCACAACAGCTTACCAAGAACACTCATTTTTGTATAAAATGACAATGATAATAATGATGTAGCAACTTAAATTACATAAATCATGTAACATATTAGTATCTGTTATCCTAATATGGATAAAAAAAATATGATATATGATATGATATATGATAAAAATGATATTGTGACCTATATAATATTGCACACCCCTAATTAAGAGCACCATTTCCTTCCCCTATAACTATTCTTACTATTTCAGAGATTTGAGAGTTAGATAGGATAATGAGGATATGCAAAATATCATATTTCCCTCTGTCTGTCTGTTCATTTATCATACTTGTCCCTATATCTACTGTATATATGGCCAAAACACATCTTAACAAATAACAAAATCCCATGTAAAATTCACAGTAGTTTAACCGCAGATAATATTACTTCATGCGTGACAAATATTGAATAACTCTCATTAAATTGATTCTGTGCGGAGGCACACGATGACCACGGGCAGTGAAAAATCGTTTCTAATGGTCAGCCGTGTGGGCAGCTACGTGACCAGCAGGAGACCTGTAATAAGAAAGCGTGACTTTCTCCAAACACTCGAAAAAGTGCAGAACTCAGAAGAAAAAACTGCAACCAATCACTTTCTGTACCTGTAAACTTCCTAATGATATTCTAGCCAATAAAATAAACTGTTCCGTGTCGCACGTAGACCGCCTCCATCCTAAACGAGGGGGCAGTGGCGGCACAAGAGGAAACCCGGCGCTGAATCAGTGAAGGCTGGTGCTGCGTAGTCCCCTTCCTAGTGCGTGCGTGCATGTGTGGGTGCACACTAACGCCATGCCATCCAGCGTGTGATTAATCCGTGTGTGCATGATTCACCAGCCCAGGCCTGGCCGAGCATCTCCAAGTAGGGCTCTGCACGGGAGGAGGAAGTGATGCGAGCGGTGGAGAGGGCGATGCGGCGTGGGAGCGCTAGCTTTTGGCTGGTGGAGGATTCTCCTCACTCTGTGACTGAGCTGCTGACAGCCTGAGTGACGTGCTTGGCTAGACAGCAGTTGTGCCACTGAGCCCAGGCGCTAAAATAAACCCATCCGCAGCTAAACTGAGCCTCCGCCACCTCTATTAATAGACCTAACGAATGGGGGAAAAACTCCACAAACTTTCTGTTTAGTGCATTCATCAATCCATCCATCCATCATTTCCTTTCTATCTTTTTGACTGTTTTGATCTTGTTTTTTCTTTTCTTCTTTCTCTTTTTTCTTTTTTTATGTCACTTTTATTTCCATGCTTTTTTCTTCCTTGACTTCTCTGTCTACTATTCAATTTTCCTTTTTCTCTTCTTCTTGTCATTGTTTGTTCCTTTCTTTTATTTTATTTACCATCTTTTACTCTTTCCTTCTTTCCCTTCTTCCTTTTCTGATTCTGCTTCTCCTCTCTCTTATTTTTTTCTTTAACTATTTGCCTTTTTCCTTTTATTTTCCTTCCTTACATTTTCCTTTCATCTTTTTCTCTTTGATTTTTTGTTTTTTTATCTATTTAGTTGCTTTTTTACTCTTCTCTTTCCATTACTTCAGGTCTCTATCTACTCTTTTCTTTTTAATTCTTCCTTTTTATGTCTTTACTTTATTTTTTGTCTCCCCCTTCCATATTCTCTTCCTCTCTATTCCTTTCTTTCATTCTTTACCTTTTAATTCAATTGAAGTCCCCTCTCTTTTTCTCTATGTATTATTTTATTTTTCCATATCTTTCTTTGTTTACTTCTTTCTTTATTTACTACTTATGTTCCTCTAAGACTCTAGCTTTCTCTGTGTGTCTTATCTGTAAAAATGAAAGCTTGTCTGGTATCCGTTCATCTGACTGATGACGTCTCCTCCTTCACAGGTATAGATAAGCGAGAGGTCAGGAAGTGCCACAGCATCCGTCACTTCGAGAACACGTTTGTGGTGGAGACTGTGATCTGTGACCGGGCCTAACCCCACCGTCCCGGGCCGTCTCTCCAACTCTACTGAGCAGAACCCAAACCCCGCCCCCCTGCGTTTAGCTTTCACTGCACTTTATAGCGCCTCTATTCTACTACTGTACATAAGTGTGTCCATTTAGTTACGTTACATTCAGTTTGCTGTTCTCTTTTTGTTTTTTCCTTTGGTTATGGATATTGATCTGTATATACTGACGATTAACCACTTACTGTATAGAATAACTGTTTAGTTTTGTTTGTCCCACTGAATGTGGGTAGGAGCCCTGAGATCGGAATATGAGGGACTGGTCTGCTACATGTTTGATAAATGTCTTGTCTTTCTTTGATTTAACTGTAAAACAGTATTGTAATGACTCCTCTCTCTCTCTCTGTTTTTTTAAACGTTTGAAACTGTGGCATGCACTATGCACTGACCTTCTTTCTTGTTTACTTGTTTGTTTGTTCTGGTTTTGTTTGTTGTTTAGTTTTTTTATTTTATTTCTTTGTCCATAAAATGGTGTTGTTTGTGCACTTCTTCTGAAGTTACCCTGTGTTAGATAAGAAATACAGAATTGGAAAATCGTCTTAATGCCAAATAAGTATACCTCATGTTGTACAAATATGAATTAATTGCCTGTTGTGTTAATTCAGTCGTTTTGATTTTGTGTTTTATGTAACTTCAAAGCAATATGAGCATGTAGAGTTTTCTTATCTTGGATTTCATATTTGAACATAAGCTGTTTTTTTTTTTTTCTTAAACTTTGTCCATTGCCATAGTGAACTGATACGTTTTGTCTCTGTGAATAAAGTTTATAGAAAAATTTTAATGACTACTAGGAATGAATTGGAATAGATGGCTTTTCAGCTGTCTTTTGGCTTGGGTTGATGGTCGGAATGTATAAGAAGACATTATCGTACTGTATTAAAACAACCCATTTGGATATATCATCCCACCTTCACCAACTTAAATAGGGTGCTGTATGTATAACAAATACACATGTTCAGTCTTTTCCTAAACATTTCTGTGGGATGTATCCAGTGTGTTTCCAGCTGTACACTGTTGATTGATGGAGATATAACTTACTAGGGCCTAATAGAGTCGCATTGCTGAGACTGTTCCATTTTGAATGTTATCCTTATACACACTTGCACCATTTCTGCACCATTACCACTTCTTTTCTACAAATGTTAGGAAATATCACATGGTTCTAGGGTCAGGAATGAAGTAGCTGCTATTGCAAGAGTTTCTGAAAGCTGCTCTGTGTGATGAGCCACATTCAGCATCTTCCTCTATGTAAATACTTTGCTTGTATTATGACTACTTGACAATAAACTTTTGAAAACTTGCGGGTTTCCTGTTTTATCAGAGCATCTTGTGTGCGTGCATGGGTGGGTTTCATGTTACGTTTAGGGTTAGGGTTTTTTTTTTTGTTGTAAAAAAAAAAATGCCAGTCAGTAGTTCCCACGCTGAGACATTAAAGAAATGAAACAACATAAAAAAATCTTTCTCTCTCATAAACATTGATAGGTTTCTGATAAGATGAGTTTGTCTCATATGACTTCTTAAGTGTCCATTGGTCAGTTTTACCCAAAACACAAACATACAGTCCCTTCCAAAATGATTGTAAATATTGTGAAATAAAAGCTGAAATATTATTTTGCCTCATAAAAAGATTTTGCTCACTGTTTCAATACTTTTGGAGAGGAGCGTAATTAAAAATGTGTGTGTGTGAGAGAGAAAGAGATAAACTATCATTCTTTACTTAACCATAGCAATGTTGCGTTTATAGCGAAAAAATTAAATTGCTGATATGTCACTAGTTTCCAGATTGCATGCAGTAATGCAGACAGCACTAGTATATGTGGTATTGTGGTGCGGTGTCCTTTTAAAGCAGATAAATCTAGTGATTTTATCAATAAATTGTCTTGCTCTGTCTCGTTTTAGCTCGCCAGCTTTCTTCAGTTTTATTTCTGTGTTTCTTTGCTGTTCTGATATCTCCATGTTCGCTATGTGATCTTGTATCAGTGCCATTAGCAGCGCCAGGGTTGCACAGATGTTGTGGCCAGAAAAATCCTGTTAAGGACCTAACAGACATCTCTGCTGTTACAATGAATATGTTTAGCTTTGCATGAACGTTTACAGAAGCAAACTGATGTCATTTATTACTCAAAGTAATATGCAGGCTCTGGAAACCACAGAAACTCAGTTGTGGCAACCACTAATATCTTTGCCATCAGCAGCTGGAGGTTGTGTTTCATGTTTAGGGATATTGCGTTCTTGCCTCTCATCACTCCCATTGTGATGCGGACCGGAACAGACTTCTTTTAACAGAAGTATTAAAGCTAGGGGTCTGTCGTTTTTACTTTCAAATGTGTTGGCTGACCATTGAAGATGTGTTGGCAGCAGTTCACACGCGTGGTAAAGAGAAGAGACAGCACTTTTGTGCTTGTTTGGGTTTTCTGCAACCTTCTACGCCTGCGCTATGAAGGGTATTCTGACAGGATGCATCACCGTTTGCTGCAGGAAGTGTACCTTTCTTGAGTAGAAAGCTCTGCATAAATAGGTGCGCACAACCTAGCATATCATCAATGTGCAGCTTCCAGTCCTTCAGGACTAATACGACAGCTGCTGTTCAGCAACAGCTTCCTTCCTCAGGCCATCTGGCTGCTTAACTATTTATTAAAACTCAGCTCATCTGTCTCACTACTCACGTCTCAACCCCATACAAAAGCACAAATTAGTTTGAACTGGGGAGAAAATTAGGGTAAAAAAGGTAGCAGGGGACTCCCTAAGAATTAGACATTTAGAGAGCCTATATCTAAGCCAGAACTTGACACCTCAACAAGTACTGACTGCAGCCTGTGGAAAAGTAAAGGTGCACATTTGAACTTAATATACAGTATTACAGCCTAAATATACAGTATAAGGTACATTAAATAGACCCTGATAGGCTGACCGGTATGGATCCTCAATAAAAGGGAAATTAAATGCTAAATGATTTGGGCAGTCTATGTTTTCTGTAATCTGCTGAATCACCATTAGTCTTGTTTGGCTGACAGTAGTAACGGTAAAACGGTCTGATCCTCAATATATCTAAGACCAAGGAGATGATTGTGGACTTCCGTCAACAGAAATTTTCTCACAGGCCTGTGGAAATTGGAGGACAAATCATTGAGACCGTTCAATCTTACAAATACCTGGGAATGCACCTTAGCCATAAACTGGACTGGTCAGTGCACACTGATGCAGTATACAAAAAAGGACAAAGCAGACTTTATTTCTTAAGGAGGCTTAAATCCTTTAATATCTGCAGTGAGTTTCTGCGCAGTTTCTACCATTCCGTCGTGGCGAGTGCTGTGTTCTTTGGGGTGACTTGTTGGGGAAGCAGCATCACTGTGAGAGACTGTAACAGGCTGGATAAATTGATCAGAAAGTGTGGGGGATCTGGTGGAGAAGAGGGTGAGGTGTCTGTTGCAAACCAGACAGAAAAACAGACACCCTTTACATGAGACTCTGGCTGCTCAAAAAAGCAGCCGCAGTAACAGGCTCCTTTCGCTGCGACATAAAACTGAGAGGTTCAGAAGGTCGTTCATTCCTACTGCCATAAGGCTGTACAACACCTCTTGTTGACGTGTGTACTCTGTGGTTGTGTTTTTTTTTGTATATTTTTGTATAGTTGTTGCTGCTGGACAAATGAATTTCCCCTGTGGGGATTAATAAAGTATCTATCTATCTATCTATCTATCTATCTATCTATCTATCTATCTATCTATCTATCTATCTATCTATCTATCTATCTATCTATCTATCTATCTATCTATCTATCTATCTATCTATCTATCTATCTATCTATCTATCTATCTATCTATCTATCTATCTATCTATCTATCTATCTATCTAGTAGTCTATTTTGGAAGGACTGTTGGTAATACCTAAAACAGTGAATCCTCTCTGACTGTGTAATATTACATGTCATATTTTTGCTGCTTCTGTATATGCTGTTGCATATACATGCTTGAAGTAGTGATTCACAAAAGAGGAAGTCACACACACACACACACAAAAAAAAACATATATATATATCTAGACTGTTGAAACACTGTTGGCTAAGAAGGGTTGAACCATCAATCCTTTTTTTGCCAGGCCAAAAAGTTTTTAACCTTTTTGAACCACTTCAGCATCTAAATGATTCTTTGAGATTTAATGGTTCATGAACAACCAGGCAAAGAAACTGTGTTGTGTCTTGTAGAGATGGATGTGTTTACATTACTAGAGTGAGGCTCAAATTCATTTTAGTTCACCTTCTGAATTGGTGTGCTCAGTCTTGGGTGCGTTTAAACCTTTTGCATTTTAATGTGGCCTGGTCTTATGCAGATATAATCCTGATACTCTAGATGGACAAAGTGACAGAGTTTATGTTGTAGCTCTGGCTGCTGGTTTAGCCCTGGTTATTGCTATAGGTCTGTTTTTTGGTGTAGCTCTGGATGTTGGAGTAGCCTTGGCTGTTGTTGATTTAGCCCTGGTTGCTGGAGTAGCTCTGGCTGTTGATGTAGTTCTGGTTGTTGGTGTAGCTCTAGTTGTTGGTGTAGTGCTGGTGGTTGGTGTAGCTCTAGCTGTTGATGTAGCTCTAGCTGTTGATGTAGCCCCAGTTGTTGTTGGTGTATCTCTGGTTGTTGGTGTGGCCCTGGTTGTTGATCAGGTTGTTGGTCAGGTTGTTGGTGTAGCTCTGGTTGTTGGTCAGGATGTTGGTGTAGCTCTGGTTGTTGGTCAGGTTGTTGGTGTAGCCCTGGTTGTTGTTGGTGTAGCTCTGGCTTTTGGTGTAGCATTGGTCACATTGTTGGTCACGTTGTTGGTGTAGCTCTGGTTGTTGGTCAGGTTGTTGGTGTAGCCCTGGTTGTAGTTGGTGTAGGTCTGGCTGTTGGTGTAGGGTTGGTCACATTGTTGGTCATGTTGTTGGTGTAGCTCTGGTTTTTGGTCAGGTTGTTGGTGTAGCTCTGGTTGTTGTTCATGTTGTTGGTGTAGCCCTGGTTGTTGTTGGTGTAGCTCTGGTTGTTGGTGTAGCGTTGGTCACATTGTTGGTCACGTTGTTGGTGTAGCTCTGGTTGTTGGTCAGGTTGTTGGTGTAGCTCTGGTTGTTGGTCACGTTGTTGGTGTAGCTCTGGTTGTTGGTCAGGTTGTTTGTGTAGCCCTGGTTGTTGTTGGTGTAGGTCTGGTTGTTGGTGTAGCGTTGGTCACATTGTTGGTGTAGCTCTGGTTGTTGGTGTAGCTCTGGTTGTTGGTGTAGCCCTGGTTGTTGTTGGTGCAGGTCTGGTTGTTGTTGGTATAGGTCTGGTTGTTGTTGGTGTAGGTCTGGTTGTTGTTGGCGTAGGTCTGGTTGTTGTTGGCGTAGGTCTGGTTGTTAATGTAGGTCTTTGCTATATATCTGTTTTTTTTCTGCCAACCACATCTGGCCCACTTCTAGATCATTCCAGAAAAATGTAGGCCACTGCTAAATGTCAGATGTGACCCAGATTTGTTGCTATTAGAAGAACTTAAATGTTTTATATATTCATGGCCATTTTCCAGACTCTTTAGAATAAGTCAGATGTGTGTGATACTGTTTTTGTTATTATTTTAATTCTAAAATACGTTTATGAACCAAATTCTGATTGGCTGCCCTGGAAAAAAAAATAGTAAAACAGGTGGGGGAAATACTTTCCATTCACATTGTCTCACTCATTTTATCAAGTCCGTGTAATGACCATTTCAATTTATAATGTAGTCCTTAAATTTTTCTGCATGATGCAGAAAAAAGGGTCTTCTTGCACCCTATTTTGCAATGGTCAGGACCCCACAGGACCACCACAGAGCATTTACACATTTCTGCAGTGTATACCAGGCTGAAGGAAAACAATCTATCTAAAAAGCTTTTCTTGTTGAATTTAGAATGTTTTCTTCCTATTTAGCAAATTAAAGACAGTGGTCGGTTTATCCCTCATATCTGAGCTTCATATTATTATTTTATGTTTTTGTGAAGGTTGTTGAGCAAAATCTGAACCTGCCTTGCCCACGCCTCTAGAACTTCCTTCCTTGACTGTTTTGCAAATTTCCTCTTTTTTTTTTTTAGAGTTATACTAATAAATATGTATTAAATGTCTCTACTGGAGCTCTTATATGCATCACATTTATGTATCTGTCAATATAAAAACGAATTTATTTATATTATATTTTATATATATATAGTTTGTATATTTTTATATATTCAGTTGAACTGGCTTCTTATCTCATTTTGCAATCAAGTCATACACTTTCAGACTTTCACAGTTTCACAAGTCCTCGCCCTTTTCCTGTGTAGCTGAGCTTTAACTCCCCTTTATCTCTAGAACCAGACAGTCCAGCATTTACAGAGTTTGTAGATTATTTGAAGTAGTATATCCTTTTACATGCTCTTTTATGGCCTGTCACCACCTCCTCTTCAGAGGACTATAAATGCTTTGTTATTTATTTCTTTACAACTAAAAATTCAACCAGAAACACATTTGATAATGTGATATTTTGCATTGTTTCTGAACTAATTTGTTCATATTATTTTTAGGGATGTCACAATATTGTACCTTAATGCTGAGTATCATCTGATACTGATCTCAGAATTTAAAGTTTAAGAAGTTAAAGAATTTTAGTATTTTTAGAGATGATACAGACAAAATTATGCAAGATATGATTTTATTTATTACTGAAGTACAATTATTTTAATTATAGTAATCACTTACGGGTAACAGGTTTCGGATGGTCTAAGCCACTTTTTGATGGTCAAAGTGGTTAAAAAGCCGGCCATTCAGATGAAAACATACTCTGTTCTGGTAAATAAGCTGGTTAACCATTTTTTGACAAGCATAATGTACATTCATAAGATTTTGGTCATGCTGTTTTTTTCTACTAAAATTTGTAATAATTTGTAAAAAAAAAACTTGTAATAATTTATTTTCAAAAATTTGTTTTAAAAATATTTTCAAAAAAAAAAAAATTACAGCAAATTATCTAATTTACACAGTTTTTTCCCTCAGATGTAGTTGATAAGCTCCTAAGACTTATGAGGCTAATTTACTAAAGGTTAATATACACACGTCATGTCTATAAAAATACAAGCCTAAAATACCTCTCAACCTAAAACCACATCCATGTCTTAAATAGCAAGGAATCCTAGATTGCATGTAGTCTGTCACTACCCAGCACTGAACATTGGGACAGGTTGTTGCATCTCGAAGCTCCAAAAATTCTGGTACATTCTTGGAGGCTTCAGGCTCTCCATGTCTGCTCTGCCATCTGCTCTTACAAACGCAAATGTGAGAGTTCTTGTCAGAAGACGTACAGCCTCTTCCTGCTAACAAACTTCAGACACTTTTACTGTCCTTCTGACTCATGTCTTAATCCGCTCACTTCTCTGTAAGTTCTGTTCTGAAATCTTCTGGGTAGTGCAAGTATCACTTTTACTGTCGCTATTGTCACTTTACTACAGCTGAAACAAGTATACACTTTGTTTTAGCTGCATTTCTTTTCATTATAACTTATTAAATAGCAAGGAATCCTATGTGGACTAATGAACACCAATTCATCTACACTCTACACTAGTATTGTGTCTGATGACTTTCACCATGTCACATTGAAGATTAAGAATGTGATGTGTGTGTGGTGTGGACAATTCTAGACAGAGACCACTGGTCATGATCATTACCACCCACTGTGCTGTCCAATGTGAGTGGTAATGCCACTATTTTACCAATTCTCAGTACACATGAAACAATATGGTCAGGCAATGTTCAAAGGCCCACATTTCCACAACTTTGGAAACAGAATGTCTCATTCATCTGGCACCGACCATCAGCCCTCACTAAAACTCTAATAATTCACATTGCCTTGCCATGAGCATGCTGACCAGTGTTTAACCTCGCTCACAAGTTACAACCTCACAACTTATACAGGTGTTGGTGCAACATAACTTGATGTAAGCTGTCCCCAGCTGTCCTCTGAGGTAAAACTTCACGATCAATTTAAATACTGCTATCCCATGACATTTTGGAATGACACTGTATAACCACAAATATTACCAGTTATTGCAGCAGCTATTGAGCAATATTAACAGAATAAAAGAATTGCAAACCCTAAGATTAATTACTAAATTACTAAATGGGATGTGTTGTGTCAGTTCCATTTTAATCTTAGCTTTTATACAAAACAGCTTTAAACACATTAATCAATACAATTCATTTAAGACCTTTTGAAACAAACAACATGAGCTGTGTCATACACAGAGTGCATAAAGTGATAAACATCTAACTTTTTTAATTAAGTTCAGGCCAGGGATTCATTTCAGAACACTTTTTGAAATATTTTTTATATTTTATTCAAAATAATTGTGTATATTTCAGCATGTAAATAAATACACAGCCAGAAGGGGAGCAATGCCTCTACAGCAGCAGTTTGCAGGTTCTGTTAATGTGTGAAAAATATACATGATGTGGTGCCTAAGTGTGAAAAACAGTTTAGACACATTTAACTGCATTGAAGTAAATTAACAGTGATGTTGACCTTGCTCCATCACAGGCACCACAGGAGAGCATTTTACATAGCATTTATCATTGCATTTTAGACAACATTTTACAACATAGGGCAGCAAACATTGATTCAAATATGAGCTAATTATATGATAATTAATGTAAAGAATAAAAAACAGCCACAAATCTACACAGGAAATTTGGCAGTGTTAAATCAACACTGTTAGTGTTAAACTTTACACTCTCAGTGTTAATATAACACTAACAGTGTTGATTTAACACTGCCAAATTTCCTGTGTAACTGAATTGACTCTGGACTTGAATGCTGTCTTCAAATGCTCAACAGAAAGTTGTATAATTACAAGATGGTTAACTAGCAAATGCAACTTTCATTTGTTGGAAGATCTGCCCAGTAAGCATTGAGATCTGTAAAATATTTGTTACAGAAAGCAAAGCAAAGCAAAGCATCACACCCCTCTCTCCATCCCAAATTAATTTAAATGATTTGACAAGGTAATGACACTGAGCTTGCGATTGTGAGTTAACAAACTGACTTTAAAAACAAAACAAACTAGTTATGATAATCCCACACATATCACAAACATTTGAAAGTGGGACAAAACAATACTGACTGGGAAACAGCAAAAAAGTCAATCTTACTCAGGTAACACTAGAACAGAAATAGAGCTACATACTGATCCCTTTTCATGCATTTCATTTATAGGCCTCTTCACCATTCAAATGCTTTACCTGTGTTTACAAACGTCTTTCTCTTTGCTTGATCTAAGAAGTTCTATTCAGCCTTTGTGTTTGTCAGGTGTTTCCTTTAATGGCTGTTTCTTGGCTGTCTCTCTTTAAGGTTTCAATTGTGTCCAAAACTGTGCTCTATTCACTAAATAGTGCAATAATTTGTTTGTGTAGTGGCAACTTTTCAGTGCACTGTAACAATCCCACAATACATGCTAATATACAGTGTACAAACAATCTATCATATATAGAAATACCATAATTTATTGGTTGCACAAACATTTTATACTTTTGGGTCAAATCTATGGTGTAGCCATGTTGTGCACCTCTCTAAAAATTGAATGACGCATTGCACAACGCATCAGCAACACCTACACATCCTTGTCTTCGCCGTTAAACCGCGGAGCAATGCAGGTTTTCCAAGAATAAATGACCATAAGGTCGTCAGCCACTTGTGCAAGTTACATCATAGATTCTATGTTGACTTGATGCAGAAGTATAAACCAGCATTATTGAGCTCACTCACATATAGATGTGTTTAAATGTCAATGTCAAATTCTGTTCCCTTTAAAGTGATCTGAATCTTTGCATGTAGGGAAGAGTAAATAGCTAATGCTTTTGTCAGATCACCCTGAATTTAACAAAAAGTGTATTGGAGTATTGAAATATAGCTAAAGCATATATGGCTGCTTTAATACCTCAATGCACTTTGTACGTACAGAACATTATGTTTGTAAATATCGAGAAGATTACCAGATTAAATCGTGTTTTTTTTCTTATTTTGATAAACCCAGTCAATAATTATTGCGTACTGATCAAGCTATTTTGCAATAATTACACTTCAATAAATTATGCTACTTTTGCATGGAACTAAAAAGACACAGGAAGTACCAATTTCACATTATGTCTAGTCTCTGAAAGTTTTACTAGCAAAGCATTTTTAATGTGTTAAATAAAATAACAACTACATGCTACAGGGGTTAAAAGGTGCATCCTGAATACTTACACATCACACTACAAATAAAAATATTATGTACAACAATTGTAATCAACATTAAATTGTTAATGGCTGGTGCTGAAATATCCTTTCAATATCAATGTCTATAGAGTATTGCACTGATTACTGAGCATTTGTGCATTAGCTGAGAATGATTTGAGGAGGAATGTTGGGTCACTCACTGACATTGTAAAATTGTGTGACCCAAATTATATTAATAAACAAAAGCAAGTAAGGTTTAAATAGCTGAAACAAGAGAAACCGTTTCAGCCATGGTTGATTGGACCCATATGCTGCATCTTAACATAGGAAATTCCACAGGCCTTGTGGTTTTAACCAACTTTGGCAGCTGCAGACTGTAACAGTGTTATACCCATGCCCACTGTTTGCAAGTGCATACCATGTTACATGTGCTTCTGCAAGTCATGGTTATAAAGTTTAGAGTCTGCCTTTTTCAAACTATGAACAAAAAGTTGGTAATGTATCCTATGAATCCTGTATTTATAATGCATTATAAATGTATTTAGAAATATAATTAATATTTACATAGCATACATATTTATCTCATAATGGCTTTCAATGGCTTGTATAAATCCTCACAAATATATATAGTTACATAATATAGGATACAGTAGAGTACAAGTATGTGACAGGGTTCATAATGCCTTATAAGAACATTGTACATATTGCACATGCTATAATACACTATAAAATAGGTTTGGGTTCTGAAACATTTCACAGTTTTATATAAAATATATATATATAACACATTTAAAAGCATTATGCAGGGTCATGGCTTTAAGTAAAGTGAATTCCTACAAGCCTTTTAGATGTGGAAGAAATTTCATATGAAAGCCTTTATAAAGTGCATTATGAGTGCTCTTTCTTTACTGGCTTTAAGTAAAGATGTGTTTTACTAATGCTGTTACATTTGAAGGGCATGGAACAAACCTGCCTTTATAAAGACACATACTTGTACTGTATATAACAAATTTCAGCTCTGTATAAAAAACAAAAGGCCAGTTAAAAATTATGAGTTTCTTTGATTTTAACGAATTGAAGATGAAACCAAGCTTTTTTGCACCAGGAGTGGCATAACATTATCCAAAAGCAGTGTGTAAGAGAACATGCCAAGATGCATTAAAACTGTGATTAAAAACAGGGTTATTCCAACAAAAATTGATTTCTGAACTCTTAAAACTTAATGAATATGAACTTGTTTTCTTTGTATTATTTAAGGAAACTGAAAGCCCTGCATCTTTTTTTCTTCAGCCTTTATCATGTTTATCAAATACATGCTCAAAATGACAAGATTTTTATTTGGAATTTGAAAGAAACGTTGTCTGTAGTTTATAGTATAAAACAACAATGTTCATTTTACTCAAACATATACCTATAAATAGCAAAATCAGAGAAACTGATTCAGAAACTGAAGTGATCTCTTAATTTTTTCCAGAGCTGTATATATTTCACTTTCATTAAGTACTTGCAATTTACTATAAAAGTTTATGACAACCAATATAAGATATAATGCATAGCACATCATTAATTATAAATTAATGTATAATGCTTATAAATACTGGATTCTTAGGAAGCACTACCAAAATGTTTGTCAACCACATACAAATCTTTAGTCCTTTCATGCATTACTCTTTTAACAACATCAGTGAAGGAGATTTTGAATTGTTAGCTCTTTTTCTGAAGTCTGTTTTGAGATTAGTACTTTAGCAGATTGCTTAGTACAGGGGTTCTCAGACATTTGCAACCAGCGGCCCACTTAACCCACCACAAATTTTTGCAGCCCACACGGAAATTGAATCTGACATTTAAAACTAAAGAAATATAGTGCAACATTTAATGCAGACTAGCAAATTGATTGGAAGGCTCAAATTGACACAGTACCTTATATTGTGAAATATAAGCTTTGTTGGTCATGTAACTATACAATATTAGACCAATCAATGAGCTTGATCTAAATATTATGTCAAATTATTATTTTTTTAAATAACTTACAGTCTAACAGCCCATTAGCAGCAGCACTGCTGACCACTGGGTGGTTCGTGCCCATGACAAATGTCTGTAGAAAGCTCAGGATACTTTTAAAAGTTTTTTTTTATTTTTTTAATAGTTTTACATAATTAAATGTATAAATATTTTTTTTTCTCCTATACATTTTTTGTAGCTTATAATGGTCTTGAACTAACACCAGAGCAAGCACATGCTACACAGTTAAAATAAAAAACATGTTTAAGTTTCTAAAAGCATCGGTTAACTGAACAATCTTATATAAAGATAGAAAACAGGAATGATACACAACAATTATTGTACCTTATAGGTGGTAGGACTGAAGAGAGATTAATATTTTGCAGACAATGATGACAATGTACCGGACCAACTTAGGCAAGTGTGTCTGTGTTGTGCTATGTGGTGATGGTGGTGGTGGTGTTGCTGCTGGTGTTTTTAACCAATTCAGGTCAGTTTAACAGTCTTGGTTGCAAATCTGATTCAGCGATAAGAAACAACAAAGACAGGCAATGCAAGTCTACGATCAGGCTATGATCTGAACTGTTTCAGTGGACTTGATGGCAAAGTTCCAGTCCAATTCTAGTTCGAGGGGAGTTGGTTCGTGCACAGTTTGGTGCTTGACCTGCTCAAGAAAACCTGATTGATCTCACCTGTTAATTGCCAGGTTTACTTGGTCTGTTAGAGCAAGCAAATCAGTCTTCAGGTAGTCCTCTCAAGGGAATTGAATAATAGGTTTGGCATGTTTTATGGTCTTTTGTTTTCTGTGAGTCACATGAATTCTTCCTCTTCAGGCTCCTGGTGCTAAAGTAGTAAACAAGCGGGTCCAGGCAGCTGTTTGTACTGGCCAAGCACATGGTCACTGTTTGTACAGTTAATAAGTTGTGAAAGTACTGGAAGACATTCAGCTTTTGCAAGCCATAGAGGATGAAGACAGCATGGAAGGGGATGAAGCAGATGGCATAGATCAGAAGGTTGGACAGAAGGAGCCACACCATCTTTATGCTGACCTCAGTGGAAGAGGGTAATGCCGAAGTCACGGCTATCCCTCGCAACTGCCGGACGACCACCACGGTGCAGGCCAAGATGATGCAGAAAGGCAGAAGTATCCCTACAGTGGTCACAATGCAAAGGATGAAAAAGCCAAAGCGCCAGTTCTCTTCGCTGTAGTGTTCGAAGCAGCGTTGCACTCCGCACTGCGTGTCGTTGTTGGCTCGGTGGTTCAGAGCCACAGGCACAGCCAGAGTACCGATGACTATCCACACAGCCAGACAGGTGATCCAGGCCACTGTGGGAGTGCGAACTGAACGGGAGCGCAGGGGGTAAGCCAAGGCCAGCATTCGGTCCACACTGACCAGCATGATGAAGAATGAACTTGAGTAGAGGTTGACAGAAAAGAGCGTTCCCGGGATCATGCAGGCCACGTCACCCAGGGTCCAGCGTCCCGTAGAGAAGTAGAGGATGCGGAATGGCAACGACAGCACGAAGAGCAAGTCAGACAATGCCAGGTTTGTCATGTAGATAACAGGAACAGATATACTCCTGCATAGACGACGCAAAAACATCCAGAGAGCAACTGCATTGAGAGGAAGCCCCAGTGCCAGCACCAGGCTGTAGGTGATTTTGAAGAGAGGGTATCTCAAATCTGCCAGGCTACAGTTGCTGTTGTTTTCGAACATGATGGAAAGCGTTCGCTTAATGTTGGTCCTTCAAGTCAAAGAAACATGAGCGTACGGATATGAGCTGAGTTTGCAACTGTCGCTTTGTGCAGGCATGGACCGAAAAACACAGGAAACTGTGGGAGGTATTTACTTCATCACGTGAAGTCTTGCAGAAAAGAAAATGAAGAACCTAAAGAATGTAGATAAGGTCAAGTGAGGACCCTGCTTTGGAGCAGCATTTTAGCAGTTTAGTCAGTGTAGCTTAATTCAAGGGTTCAGGTAAGGTAATCAAGTGTGCTATTGTGGCACTGATTCGTTGCCTCTGAGGCCTTTAACTGAGATCCTGTTTTAGTTGAAAACGCAACTATTGTATTTCAACAATGTTTTATTATACACATATTATTGAAGAACCTAGTGATTCAAAAGCAGAGCTGCTGTCCATATCATTCACCTAGTTTGCTTGCAACTGTTCCTGTGGATGACTTGTAGGTGGTACTTTTGAGTTTTCGGTTTGATTGTGGGTGAAACATGTTCTAAAATGGTTGTGAAGAACTGGTGTAAAATGTATATTTACCTAGAAATGGTTGATCTCGAAAATGTGAAGTACAACAAATACATGCTATGAAAAATATATAAGATTTTGAATATAGTGATTATATAGTGTGATGTGGAATAGTGCATTGGTTGCTTTGTTTTTACAGAATGAAGAATCATAATGAGGTGGCGCCATCCAATGGCAAATAGTAGCATAACGTCAAATGTAGATATGAAAGCGCAGCGTAAGTTCTACTATAGACTCCAATGCTACGTCACCTAATTACCTATCCAATCAGATTTTCTCTTCTGCTTTAAATAACGATCACTCATTCAGTACCTTGCTGCATTTCAGACGCTGTTGGTCGCTCTTCCTGACGTTGTCCGCAGTTCTCTCGCTTATGTCCCGTTCTCGCTTCTAGTGTGTCCGACCGGCGTCTCGTGTTGGCCTCCTGTTGCTAACCTCCTACTGCTGGCCGCTTTGTCGTCGGACGCCTCCCGCTCCTACTGGCGGCTGCTGCTCCCCACGTCCGGTCGGCTGTGCACGGACGACGCAATCTGCTTGCCACGCGCCGCGCCGTTGGCTGGCGGCCCGCTACTCTACCCCCTCCTGCTCTGTCCCGCCGCCGCCCCAGCCCACTGTCGGAGATAAGCCCCGGCTGTCCCGGTCCTTCAGGCGGTCGCTGTCTCGGCGTGGAGTTCGGACTCTGGTTTGGTCGCTGTCGAAGAGCGCTGTGGATCTGCTTCCGGGTTGCCTCTCCCTGTAACGCAGTGTTCTGTCGTATTGTGCAACCCGTCGTGATGTGCTTCTCGACGCCAGTGCCCATGCGCGGGGCCTTTGTTTGTTTTCTTATTTCGTGGTTTTCTGTTAAGTTGTGGTCTCCCCTCCTTACTCTTAACTGTCCTCCGATATTTTGTTTCGGCTTTATTGTATTCCTGCTGAAGCATGTTTGAATATGGGGCTTTTTCTAGCGTTTTTACTTTATTTGTGTACTAGAATAGCGCGGTTCGATAGGGTGGCAAGTTGTAACTGAGCACCGGTTCACCCGGCCCCTCTGCCTTCGCTCCGCCTCCCCTGGCCTCTGCTGCTGCTGCGGCTGGCGCGGACCTGCCCGTATCTTTCTCCTCTGGCGCGCTCTCCCTGGAACTTTGACTTTTGCTGAGCTGACTGGCGCGCTCCTGCCTGGATCTTCTAATGTTGCTGTGCTGCCTAGCGCGCTCCTGGTTCGTTCGCCGCTTCTGCGCTGCTGGTGCGCTTCTGTCGGATCTGCTGCTGCTGCTACTGCGCTGCTGGTGCGCTTCTATCGGATCTGCTGCTGCTGCTGCTGCTACTGCCCTACCTGGAGCTTCTGCCGGATCTGCTGCTGCTGCTGCTACTGCCCTACCTGGAGCTTCTGCCGGATCTGCTGCTGCTGCTGCTACTGCCCTTCCTGGCGCTTCTGCCAGCTCTGCTGCTGCTACTGCCCTACCTGGCGCTTCTGCTGGATCTGCTGCTGCGCTGCCGCGTGTGTTTCTGCCTGGGTCCTCTGCTGCTTGGCCTCTTCCTGCTCCTGTTTAGCTACTGCCGTGCCTGGCCCGGCTTTTGGTAGGCCGTTTGTTTCTGCTGATGCTGCTATGGTTTTCCCCGCGCTTGCGTGCTGTCATCCTACAAGGTAAGGTTCTTCTTTTGCCTTCCTTCCGAAGCCCGTTTGCCCCCGGCGCGTGGATGGTCCTCTTCGCGGTCTATTGACCTTATGGCTGGCCGCTCTTCTACCTCTTTTCTTTTTCTTTTTTCTGTTCTGTCTTCTGTTCGCTGTTCTGTTGATTTTCCGGACTTTTGACTACATTCTAACATTCTACCGCCCACTGCTTCCTTCTTCCGTCGTCTCTTCCCCGACCTCGCCTCCCTTACTGTCTCGTGCAGTTGCTCATGATTGGGTTTTCACGTATTCGCTTCTTCGTCATATTTTGTATCATGTGCATGTTTGTGTTTCTCAGTGCTTTCAGTCTCTTGCGTTCCATGTCATTGCTCCTTGCACTTTGCTCCGTAAATTATTGATGGCAGTTGGCAACATCTACTGCTCTGCCTAGTTTACGGTATTCATAATGGTAATAATATTGATAGTACTAATGGTGGTAATGGTAGTAATATTAGTACTAATAATAGTGATATTGATAATAATGTTGCCGATGTTACTCTTTATTTTGTAGCACCTTCATACGTTTCAATGCAGCTCATCGTGTGCTGTACATGGAATAAGCACGAAAAATAAATATGTAATGGTTCATAATAAAGCTAGTGGTGCTAGTACTAATTAGACGTAATGCTAGAATACGAACTGATGTACAATGAATTGTCCAACTGTAGTATATTATTTATTGGTATATTTATTTATATAAACCATACATAATGATAATCATAATAATGGTACTGCTGATACTCTTACGAATTATTGTACCTGTAAAATGGATTAGTTGTTAAAGCTTAGTTTAAAGGAATATGTCTTCCTCTGCGTTTTACAACTGTTTGCTGCTGACCTGCTTCCCGGCTTATCTACTTCTTACCTTTTCTTTTCTATTTAATCTTCTTATCTTTTCTGTTCTTCTGTGTTTTGATCCGTATATAGTGTGTTTCTTTATTCTTACTGTTCTTTATTTCTTATGAATCGTGCTGTTGCTGCTGGATGTCTACATTTCCTTAGGGCTATTTCATATCTATGTATCTGTATCTTTATCTGTCTCTGGGTTCGCGATTTCGCTTGGGTGCTTTTCGTGTGTTCTCTGTTTGCTGTGTCGTTCGTGGCTTTTCTAGTCTCGCTTTCTTGGTTGTGGTCCGGTATTTCTCATTGTTCTCCTCGGCGCCGTTTCTTCGGCTGCGCTCGGTGCGAGCGCCGCTCTGTTTGTCGGTTTTGGGTATTTATTTCCAAGGGCGATAGTTTGCCGACTGTTGGCTATTAATTTTGACCCTCGCCCCTGGATCTGCCTCTCAGTTCTGTACGAAATGATCGGTGGTGATCGCGTGCGTTTCATTACTTTTATTTTTCTGAAATTATTAATAAAATACGTTGTGACCGCGAAGCTGTGATCACGATCCTCATTTAAGTTGTTCTTTCTGCACTCCGATTATGTCATTGCTCAATTTAATTACCTGGGACTCAGTAATTATAAATTAATTTCATAATTGGTAACAAACTTTCTCTCTACGAAATTATTGATGCCAATTAATAAGGAACGTCGTAATAGTCAGATTATCCGAGTTCGTTTTCTAATCCAGCTATATGCTTACTCCTCAAAGGCATTGCAAAAATCCTCTTCCTCAATTTAATATAGCTTGCCATTTACAGAAATAAATCTAATTTACAAGTCTTATATATTCTCCCTATGTTTCCACTGCATACGGCAGCTTTTATGGATTTAAGCGCACAGGCAATTCACGAGCGCGCGCCGACAATATTTATTTGATCAGTTCAATGCCTCACGCTGTCTGATTTAAGCTCTACTCCTTCCTTCATTTCTGTTTGCGCGAAACATTCTGTTGCAGATAACAGGGCCCTGTTTTACAATTAAAATACTAAAAGTGCACTTCTATTTCTGTCTTCACTTCTGGGGCAGCTATCTGCTTTCACGCTCTTCTAAACTTTATGCGCCTCTGTTTGGTTTCACCTAATAGCTACCCTATGGCGAAACAGTGGTCAGATTTCACCTGTCAAATGTCAATTAGGAAACGCTGACCATCTCCATCCTGCTACGCTGGTCGCTCTCTTTAGGAACGACGCAGCCACATCCTCAGCGAAGCTGACGTCACCATTGGCTACTTGAAGAAGACGGGTAATTTCAGCACACCTGTCACACACTTAGACCAGAACTGGACCTACTGCTGAACGCTCAGCAAGCTCATTCAACACTGTCTAAGTAAGTATTATTTATAAGCAAACACTGGAGGCGGTGGAAGTACTACATACTTTAGAGTATGTTAATTTGTGCATCAATCCGGCGATTTAAATGATCTATTATACATCAACATTTGCTTTTGTTTCAATGCTTCACTAACAGTATTAACCAGTATTAAAACGATCTGTGATGCTCTCCCAACACTGCTGATTATCACATGTCTATACCTATAGCTTAATGCATTATGGCCCGTGGTCATTTACATCAACACATGCCAGGAGACAATCTCCTCTTTATCTTGGGCTCACAGCCCAGACGACATGACATGAGGATTATTGCATGTTACTAACAGCATGTTTTTTCAGGGGTCGAACCCCGCGCTCAGCGTTTTACAGGGCGCGCAGCCCGTTACTAACAGCAACGCATGCTTTGGGGGCGGTCCCCGCGCATGAGGGCTCAACGCCCAACCTAGATGCATGTTTTGGCCCTTGGCCCTCACTAACAGCAATGCATGCTTTTCGGGCTCGACGCCCAAGTGTATGAATGTAGAGCCCGTGGCTCGACTGCTCGAGGGCGCACCCCTCGCATAACCTCTTCTCTTTCTTTCTAACCTCATTTTCCTTCTCTCCTCCTTCGCTCCTCTATCCCGTTGTTTCCCTCTGACCTCCTTTAGGCCCTATTGTGTAATGTTTTCCTTCTACTATTTCTGTATTTATCTTATAACATATTTGTGCTGTATCTTAGTCGCTTCAGACAAAAAGTCGGCTAAACGTAATTTAATGCAAGGTAATATTATGATCGATGAATACAGAATGAACAAATGAACGAAATAAATAAAAGAATGAGGTAGGCACGCAGCCTACATATTTGTGGCATTCCCCGCGTATGATCGGATGAATACAATGAATGAACGAAAGACTGAAAGAAGGCATGCTACCGTATGTCTTTTGGGGACGTCCTCTACGCATAAAAGAATAACGAAAGATGAAATGAATGAATTATAAGGGCTCACGCCCTCGGGGGCGCACCCCGCTCGAGCTAGTATCTAGAGTATGGAAGAGGGCTCGCGCCCTTGCGCTTCGGGGGCGCTCCCCGCTCAAGGCTCGCAGCAAGCGCATGTATGAACGAGGGCATCGGCCCATACTAACAGCATGGAAAGTTGGCGCGATCAAGCGCATCACTGGGCACTACACTCATGTTAACTCTGCTTGTTATTGCACAGAACACCCACATTTAGATGCATCCAGCATGTGCTCACATTACGCAATTCACAAGTTAAATGATAAATAAACTCACTCATGCATGGGGATATTCATGGTATAAATAAAACACACCACTGTCCACAATCTCGGTGCAACATAAAATCGTAACATTGTATTATGCTATTATTAATTAAACATTTTTTTTTGTCTATTACAGGAAGTAGAAACCAGGTAAAGATCTGCGGTGGGTATATTTATAATTTATACTTTTGGGGTTGGCTCCGCCCTGTCTTCAGTGTACGACAGGATCTGCAGAGCCCAGATGTATCAAGCCCTGGGCCGATGACGGGCCTACGCCAAAGACTCTAATACATGAAATCGTTTCTATACGACTTTCACGAACATATACGTGTACTTGTTTCGCCTACAAATATTTTGTTCAAACATTAAATAATTCAACTAACTAAATTTGCTTCCGGAGTCGTAATAGTAGAAATGAAAGCGCAGCGTAAGTTCTACTATAGACTCCAATGCTACGTCACCTAATTACCTATCCAATCAGATTTTCTCTTCTGCTTTAAATAACGATCACTCATTCAGTACCTTGCTGCATTTCAGACGCTGTTGGTCGCTCTTCCCCTCCTCCCTCCCCGCCGCCTCCAGGTTGGTCCCGTTCGGTTGCCCGGGGGTTGGCTCCGCCCTGTCTTCAGTGTACGACAGGATCTGCAGAGCCCAGATGTATCAAGCCCTGGGCCGATGACGGGCCTACGCCAAAGACTCTAATACATGAAATCGTTTCTATACGACTTTCACGAACATATACGTGTACTTGTTTCGCCTACAAATATTTTGTTCAAACATTAAATAATTCAACTAACTAAATTTGCTTCCGGAGTCGTAATAGTAGAACTAAAAACCCATAACTCATACACAATGTCCAGTGATTGCTGTGTTACTGTAGCCAAAATGCTGCAAAGATGTGTATCATGTATGGAAGTATTTACAATATTAGTCTGAAAGGATAAGTTTATTAGGCAAAACTGTACAATTAAAAGGAGGCCCTAGTTTCCTGCTGGGCGGCCTCTAGATTAGGTACAGTTGGGCATGGAAGCATTTAGGTTTTGTATTTTATTTCATGGCACATTTAGCCAAAGTAGGCCTCATATTTTATAGAGGAACTTAAACCCTGATTTTAGCTGACTCTGCCCTTAGCTAAAATTTTAAAAATGCTATAAAAAAGGGGGGAGTAATTTAGAAGGGGCACTGGGTGATATATGGGTTTATGGGCAGGGCATAAGGGAGAGCTGAGTAGCCTGAGCAGTGTGCCTCGGATAGCAATGAGATGTCACATCATTGCCTATAGCACAGCTGAACGTCCGAAGGTGCTGCCGAGGTGTAAATAACCACAAAAAAAGCAAAGGTTAGGGAAGGTTTATGTATCACAGTTTCAAAAGAACACAATTCAGCTATTAATGAAAAAATATGGTTTGGGGTTTAGTGCCTCTTTAATATTCTTTAAAATGTTACTGTATTTTGTGCATCCAAACGCCATGGACACACAATGTCCTCAAATAGAAATTGGACAATTCTGTATCTACGACTGTTTAAATGAGACTCAAATAGGTTAAAAAGTACAACAGCTAACTACATAGATAAAATATGATAACCATTAATATAAAGCCACCATTATCATTTTAGTGTCTGAAATGATACATTGTTGGCTTTGCTCTCACCACAACGAATTATAATGCGTTGGCGCCATCCTGTGGCAAATATTGACATAGCATCTTAAGGCATCTATTTAGCTTTTATGCTAATAGACTAAAAAAGTAAAACAAAAACAAGAACGAAACATTTTATTCTATGATTCAAGTTAGATGTTTCAGAATTGAGAAAAAGTTATATGATAAAGAAAATGGTAAAGAATTTATGCAACTTCATCATTATATTATTATTATTATTATTATTATTATTATTATTATTATTATTATTATTATTATTATTATTATGATAAACCAACAAGACATTTAGACAACAGGGTTGTGGGCATAAAAAAACCCACATTCAATCTGTGTTAACAACAAAATACATTTATGAAAAATATAGCTATGTTTTGGCCTAGTTATATGGTTATCTCTGTGTAGAAATCTTAAAAACTTAATACAATTTGTTCAATATACAGCCAAAAAGAGTTCCACTACTGTTATGACTGAAATAAAGCTAGTTAAAAAGTTTAGAGACACAAAACTGTGATAATGACAGAGGCCTGGCCAAATCACCAGTACTTCTGGGGAGACATTAATGAAATACTTTAAATGTATAAATAGACTAAATATACTTACCTGGTTGTTGTGCTCTGGGGGGAGGTGGCTTCCTAGGGAATGGCGGCCATATTAACTCCTTTTCTTGTAGTATCTTTGGAGCTCTGGATGCGCTACAAGATTGGGGGGATTCCTTATGGGAACACCTATGAATGTGTATTAATAAATGTATTAATACTTACCATGTAGTGATATGTTTAAAACATGTGTATATAATTGTGGTGTATATAATGTCGACATGTTTGTATATATGTGTGTATATACCTTTAAAGTACTTCCTACTACCTGTAGTAGTGGTATGGCCCAATGGCCTAATTGAGGAAGGGGCGGAGCTACGGGTATAAAGGGCAGGTAGAGACCTCTGTGGGAGAGTTTTAAAAAGGAAGATATTTTGATTCAGACATGCTGGTGGGGATTCAGTTTCCTGTTTGGCTGAAAGACAGGATTCGTTTTGTGTATGGCACTGAAAGGTAGTATTTTCTAGTCTAGAGTTCAATGTCTATGGTCAGGTTTGACCTGTTTTTTTTTCTTTGTCATTTTTGGATACTTAATAAAATCACTTTGGTGTTGGAATTGACTTGGAGCTATTTTGGCTCTTCTTCCTGAGGCGAATCCTGTTTTTTACTACCCAACACTCATCTGCACTACCAGAGGGGCAAGCTTTTTTACAAAAATAAGTCACTTTATATTATATTATGTTAAAGCTAACATTAACACCAGAACTTAGCTCACTACAGTTTACAGACTGCTCTGTATTATGTAGCAGGCCTATTCAATTTCTATCAAAAGTGTTTTGAGGGCAACATGCCCTCATTTCTTAGCCGCCCCTTCCTCAAACAGCTTCAACCAACCACCCACCAGGGTCAGAGCTCCAGTTTTCATTTTCTGTGTGTTCAAATGAGAGAAAATTTGTATCCAGTTGGCACAGTGGTGAAGTATGACTGCTTAATACAATGGTTATATTTTTCAATATTATTCAGGTGATTTGCAATTCTCATATCATAGTGTAAAGTTTGATACTTACTGAATTATCAAACGCTACTGTATTCGTGGAAACACCCTTACATTCTGAACAGTCTGATTTGGTTTGGTCCAAAATTTATTGCAACATTGTGTCTAAATAGGGAACCAATAATTACCAATAAATATATTAGTATAAATAGGGGAAATATAGTACCACCAGAAAAGTTATTTAATTAAAGAGGCCTAGGCCATTAGAAAGTTGATATAAACCTTTGGGATTATATCAGTAGATAGAGCTGATGCTAATGCTGGAGCTGAAGCAGATGAAATTGTGTTTTTTTTTTATTTTTTTTTTTATAGGTAATGTTATTTAACGTAATTGTTTTCTCCACAGTAGGGGTCATAATTACTAGATTAAAAATAAAATCATCAACAAATATATACAATCTTGATTGTTAGCTAAGTGATTTGTTTAATAACTTTATATCTTGCATTGCACCTCAGTTAAGCTTGGTTTCAAATCACATATTACTCTATTTATCGTTACAATAATCAGTTAATGATTAGTAATGTTCAAATTAACAGGCAACTTGAGTTGCAAGTTGAAGTACAGATACAAATACTTTAAAATTTACTCTCTAGATATGAGTGTTTAGCTGTGTCATTTATTAGCTGTTGCCATTTTACTAAATTTCAATTTAGACATGACTGTACTCTGAATCCTGTCTGAGTAGGCAGCATTTCTTAGGTTTCAGACACAGCCATTGTCTGTACACTCACAATATAGTTTGATTGCAGGAGCTGTATAATCAGTTTGCTGATTAAAAAAAGAATGCAAAAAATGAATCAACCTCTTTATACTACAGTTTTTTGTCTGTAATCCAAACAAAATAAGACTTTAATATTTTAATATAAAATATTTATTAAGAAAATAAATCTTACTAGGTTGCTTTTTAATGTCCATTTAATTCAAAGCCCATGTATTTTTTTTTTTTATATTGACTTTTTTTATTTCACAAACCCAAATCCCTAAACAGTAAAATAAACATAGTTTACTCTAGTGCTGCCATGCCTTAATGTCTGAGTTGTTTTTTTTGTTTGTTTTTTGTTTTTTTACAGTGCAGTGGGAGGGCCTAAGCTACTGTTTCATTGGTTGGTAAACATTTTCATTGGCTGGTTCATGGTCTATTCTGATGAAAAAGGGTCACACTTACTGTTCTGTACAATAAAACACATGACATCCACTGTAATGAATGTAGGGTCTGATGTGGATAAATAATTCAAAAAGTCAATAAACTGTAAATAAGTCAAATTTTTAAAATTTGCTAAAGAATATTATTCAGCAGCTGTCTAGAAGAAAAATCAGCCTTCTGTCGTCATCACAGTTGTGAAACATTTGTGGCAGGATGTGGTTTGACTGCTAGACAGAATTGGAGACTGGTAATGGCTTCTCAGTGGCATCAGGTGGCTTGTTGTTTTTAAAGGATCATCAGTGAACACCTTGTGGACAGTGTGAACATCGACCAACACAGGACCACCAGCATTGTATGCGTTTTTTAGACTCATGCAGTGTTTACAAATACACCCCATGCATGTTCATATACTTCCGAAGATGCACCATTTTCAACTTGTGATGTTTCTGTGATGTTTGAGGACCATCTAGGATGGTTAAAAATTGTCTCTTGCTGTAGTTTTGGTGGTTTCATGCATATTTTGCATTTCTCTATTGACAGATGCTTTCATATTTGCAAGCAGGATTTTCTGGTATGTAGTAGAATCCATTTCTTCCTTTACTTATACAATACTGTTAATATTACAGTGTAACTGGTGGCAATACAAGCCTAAATCGTGAAAAATCCACCACCCCCATGTTTCAAAGTTGGCAGCTAAAATTTCTTTGTGTGTTTGCTCATTGTGACAAAAGAGTTCTGTTTTGACTGAGGGACTTTTCAGTTTGGTCTGGACAAAAATAGATTGTGTGAAAGGAGCAGTAAACCACATAGGGTCCAAACAAAAGAGTTGGTCTTATTTTAGATTAACCATAGTGCGGTTTGTCTGCAGTATGAAAACACTTTTGTAGATGATTTGGACTTTCGGACCAATTACATGCTGTTGATGCAGGGTATTATCACCCATTAAACAATACAGAAGAAAAAAGTACTAGGTCAACGAATTAGAATAATTTGAAATAGTGCTATCATGAAATTCTTTGAATGCATTTTTTGTGTAGAAAGCAAATCAGGTGTTCACCGCACCTGTGCTACTCGTTAGACTAATCACAGAACTCGTTACCTGGAAAAAGAACATCTTGATATACGGCAGCATTGACAGTCTTCTTCTTGAGTGATGATTGTAATTATAATAAAAATTATTCTAATTCAATGAAACGGTTTCTCCATTATTCTAATTCAATAAAACAACAGTGTCACAGTTAAATGGCCTAAATGGGCCTTTTGGAAAGCTCAGCTGAGCAATTTTTTTTTCCAGGTAACGAGTTCTGTGATTAGTCTAACGAGTAGGACAGGTGCGGTGAACACCTGATTTGCTTTCTGCACAAAAAATGCATTCAAAGAATTTCATGATAGCACTATTTCAAATTATTCTAATTCGTTGACCAGCACCTGTAGTGTTGTGCTGACATGTGACTCCCCTGTGCATGCATGTGTGTCACACAGCAGTATGGATGCTAACACTTAAGCTTGCCTCTGCTGTATCTACTGTAACTGTAGATGAAAGGAATCCAAAGGGAACCTGTTATGGGACATGTGTGCACACAATAGGGAGCCAAATTCTGGCATAGAGGCAAAAATTCTTACTTTTTACTTACCCTGCCCCGCTTTTTACACCGTCCACAAAGCCATTACAGTGAAAAATTCTTAATCTAGGTCACCTATTTACACTGATGCTCACACTACTACCTTCTGATGACCTTTATTCTTATCTATCATCTCATGTCGGTGAACTTCTTGTGCACTGCATGCTTAAGTTGCAGCACACACACTTTACCACAGTGCATAGACGTCAGTTACACTGGTTTACTTGTTCCTGTTTTTTTATTGTAGAGTGTCGACTGGCATTGTACTTTCTTTAGCTTCATTTGCCTACCTGTTTATTGTTTGTTTCTCACTTGTGTGACCACATGTTCTCGGCCATCTGTATAAAGCACAACATTGAACAGTGTCTTTCGAAACAGGAGAACGTAATTAACAAGAAGGTATATATATATATGGGTTAAGGTAAGCTTAGCCAAAAATATACTGTATGTGTTCTATTAATTTCATTACCACATATAACATTACATTACATCATCCCATTGAACACAGTAAATGGTTCATTTAGTAATTAAGCAACAATTCACAGGAGGGAGGGATATACCATGAGATATTGGTACTGGTGTACTGTGTGAGCACAAGGCCATAGGCCTCTGATGTTACATCTCGTGCCTTGAGTTGAGATTATTTTATGACAGATCTGTTGTTGAAATTTATTGTTAGATTTTAAGATAAAGTTACATTTTTCAGACACCACACTGATAAAATATTATTGTCAGACTCCGCCCATTAATCCTAATTGAGGAACAGCTTATGTTTTTCCAGTCATTAATCATTTTCAAGATTATAAGCAATAGTCCAAACAATATGGTGCAGATTCCCAGAGAAAAAATATATCTCGTCATGGACTACACAACATTTTGAATGGAGATTTTCTATTAAAGGGGAAATATAATCTATGAACCAAACTTAATTCCTGTCCAGGAAACTGACCCTAGGTAATGTTCCAGGTACATTAGTCCCCTGAGTGCTATAGTTGTTATAAATTAAGAACATTAGATTACTTGTATGTTATGCTGTTCTTTATTATTTGCTATCTCTGTATTGAAGTGATTCATTTTACTGTAAATGGTGCAGCAGATAGCACTCTTACTGATTTGCTGATTCATTTTTGTGTCTCAAACCACAAAACGTCTTTGTTTAAACACACTGTCTCTGTGTTTAGTGTATATCTGTGTGTTTTGGGACTCTCTCATTTAATAATGAATTAAATATATTAAGCATTAATATCAAATATTATTCAATTTGGCAATTTTTTACTTGTATAATTATATCTATGCTGCTGGTTTGTCATGGTCTGGAGAAAATCGACTCCTGCACTACACAGAATTATGAAGAAAATTTTTTTTGAAAAGAAAACACATTCTATGACTGGTCTTAATAACTGTCTGGGAAACTGGTCCTTTATGTTTCATCTTTAAATATAACCGGATTACAAACTGAGATTTTGCACTGAGTTTTGGATTTTTTAAAAACAGTTAATGGGGTTATTTTTTGTTTATTTTGCTTTTCAGCGCTAGTTATTAGTAATCATGACACTTAGCTAACGCGTCAAGTCTGGAACCTGTTTCACTATTAAAAGTTGCCAGATATTACCACCAATGAAGTGGATTGTGAAAAAAATGTGTAAAACTATGGTATAACTCTGAGTTTAAAAGTAAAATAAAAAATGAAAGGACAAGTTCTTAATATCATTTTCAGTTATTTATTTGTGTTATATTGTAGATCATTCATTTGCCTAAAAAAGGCATGATGTACATGAATGAAATTCTTTAATGCAACAAAACAAATAATTATTTTGGAGCAAAACTTTGTATCTCCATTTTTGCTTCTTTTTTTTACATCAAGACACAATCTGAAGCAGTTGATCTTTGCATTGAGTCACAATTTCTTTATAAACGACTAATTTACAAATAAATTTACTTTGATTTCAATTGAAAGTTAAGGAGACTTAACTTTATCTATCTTCTATTAAGTCGCTATTTGGAGATACAAGGTTTTGTTCTGACAGCGATGATATATCAATAGTAGTTTGTAAATGCTTGTATGTATTTAAAACATAGCACTTACCCCTCAGTCCAGATAAAGTTAGTATGTAGAAACTGTATATAGAAAGAGATATTCACATATATTTAGCTTTCAGTTTATATAAGGGATGCACCGAATTTTAATTTAAATTTTTGTTCCCTTTAAATGTATTAAATAGCCTTAATGCACACAGTACAATGTTGATTTAACACTGGCAAATGTCCTGTATATCTTATATTGATTTTTAAAGAGAAATCCATTACAAAATTTCAACTATGCATAAATATATATTTGTTAAACACAATCACAGCAGACACACCAAAATATGTTGTGCTATAATATTTTATCAAAATAAAGTTAAGTTATATGCATTCACTATTTTTTTTTTTACATGAGTGCCACAATGAGGTTCAGTTTAGAAGTTCAGAAATGCACAAGGGCTAAAGGTAAAGATGAAGCAAACAGATTAGAGACTGGTGTTAACTGCACTGCACATGCTTAGCTACTTCAAGTACATGCTGCGCTGTCTTTTTTAAAAATAAACTGTAGGTTTCTAAATTTGTTGATAGCTGCTTTTTTTAAATAACTAGCTAAAAGTGTCTTAAAAGTTACTAAATCTAGCATCTATAACTAATTTATACAAGTAAAGCATAATGAATAAATGAACTTAAATATGCTGTTCTGCAACTGTTTGCTAACTACCAGGTGGCATTTTACAGAGCACTGCAGTGCAATATGAATTATTAATTTTCTTTACTTATTCAGCTGAATGCAGAAACCATTCAGACAATATATATATTTATTTTAAATATTCAGTGCATCCCTTATTAAAAAGTGTTAAAGGAACATTAACAGTAACAAAGTAGAAAATTCAAAAAAAGAAAAGTGTGTATAAAATATAAAATATACATAAAATACATATAAAAACTCTTAACATTTTATTTTAAACATCAAAGGAATAAATACATGTATAGGCTACTAAAAAAATGTAAGATTTTGGCTCAAAAATGCATATATAATACTGTTTTCATTTTAAATAATATGATGCTACACATGCATGTGCACCACATTTCACACACTATGAAACTCTGACAGGTTGGACAAACAGAAACTTTCTGCCTGAGGCGAAATGAAACAGCAGGCATGATGCCGGACCCACTCATTCGCCTACTTGGTGGAAACTCGGTGGCACTCGCCACTCGCGGCAGCCTACACACTTCTGTGTTCTTTTCTATTTCAGTTAAGAAATGGTTCACAGTATATTTACTATTAAAAGCTTTTAGGTGGTATATCTTCTAAAAGTGTTTTTAATGCAAATTAAGCATTAGTTAGCGGCTAAAAGCTAACCATGTATAAAAATAAAAAATATATATATATAAGTGACACTCAAATGTCAACATTCACATTCACCGGACACGTTTTATAGACTGATGAGAGCACTCAGAAGTAAGTGAGAACAGAGCACAAACTAACCCATTTAGTTTTTGCTAAATAATTAAATCCAATTAATATATGATTAAATAATAACGGGGTGAGGGGCAAGTTGCAACAGATGCTAAAAAGGCTGATGAATTAAGTGGTAAGTAATAAGTTTTATTCTATATAAAAATAACAACATGAAATTGGAAGCCTCTATATTAACAAGAACCTGTTAATACGTTTGATATACTTATGAATCGATACTGTTAGCTAGATAATATATTGTGATTTTTTTCTAATCAAAATTTATAAACACTTCATAGTATAAAAACACCACCATATGCATAAAGTCTGATTAAAGTTTAAAAAGTTAGAATAGTTTAGCTGAAGCATAACAGTGCTCTCTCACTGTTAGTTTGTGTTTTTTAAATCAATAAATATTGCAATAAAATCACTATACTTTTACATCAATTAAAAGTGACAATTCTTTGTGTAAACATTTTTTGACTTTACAATTGAAAAAGCTAATATCACAAAGATATGATGCATCTGATTTATTTACATTTTAATTATGCATTTTTATTTTTTTTATAAAGTGTTCAAATTTAAGCTGTATGGAATTACTGTGTATAGAGGCATGTGTTACAACTCACCCCGCCGTGAGGTGTCTGGAAGTGTCTGTACTAGCTCTTCCTGTAAGTTGTTTACATGCTCCAAAATTAGACTTCTTTACGAACACCACAGTGTGAATTCTGTGACTTATCTGTGCAGCTGATGATCAGAACATATAAGATGTACAAGCTACTTTAAAAGTACAAAAATATACGGAAATTACTGTCAGTTTACTGTAAAACACACTTATGACGCAGCTTCAGGATAGCAAGAAGCTGACAAAGCATGTTCAACCACAGACTAAATGCATGATACATTTTACTTTTTGTTAGTTTGTGCCCCACTCTCAACTACACATAATTTATTATTATATATTATAAACCTACTCTCAATACTAAAAAAAAAAGACACTTGAAAACATTGGTTCATGTCTACTACTTCATAATAACAAACCCTATGCAGATATCATTCCTTAATTAACTAAAAAGTAACAGCAAGAAGATTCACATTTTAAAATAAGGCAAGCCGACGAGCTCCCCTCAAACCTTTGAACCAGCAGTGTATGAAAAACAAGACCATCAAGAACACAGTCAAACTGACTGTCAGTTTCTTCATGAGGCAACAGCTGTAACCTGACATTTTACACTTAAACATTCACCATTCTGTTTATCTTACCTTACTTTACATTTGGGCGAACATACTAGATGAAAAAGTTGTCCTGAAACATGTGTAGGTCATCAGCGTAGATTACATAAAAAGTACTGTACTAGATAACAAATCTCTGCAACAGTTGCCAGCTTTTGACTATTCATCTCTGAGGTTTCTCTTCACCTCGGCACGCTCCCTTCGCGTGAGAAGCGCCTGAGAACTTGTGGGCTTACTCATATGATTACCGAAAAGTGGGTTTTTTAATTTTCTGAGGCACTGCTGCTTTTCATTCTGCTGAGGGACCTCTTGATCAGTCTGCTGGTGCCACGCACCTCTTTGACCACGAAGTAGTAGCAGATAGCGTCCAGGCAGCTGGTGATGTTGGACAGGCTCATGGTCAGCTGCACAAACAGGGCAATCTTCTTGGTGTCCTCGCAGTCTGAGATGTGTTCACTGCGCACCAGGTACTGGAGAAAGATGGCCACGTGGCTAGGGGTGAAGGGAATCAAGAAGGCACAAATGTTGCTGTAGATGATTCGTGTTCCGGATTGCTTCTCAACAGTGTTGGCGCTGTGGGACTTATTTAAGGCACGGATGCTTTGTACCGAGCAGGTCACCAGCACAAGGGCGGGAAGCAAGAACCCGAACACCTCCAAGCAGATGATTAGCCCTGTTTTCCAGCCTTTCTTCGAAAAGCCATGGAAGCAACGGAAGTCTTCCTGTACTGTCTCGTGGAAGGTGTAGACAGGCGTGGACGCCAACACAACGAATGCCCAGATGCCTGCGCACACAATCCGGGCTTTCTTTTTGGACCGCAGCCACTTTGCTTTTAACGGGTGGCATAGGCCAATGTATCGATCAATGGAGATGCATGCTATGGTGTAGATGCTCCCGTACATGCCCATGAAGTACAGGCTTTCCAAAAAGGAGCAGAACGTAATCATGTGAGCTGGCCATTTGTTGTCCCTGGCATGCAGTTTGAAGGGAAGCTGAAGCAACAAAATCAGGTCCATCAAAGCCAAGTTGGTCATGTAGATGGAGGCTTCTGTCCACTTCTTGAGCCGGGAGCAGAACACCACGAGGGCGGCAATGTTCAGGAACACGCCAAAGACAAAGACAGGAATATAGATCACCATCTCCAGCGACTTCATGATTTGATCAATCGATTCAAATGAGCAGTTCATGTTGACTCTGGGTGGACTCTGGGGGGTAAATGAAAAGGACAATCATTGGCTTGTTGAAAATCCTTTTTCTTACCTCTATTCCAGGGGTGCACAGCTCCAGTCTTAAAAAGGAAGTTTTTCAGACTAAAGTTGTGCACCCCTGCTTATTCAGTTCAATATCTCTTTCAGTTACAGAATAGGTCAATGATTTCCAGTGCCTGTAGCATGCGGTCAGTTATGATGGGCAGTCAATTTCCCAGCACTGAGGAAAGCACCTGCCCGTTGGCATCGACTGCAAGCTTGATTTGAGTCAACAGGTTTCTGTTATTTTACAAAGTACAAGAAATCATATCAAAACGACAGTCCGTGCAATTCAAAAGTGCGCCACAGACGTGTCAGGTAGAGATTAGGTTAAAAGCTCTGAAGTATTTATTGAACGTCATTGCCCTCGCTCTCGATGTGTGTTCCTTTCTCACACTCACACCCACGCACACACACATTCTACAGTAAGGTGAGATATAGTAAAAACAATGTGTGTATAATATCTCAGACAAATTTCACACCCCTTGCTTGTAGCAAGGCTCATGCTCAGCATTTAAAACTGGATCTCCTTGTGGCCTGTATAATAATGTGTTGAAGAAAAGAGTAAACATTTAATTGCATCATCTTTACATTTAGCATTAGATGTGTGTTGTGTTTTGAGTCGACAAATCCTGGAAATTTTGATCAAAATGAATATTAGTGGTAATCGACAACTTAATCTCCATCTGGCGAATTTAAGTAAAAAAGATCTAAATATATTATAAAAACTGACAGTCAACAGTCATTGTCCTCTCTCTATATGTCTATAACTCTTACACACCTACTCACACTCGCATAGGCAGACCGGAGCAGGTTTTGTAATGTCTGTAAAGTGGCTGTAATATAATGTAGAAACCATAAGGTGGTTTACATATGAGTGTGGACTAAAATTACTGCTTAATTCAAGCGTTTTGACACTCTGGTAAAAACCCATGTTTTTTTATTTTCTATGTAATAAGGAGGTATAGAAAAATAATAACAAAAAAGAGAGAACTCACTCTTGCACATTCTAAAGCAATACTACTAATTAATAGCACTACTTACTTATGATTATCATTAATTTCTTTAAAAAAAACAATATTATATATTTGTGCAAATGTTAAAGGTTTACATAAGAGTGGTGGTTCTACAAACTCACTGTCTTTTTAAAAAGTTCCAGCACCCTTAGACAAATAAAAAAAACAAATATTTTTCAAATAAAAATATGTTCACGTACAGAAAACACACATCTGCATATTCTAAAAGCAGTATTAATGTTAATTATCTGAATTTAATGTTCTCAATTCTTTTAATATTATATAGCTTGCCAAAAATATATGTTATAAAATATGCTACATTTAGAAAATGAGACAAGAAGAGAATCTGACACTTCTCAGAAACTCAAACTTTTTACAAATGTAAAAACATCTCACGTTAGTTGTTGAGTTCATTGTAGCATGTCTCTAGTGTATGGGCACGGCGGAGCTCTGCAAAAGTCAAATCACAAAATGAATGATTAACTTCCGTCCTACACACTTCCAACTTCTGATATACAGTGAACACAGTATGATAATCATTCATTTTCATATTACCAACTTCTCCGACAAACCTACCAGACCACTCTGTTTTAGAGTATATTTAATGTTACAGGGATGGTCATGACAAGACACATTTAAAAGAAGAATGAATAATGGAAAATTTCTTCATGGTGAATTATTGTTATTATTATTTTTTGCTAGTTTTAAATTAGTATACAATAATTTATCAACAACTGTAAACAATTTGGATTATATCATATATATATATATATATATATATATATATATATATATACACACACACACACACATATATACATACACACACTATAAATATCTTTTTTATTGATCTTTTATTTAGAAACAAAATAAAAATTTCTTATATAAGTGTTTGTGGTTTGCTACCTATATACGCCTATCATGACAGAAGTGTGATTGGAGATCATGTGAAAATTATTTCAGAATATCCTCTCTGCTTCAGGCACACCAACACAAATCATACACGGGGTAGGGACATCCACCGCAGACTTTACCGCTGTTGTCAGCACACCTTGCCTATTCTGATTTAAATCACGCATACACTACAAAAAACCTGACAGACGCGACCTAAATAGATTAAAAAGTCGATTCACCAAAATCACAATGAATTCTAAGAATGCATCCACAAGCTATGGAAAAAATAAGTTCTCTTTTAAAAAATGCCTGCTCAGCTGTTATTCCCATATCAGCAAAACCTGATTTATGACTCAAAAAAATCATGCTTTCGTTACGCACCTTCCTCTTCTCAGGCATAAGGTTGTGGCTTTGGTTCTCACAAGGTTGTTGGAACTTAGCACTGCTGAACCGCACACTTTGCAAATCAAGTAACTGCTGCAGATTGAAGTCAGGGCTTACTCTGGTGCTCGAAAGGCTGTGAACACTTTAGAACTTTCTGTAATTCAGCATAAGACTGAGTTAAAACTTTATTAGATTCCTACAGGTAGATATGGAGAATTACATATAAAACAAATGACACAAAAATAGTTTTAAAAAATATAAATAATTTCAGCATATAAAACCTTAACCCATCTGTAATACATGGTGGAAGCAGTATCATGATTTTTTTTTTTTGCTGCGGCCTGCTATCATTGATATATCAGTAAATTCTAAACTATATCAGCAAATTCAAAAGGAAGATATCAGGACGCAAATCTGTCTGCAGAATGCGGGCCATACAGCAAGACAATGACCCTCAGAACACAAATCCACATGAGTTCTACCTAAGAATAGTTCAAGAAGAAAATGAGTTAATATTTTGAATTGGCCATGGCCAAGTCCACGTCTTGACCATAATCCATTTGAAATGTTGTGAAAGTAGCTGAGGCAAGCAGTTTATAGGAGGAACCCCACCAACATAACAGAGCTGAAACTGTTTTGTTGTAAGCTAAATTTCTTCCAAACTGATCTACAGGACTAATCAACAGTTACTGGATTTAGTTTAGTTGTAGTTATTGCTGAAAAAGCAAAAGAGTACATACTTTTGCCAATCACAGATTTGTAATGTGGGACAGTTTTTTTCTCAATAAAAAAATAATTTAATATTTATGTCATTTGTTTAATTGTTTGATTCTAGTTGTAGGATTAAAAATTCTGAAGGGCTCACAAACATTCAGGCACCACTGTTAGGTTCAGACCTTTTATTTGCATACACAACTGTTACTTTTCATTGTTCTAGTTACTTCCTTCTTGTCATTTTTTCATGTTGTTTTTCACTTTAATGTGTATAGAATAGAGAGTGTCTCACATGCTTTAAGCTACACATGTATGAAATTGCTTTTATAGTTAAATTTAAGATTCTAGATTCTAGATGTACATAGTTTTTTTCAGTAGAAATGTTACACAGTAAGAAGGTTTCTTAAATCAACATATGGCCAACAGCTTCCTTTCTGGGCATCCAAAATTCTGAAGGATTTTCCCTAGCTTCTTTAGAAACTGAGACAAAGCTACAGTGATGATTGTTTGGTAACTGTCACGTAATGATTTAGTACAGCTTTGTTTTGATTTCTTCATGCTTTAATGAAGTTAATGGAGCTTAGACACCTACACCTCTAAGAACGTTCTGAACGTAGCACTATGTTGGTTTCAGCTCTCTCAGAGCCTTCCTGCCTTGGTGTAATCAGGTTTTTGTGTTTCATCATTTTTTACCATCTTCTTTTCTTTACATTATTGTGTACTACATTCATTTGTGCTGTCTGGTTTTGGTTTCAAACCACTGCGATTTTGCATTAAAGTGCTTTAAAAATTGTAGTTCAGTTAAATCCTGCAGATTATCAAAACTCTATTAATTAAAAGAAATCTATATCTTTATCATTAATTTTTTAGGGATATGTTTTTATGTATTATATATGTATCTATTTAAATGCATACATTGAAAATGTCAGATATATCTGTTTATATTGTAAATGTATAACAGCAGCACATTGGCATTGTTTGTTCACATACTTTGTAACAATAATATGCAAAAAAAACAGGTTTGCACTATTTTATGTGCTTTTTAAAAAAAGTTGTGATGAAAAAACAAGAAACCAAAACAGAAAGTATGAACGGCTCATATTCAAAATAGTAGACCTTTATCTGTCATTTGTCTGTTTAAATCAAGTGTTTTTCTAAAAAAATTGACTTACCAAGATGTTGTTGCTCCGATGTTAGCACCTGATACTGACTTGAATGCAGACTGTGGTGTCAGATGAAAACACTTCTTCTTTTAAACTTTTCAACCACATCCTTGCCAAGAGAGAGCTATGATTCTACCCGTCTGCAGGGACGTCATACCGTCTGGGGAACCAACACGTAGCCTGGCCTACATCTGTCTAGCTTAGTGTAGACAGGTCAGATGACCATTTCCTGTCTAATCAATAATCAAGAGCTGTGCCACTATAAAACAATATCACAACATTTCAGGGTATTTCTGCGTGAACAATATTTTTAGGGATATAAAACATTTAAAAATATTTTAATAATTTTAAGAATAAACTACTGAAACAAAGTTCATGTAATGTATGATTTAGTACAATAGTACTAAACATTTTGTAGAAACGAAAACTGCTTTGTAAACAACAGTAACTTAGTAACTAACAATAAGTCTGATTTTGTATAAAATATTAATAATGTAACAAAATATGTAATGTAACTTGAAAATTATGTAATGTAGCAAGAAATCCACCAAATTACTTAGGTGCAGTATATTTAGCATTATGAATATAAAGTGCAAATGTAAACAATTATACAAGAAGTAAATAATAGACTCCATATAAGACAGAATACTCCTATTCTCACAGTGTGTATTTATTTTAATTTTTTTATTTAGATTTTTTATATCCAATTTTCTTTCCAGTTTACTAGGCCAAATACCCTACCCACTCATTAGGACTCCCCCTATCACTGGTGATGCCCCAACACCAGGATGGTGAAGATTAGTACATGCCTCCTCCGATACATGAAGTCAGCCAGCCGCATGTTTTTAAACTGCTGCTGATGCAGCTTTGTCGAGAAGCATAAAATCGCACTCAGAGGAAAACGCAGAGACTTGGTTCTGATACATCAGCTCACAGACGCCTTGTGCTGAACAACATCACCCTTTGGAGTGATAAGGGGAGAGAGTGCCATCTACCCACCAAGAGAGAGCAAGACTAGTTGTGCTCTCTCAGGGTCTCCGGCAGCTGATGGCAAACTACATGAATGGCATTTGAACTGGTCACAGTGTGTATTTTTAATCAAACTATATGTGTTAATGTAATAATATATGTAAGGGATTACAATACTTATAAAATACTACAGAATTATAATCTGTACACTTCTAGCCTGGATAGAAGTTGAGATACGGTTGGGCACAAATTACAGGTTTGGTATGGCATAGTATAGCATATTTGCCCACAGATTTTGCAGCTGGGCATGTAGATCCTGCCAAAGCTGCTGTCCAAGCTGATCCTTTAAAGACTTGACTGGTAATAAATCTGGCAACCAGTCAGGCAAAGGAAGTGCTGTAATCTGGTGGAGGGATTCCTGCGAACCCCTGGCTGAAGCCCTTACATTAAGAGCAACATATGTGGCTGAAGGATGTCCTGCAGATAATGCTCAGCTGTTAGTGTCCCTCATATCACTACTAGAGGTGGCTGATTGTCGTATATGATGCTTTATCAGATCATGATCATCACACCAGAAGTTGGGGCAGTGTGTTGCTCCACAGTAAAGGCAGGATTGAAGCCCTCGCCATAAGGATGTCATACAATAAAGATTAACGATTCCCATCAGTGGAAGTACAGGTTTCTTATTTACAACACATTGCAAATAAGGGTAAAAGTGGCTGGCCAATGGCCTATATGGTGGGCAGTTTGTCCTGATTCTCTCTGTTTCCTCTCAAAGCCTATCAACTAAGTAAGTAAGTCTTTGAGCGCGTTGCGGAGGAATGCCTAGCAGTTAGTGGTCTCTCACCAAGGGTTTCACTACCCTAAAGTAGCCATTGACAGCCTTTTTACAGGCCAGTAGAGGAATAATCAGACCACAACTGTAATCATTTACATGTGAGGCTGAAAAATTCACTTTTCAGTATGTAGTCCAAGTCCACTGTTTAAATAATTGTCAACTTTGTGGTCCAATTTGAACTTTGTTGTGCACTTATGTGACAAGCCCCCAAGAAAAGTAAAAATATCCAGTTCTCTCACTGGGTTTAACAAACATCACAATTATTTGAATGAGGCCATTATTATTATTAATAATATATTTGCTCAGAGTGCTCATCAACCTTTGATTAAGGGGAAGTTGATCACAGATAAGAAAGTGGTGCTATTTCCTGTGAAAGAGACATGTGTAAAAAGATGTGTGTGAGAACAAGAAATAATAGTAGTGAGAACAACAAAATCATCCTCTGTAAAATCAGGATGTAAAAAGTAGTCTACAGGTGACAAGAAGTTTGAGTGATTTCATTTAAAGTGCGTAGGTGCAGTAATACAGTCTACATTCATACTAATACTAACAAACTTTTTAATGATGTAACTAATATTTGCATTTAATCTAATTAAAACGTAGCAGATCTCAGCCAAAAATACTTAATCTTTCACCAATAAGAACCACCTCATGTTTAGGTCTAAAAACAATTTTAACAAAAGACAGAGGACTTTAGTCACACATTAACCTAGCTGCTTATTTGGTTATGATGTTATTGTGTGTGTATACGTGCCCTATAAGCCCGTTAAATAAATGGAAGTGTGATTTCACATGGTCTAGCCAGAGTTCTGCATTTCCATTTTTACATGGAAACAGCACTGCATGGTTATGGGTGTGCTCCACTTTTACCACATGTAGTTTACTAATATATTACACCAGAATTTACAGATATATTATACTGAAAAAACAAGTTTGAATGTTAAACACTTTAAAATTATTCATATTTTAAAATAAAATATATATTAACAATTAAGACTTCTTGACCTATCTATTTATTTAATAAGTATTTAATATTTATTTGATTAATTATTAATTATACTGTATTTCAAGCACCACACCACAGTAATGTGTAAAAATTCTACATTTTGAGGTCAATAACGTTTATTTTACAGTTTAAACTGCAATAATTTATGCATGACTCTGAAATATATAATAAATGAATTATTCATTTTATTATTATAGTTGATGATTTCATATGAATCTTTTAATTAAAGTCACTAGTATGTCCTATTTTATTTCTATAGGAACTAAAAATAAATTATTCATGGCAAAATGGCAAAAGTAGGAAAAAGTTGACATCAAAGTAAAACATATTTTGGCTTGTTCAACACTTTTTTGTTTACTTCATAATTGCATATGTGTTCCTTCATCATTTTGATGTCTTCAATAATAATCTACAATGGAAAAAATAATAAAAATTACAAAAGCAAAAGCAATTAATTTTATTATAATTTATCAGCATACATGAACAATCAGTAAACTGTGAATTCATGCATTTGGCTATCAACAGTGACATTCAAAACTGATCCAGTTCTGTCTTTTGGTTTACTAAGAAGACTCACTTTAGTTCTACAATTTTTTTTTTCTAGTGTAAAATGTGACACATTTTTGTACTGTTTGTTTTCAGGTATGCAAAAACTATTTTACCACTGTAATTGAGTAGTAAAATTATGTATTTTTTCTACTGCTTCCACTTTTACTTCACTCCATATTTTTTCTCTAATACATGTGGGCGATATGGCTGTAAAATAATATCACGATATTTCAGGGTATTCTTGAGAATACGATATTTTTGGTGATATACCAAAACATTGAATTATTCATCTTATCATTTTAAGAATACACTACTGCAACAAAGTGATTTAAGTTTATTATTAAGGGTCTTTAGTACTTTATAAAGGTTGTTTTGCAGTACTTTTAAATGCTTCTGTGCCATTAGCTATTTCTCACACTTGCATTTGGGTTTTGACTAGGTATAAAGTACTAGAGATCAAAAAAGTGACTTGGGTAGAAGTTGAAGTGTTCTTTAAGCTTCACACTTAAGTAGAAATACTACATTATTCAACATGTTTTGTACTTAAGAACTGCAAGTAGTTTATTGTTGAATGTAGTACTGAAGTACATTGCTTTGTTGTGTAGTTATTACAGAAAGCAGTAGAAAGTTAGCTGTGCAAAAGGCAGAACGGTAGCAGTGAGATCTTCTTATAAGATCAGCTTGATCTCTTAATTCATCAAACACGGTGACAGTGCAGAGCATCTACCGCTCTGGCTTTGGTGATAATGTGGGTTTGGAATGATTTTATATGACTTTTAATACATTTATACATTTTTAGAACTGTAACGATGCAGCACATAAGCACATGTACATAAAAGTAAAAGTATTAAACTCGTCGAAAATATGTAGTGAAGTAAAATTGGAAGTGGAAAAAATAATGCTGTACAGTACATATTTTATTAAATTTATTTATATTTATTTTATTTTTTTTGGTCTAGGTCAGAAAAAAAATGTATTGGTATAATGTCAGCAAGGTACTCTTTTTTCATCCTCCCTATAAAAACACTTTAAACAAATGTCCTAAAAAAAAAACAATACAACTCCTGGCATATTCTGCTGAATCTATGCCATTTCTGTCCCCCCAAAATGTTTTTAATTAAGCATAGTGTCTTGTACATTGACCTAACTGAAAAAGTAAGATATGTTTTTAACAACATTCATAGAAACTACTTAAAACACTAAAAAAAATAGCATTTGTTACTTGTCACCACTCTCTAACTACAAACTTTACCATGAAATATATATATATTTTTTTTTGCATTGTTGTGACTCCAAATCCCATCTATGCTTTAAAAATGAGTGACACTTCAGTTTCTCTGATTTTGCTATTTAACTTACAGGTTAATGTTTCAGTAAAATGAGCATTGTTGTTTTATTCTATAAAACATTTCTTACAAATGCCAAACATTGTCATTTAGAGCGTTTATTTGCAGAAAATGAAAAAAGGCTAAAATAAAAAAAGATGCAGAGCTTTTAAAGAAAACAAGTTCATATTCATAAAGTTAATAAAGAGTTCAGAAATATTTGGTGGAATAACCCTGGTTATTAATCACATGTTTTATGCATCTTGGCATGTTCTCCTCCACCAGTTTTACACACTGCTTTTGGATACTTTTATGCCACTCCTGGTGCAAAAATTCAAGCAGTTCAGCTTGGTTTGATGGCTCGTGATCATCTATCTTCCTCTTGATTATATTTCAGAGGTTTTCAATTTGGTAAAATCAAAGAAACTCATCATTTTTAAGTGATTTCATATTTTTTTCCCCAGAGCTGTATATAGTTTAAAACACGTTTAAAAAACCAGGGTTAGAAACTCTGCAGTCAGCGTCTTCCCCCACATCCGGGTACTTCTCTCAGGCCATGCGTTGTCATGTGACGCTTTTTCAGCCATCTTGTGGAAACGAAAGAGAGAGAACTTCGCATACAAACTCAGCGCTGTCAGTTAAAAGCAGAGGTAAGACAGCGAGGAAAACGCAGGCGGTTTTGCTGGAAAATAAAGCTTAATTGGTAATTGGTCGATTCTGAGTGATGTAGGCCCACAGGGTGCGGGGTTTGAGGTCGTTTAGCAGTGGTGTTGTGACCCGCATGGTTGCCTGGCCTTGAGGCGCCGGTCTCGCGTAGGCGAGCCTGCCGCGTCGCGGTTGTAGGGAGGCGGATAGGGCAGCGTCGGACAGCCGGCAGCTAGCGTTTAGTAGCGCTGTGGACATTAAACAACCCCTCATTAAGCTAGGCCGCACTGAGGATTGGGAGTTAAGGATGAACTAAACTCGTGTCAACCCTCCTCTACATGATCTTTTACTGAATTTAGAGTAGGTACAGTCGTTCCGATCTGTGTAAAGTTTTGGCACTCATAAATGTTGGGAAAGTAGTTAACCTAGCTGGCTAGGATAACACGTTGTTACTGGTAAGAGACGAGTTGTCGTTTAAAATACAGTCAGTTACAACTAGCTTAGCTAGGTTAGTTAACCTAGTTACAACCTCTAAAGTTAGTTAGTTATCTTATGTCCTAAAATGTGTGTGAAATAATGATCTAGCTAGCAGGTTAATTAGCGTATCTAATTCTACTTAACGCTACTGTAGCTATAGGTTTAACGCAGCATGACACGCTAAACAGGTTTCTAGCTATAGCTTGGCTAGTCACCGCCATGTTCAGGTAACGTGAAATCCAGCGTGTGTATTTGGATAGCTAGCGCTAGTTGGGTTGCTTGATTGTAGCAAGCATTTCAGTCAGTTCTGTAATTTAGCTAGGATAATCAGTTGGCGTTATCTATCTTAGCTGGATTTGACCTGATACCTGTAACCTACAAGCGAGCGAGCAAGCTAGCTAACTACCTGTTTAGTTAGCTAGTTAAGTAGTTAACTTACATTTCTACGAACAAGAGACGCTGAATAAGCTCATAGGTTAGTTCATACTCTTAGCTTTCATTTTTAAGTGACAGTTTGGTTGTTTAGCTATCTAACAAGTTTAACTACATGGTGTGTGTGTGGGTTGGGCAGGTGCTTCACAAAAGTGGTGGTGATGATGATGAATCGTCTGTCATGTCGAGGTTTCCTGCAGGTATATTACTTACTAGATAGATAGAAAGCCAGCAAGCTAGCTAGGTTAGCTATCCTGTTAGCTTTGCTATCTTAGGTAATCTGGAAGTCATTTTAGCATTGGCTAGCTAGTTTAGCTATGGCTGACATCTGCCAGATTTGTCCCTATAGTTTGCTATAGTTAGCTTTATGCTGAGCTACCTAACGTAGCTATTAGCTATGTTAATATTGTCACACCGAAGAAATGTTACTGAAATATAGCTAATGTAGCTAAGCTATGTCGCTGGCTACATTTGTTTAGCTAACTATTGGCTCAGTATGCTGATTCGGTCATTTGTGTGAAGCTATTTGAGACCAACATAACCTAACTAGCTAACCTAGCTAGCGTGCTGCTTGTTAGCTAGCACATGGAGTTTGGGCTGTTGTGGACAAGCTGTAGAGACCAATATTAGCCCACATTAAAACCCAAATTCACCCCTCTGTGACTGTGATAGTTGTATGTTTGTTCTTTGGGATATTTAGGCATATCTGCCCTGACAAAATGTGGCAGTGTGTGGTTATTAGTGACACGTATCCGCCAGGAATGTCTTTAGCGTGGGAGTTGTTGGCTAGTCAGCTTTGGAGCTAACAGCTGCAGAAGTAGCTAATTTGACTAATTACATACTTTCCACCGTTGTTTTCCACTGACATTCATCTTTTCACGAAAATATCAAATCTTAAACAGACACGATCATGGTTAAGGAGTTCTATTGACATATGTTGTTACATACACGTGGTTTAACCCCCAGTGAGTGAGTAAGAGCACTGGCTAGCTAACTAGCCAACTTCACTTTTCAATTTCAAAAGTCTGTGTTTGAGAGCCTTAATTTTTTGAGACTTAAGCTTTTAAAAGAGGTTTAAATAAGTGTCTGCAGATAGATCCAACACAATTACATCATTTCGGGTCATGATGTTATTCCAAATGATATTCCAAGTTATAAACTGTGTAAAAGTTGCTTTACATTTTGCTCCTACTAAATCATTCTTGTGGGATGTTTACTGAATCGAAATGTTCTGCATGGTTGCCATCATAATAATAAGTGTAGTAAACTTTGCAGGCCACTGAAGCACTCTGTTCAATACAGATGTCTGAGAACACCCTTCCTAATTGGGAAAGTCCTTAAAATAGCTCTGGCTGCTGCACTGGTGTAGGCTGCACTGAGATGAGGGAGACTTTGGGGTCACCCTTTTTTACAGGAACTAAAATATGACGTCAAGACCTGTGAGATCATGAAATTTCCTGTTTTACATGTTTATGAAAAGCTGATCATTGACCCAGATCTGTCAGCTGTTATTAGTTGTGATTTGTTTGTGTCAGAATGTTTGAGACGCTGTAGGGTTTTGGATCATGAAGCTGTGTAATGTAGACTGGCCTGCAAGGTGGCATTGAATGGCAAAACAGGGCAATTCCGATACCGAAACTAAAATTCTGTTTAAGCACCAACTGCATGCAAATATAAATGCTGTCTGCTGCAGTATCTGTTTATTTTAAGCTGTTGTCACCCTGATTTATTGTGAACTGTTTAAATATATGTTGGTTTGATTTGTATGTTTAATTTTTTTTTATTAATTACATGCTTATGTAAATGGCTCTTCTGGATATTGATGAAATCATACCATATGCAAAATAATAGTTTATGATCTTTGACCTTTATTTCAATGCTTGTAGTTTGAACAGACTTGAATCCTAGTTGAAAGTAAAAAGTAGAAGTTGTACTTTTTTGTTTAGTGTGGCCTTTTGTATATAAGTAAAAGCAGTTGTACTCAACGTATCTCTTGGGTATTAGTTTATTAATAGACCTAGTGAGGCAAAAGGTAATGTGATTTAAGTTGTTTAATTGTTAGATCTATTGTAATATAATTCTTAAAGTTATTGTTGATATTGTTGTGAGTTAGAGGTCTGTGGAATTATGAAATATATTCCTTTAATCCTGTTCCCATCAGACAAGGACAACCTTTGTCCCATTTTAGTAGACATTTCAACACATTTAACTGTTTTTCGTTATGTTATTGCATCATTGTATGTAGACTTTTTTTTTTTTTTTTTTTTTACATATTTATTTGTATGTTGTCCCACTTCCACACTCATTAGACTGGTTAACCATCAACCATGACATTAAAATAAATGTGTGTTTATTTTATGTCAGAACTGTACACTACTTATAAAAAACAATTGGCTAAACAATTCTTTTAGTTTACCACAACTGGTTTGTCAATAATTTGCCAGTGATTTATGACAAATCCATCCAAAATATGTCCCAGGTCGTCAATAGCAATAGCACATTTACATGGAATTGTGCAAATCCAAACACCATGTAAATAGGTGATAATAACTCCCTAACTTAAACGTTTTGTGTGTAAATGATGAAAGAGATTTCTTGACAGTACTGTAGTATTTTCTCATTCTTGTTTATATAACAAATATACAATTATTGGAATCATTTGCTTAACCTGTGTGAGTGCCCTAAGCTGTTGTGCACATTTATACTTTTATACATTTATGCGTTAACCATGCAGGCAGGAATGTATAGGCAGCAACACAAACTTCAGCGGACCAATCACAGCTGTGATTGTCTGCTTCACAGCTTTGTTAATTTGTTTGGTAAGATGGGCACCAGGCTATGGCGAAGGCTATGCATGTGTAGGTATGCTGTTGATTTAATGCCAAAGCATAAATTGGCCTTAAAGGCCTTGCATAAGGTCCCAACAGTAGCAGCTTTTTGGACCTCGGTCAAGCACAGGAAACAGGGCAAGCATTCTAACAACCACAGTGTTCAATGGAGGCACATATAAATAATCAATAACCAATTAAATACAGAGATGATGCTTATCAAATGTTTTTGCATTTTGTTTTTCTTTAGACTTTCTAGGAAAAATGGCAGAAACCCAGACGCTTAACTTTGGACCAGAATGGTAAGCATTACAATCATAAGCGTCCCCTTAAAAAGTGACAATAATAATGATGTCTGTCTGTTAACTTCATTTCTTTCTCTTTTTATCCCAGGCTCCGTGCCCTGTCTGGTGGAGGGGGGAGCAGCAGTGTCGCGTCTCCTCCTCTTTCACCTGCATTGCCAAAGTATAAACTTGCAGACTATCGCTATGGGAGAGAAGAGATGCTAGCACTTTATGTAAAGGATAACAAGGTAAAAAGAAAAGTGCTCGGTTGCAGCTGATATTGTATGTGTTGTAATATGATATTTTGGGAATTGTTTTGTTTAATTAATTAAATTTTGTGCTTCGATTGTAGATTCCGGTAGATCTACATGACAAGGAGTTTCTGCCTATTTTACAAGAGGAGCCGCTACTGCCTCTGGCCCTTGTTCCATTTACAGAGGAGGAACAGGTATGCTCAGGCAATTTGATGCCTTCCAGATTCTATGTAGTGTAAAACACAAACACACACCAAGTGTAAACAGAGGTCTCGCACAATGAAGTTTTTTCACAAATATGAGAAGGCTCAGCTATGTTCAGAATGTGTTTCCTGTAACAGTTGGCATTGGTGTGGCATAGTGGGTAACAACATTGCCCCAAACACTTCATTCTCCCACACGCCTCACATGATTTATAGGTATGTACAGTAACTGTGTGTACGTATCTGCAGACATGAGTTGCACAATTAGCATTATTCATACGCACATGCTGAAAATCTTTCACATGTGACTCAAACAATATGACACACATGAGTAATAGAAGTCTTTGTTTCAATTCTGTTGCAACTCCTGAATTTACGGTCACACTCTTATGACATGCTGTAATCTGTCTATACTAGTATGTAATGTCTGTCTTTGTTGGTGTCACATGACAGTATTGATTTTTGCCTTTAGCATTATTGATGAAAAACTTGAACCGTGCATGTCAATTGCTGTTTGATTTAGTGCTTTTAAACTGTTAGGGCTGGTAAAACAGGTAGATAATAAATAATTAACAATTAATATATTAAATAATTGTAGTTAACTGTCACATTTTCTTTCTAATTGAAAAAGGTGCTTTTTTATTTGGGCTGTGAAAGTGAATAGTATTAGCTTTAATAATAATAAAAAGGTTTATTATATGGTCATGATTTCCAAGAGAGCATGGGCAGAGTTGTAAAACTGAGGCATTAAAATATAGAACAAAGTTACATATTTGTTTCATATTTTTCTCTCAGTAGTCATACATCATATAATTATGTCTATTTATGTATGATTTCTGATCCATCGAGTGAACTCCAGTCACTTCCCACCTTTCAGTAGGAGTAACAGTGGCTTCATGTTTCCGTCAGTGACATTTGTACTTACAGTATTGAGCGGAGGCTCTTATTCAGAGTAGAGGTCTGCACTCCCGCGGGAGTCCCGCGGGACCCGCGGGACCCGTCAGAATATGTTGCGGCGCGGGACAAAACTGAATTGTTATTGGCGGGAGCGGTAATTTAATCAATACAGGCCATGCGGGAGCGGGACCACATTAACATGTGGTCCCGCTCCCGCAAATTGATAAATAGTTAAGAAAATTATAATAATCACGCTATGATTCCCATGCAAGCAACAAAAAAACACAAGAAAAATCTCTCGGAGGATGGACACACACACACACATTTTCAGCATCTCCAGCAGGCGTGTGCAGAGGAGGGGGGGGGGGAGGGGGGTGTGTATGTGGGGCGGAGGTTGCTTAAGCACCTGCCCGTTTGGGTCGTTCTCACCTGAATTATTCCGCCAGCACTCACTCCACCTCTCTCATTTGTGGTGCCGCTCCGCAAATGAATAAGTAGTTAGGAAAATGATAATCAAAATAATCACGCAATGCTTCCCATGCATAATGAACAGAAGGAAAACAACCAATCATAGGAGAGCAATACACTATTTAAAAATATTGGCTAAGCATCTGATCACGTGAACATGAAGCGTGCACTGTGCGTCATTTTGTAATTTTGCCACAGAAATGGCGGAGCCCGTAGATGGTACACAAGTTTCAGCTGTGGAAAATGCTCTTAAGACAGGTGAATACTCCACAATTAAGCCAACTGCAGGCAAGTCTGACGTATGGCAGTCATTTTCAATTGTGATTAATGGAGACAGAAATCGTCTACCATTTGCTTGCTGTGATAAATGTAACAAAGTGTTTGTGTACAGTAGCCACAAATCAGGTACCTCTGGTTTAAAGCGTCACAGGTGCACAGCTCTGAAGGGGCAGACAAAACTGTCATTCACCAGTACCACAAAAGTGACAAATAACTTAAAGAAGGAAACGACCGAAAAATGTGTTCAATTTGTCTGTAAGGACATACGGCCATTTGATACAGTCTCTGGTCAGGGCTTTTCCAAACTTGCACAGCACTTGGTTGACACTGCAGCGAAGATTGGCAAATTTGACGTCAAAGAAATGTTGCCCCATCCCACAACTATTTCAAGACACATTGAAGAAGAAGCAATACAACAAAAAAGATCTCTGGTAGACATAATGACGGAGACCATCAGCAAATACGGGTGCGCTGTCACAACAGATATTTGGACGGAAAACTACAGGAAGACATCTTTCCTTTCAGCCACTATACATTACATAGACGACAGCTACAATCTTGTGTCAAGGGTGTTGTTTGCAAGTCCATTTGAGCCAGGAACCAGCAAGACGGGGGACAACATTAGATCTTTGTTGTTCCAAAACCTCCGTGTTTTTGGTATTGACTGCACATGCACCAACATGGTCAATAAGATCGTCTTTGTAACTGATAGAGGGGCGAATATGGTTTCTAGTTTGCGTGACTTCACCAGAATCAACTGCAGTGCACACATTCTCAACGTGATTTTGTCGAGTGCATTTGCCACTGCCGTGATGGAAAATGCGTGCGAGGTCTCTCAGCTTATAACAGATGTTAAAAAGTTGGTGACATACTTCAAGCATTCCGGACAACAAGGCAAACTGACGAAATCGCTGAAACAGGCAGTAGAGACCCGGTGGAATTCAGTTTTTGATATGACAGATTCTGTCTTGCAACAGTTTGAAGAAATTTCCACAATACTGCTGGAGAATAATCAATATGGCAAGATCGGGTGCATCAACAAAAACATGCTGACAACGGTTGTGTCCTTTTTGAAGCCTTTCAAAGACGCAACAAATGATTTGGAATCAGACAGCTCAACACTAAGTGGATCTCTAGTGCTTCCATGGTCTGTCAAACTAATGATGCACTGCACCGATGCAGTGGCTATACCTGCGCTGACTGAAGTTGCTTCTGTGTGTGTGAGACGTCTGAACGAACTTATGTCAACTGACAATTCAGCACCAAATGCTGTCCACAGGCTCTACAGAGTGGCAACATTTCTCACTCCAAAACTTCGACACCTAAAGATGCTAGACAATTACGCACGAGCAGATGTCATGAATGCTGTGAAAGAGCTGATAGCGAACCTGATGTTTGAGTCCAAAAATGACGAACCTCAGCCTCCAGCAAAGAGAGCGCATTTCCGTGAGTTTGAGGAATGGGAGGACAAGGGTTCCATGGCAAAGGATGGAACAACGACAGCAGAATCAGAGATAAATGACTACTTAAGTGTAAAATTGGACACAACTGAGGAATCAGGGTCACACCAGGTTCTTCAGTGGTGGAAAAATCACAGGCTTGAATTTCCATCACTTAGTAAACTTGCCCGTCATGTTCTCTGCATACCGGCATCCAGCGCACCATCGGAACGAGCCTTCAGTGTTTGTGGGCGAATTCTGGAAGAGAGACGCAGCGTGCTAAAGCCCTCTACAGTGAGCAACATCCTTTTCCTTCATGGGAATCTGAAGTAGGCTAGTGTAGCCCCCTGTTTGTTTATTTAATTATTAAAGAACTCTAATTTCAGTTCCAACATGTCCTTAACGAAAAAGGTCTCACAGCGTCCAGAATTTATTTGGTGAAATTTTATTTATACGATATATATATTTTTTTGTAAAATATTCCTCACTGCCTTTTTTCAATAATTTTTTGTAAAATGTTTCTGCTTCGTTCGTAGTATAGGCTGCATTTTCATTTGAATTGTTCTGTACAGCCATCTGATATTACTCCTATTTACGGCGGGTTTAGAAAAGCAGTCCCGCGCAGACCCTTACCTCACTGTTTTATTTATTCGCTACTTTTTGTAAAATATTCCCTTACTCACTGCCTTTTTTCAATAATTTTTTGTCAAATTTTTCTGCTTCGTTCATAGTATAGGCTGCATTTTCATTTGAATTGTTCTGTACAGCCATCTGATATTACTCGGCGGGTTTAGAAAAGCAGTCCCGCGCAGACCTTTACCTCACTGTTTTATTTATTCGCTACTTTTTGTAAAATATTCCCTTACTCACTGCCTTTTTTCAATAATTTTTTGTCAAATTTTTCTGCTTCGTTCATAGTATAGGCTGCATTTTCATTTCAATTGTTCTGTACAGCCATCTGATATTACTCCTATTTACGGGTTAAAATGTTTCTGCTTCGTTCATAGTATAGGCTGCATTTTCATTTGAATTGTTCTTTACAGCCATCTGCTATTTATGTATATTTACGTTTTGTGGTTTGCAGCCAAGCACAGCATACCAGAAGTATTGTATATTGAATTTTTTTTGGTTAATAAAAATAACAATCTTTTTAACTCTAGAATTCTTGATTTTTAAAGGACGACATTTACTATACTGGTGCAAAATAATAATAATAATAATAATAATAATAATAACAATAATAATAATAATAATAATAACAATAACATTGTTATTGTTATTATTATTATTGTTATTATTGTTATTATTATTATTATTATTATTATTAATAATAATAATACAAATATTAATTAAACTAATTGAATTTAATTTTATATATTTTTACATTTATTATTTTATATAATATAGATCCACTTCTAATCCACTTCTAGGATTCTTGATGCACCTGATGGCATGTGTTTGGACTGCGAACTGAATTGCTGTTTTAATAAATACATATGTAAATTTGAAGCACTAAATGTAATTAATTCAATTCATATTAGGACTGCGGGACGGGAGCGGCGGGAATGTGTATGTGGCGGGCGGGAGCGGGATTAAAAGAAGTGATTTTTTTGCGGGAGCGGGCGGGAGCGGGACAAAAAGACGCGGGAGCGGGCGGGAGCGGGTTTAAAAAAACAGTCCCACGCAGACCTCTAATTCAGAGTGACTTACTAAAGCACTTAGTCATTCACTCAGAATATCCAACGCTTGTATCATTAGATCCTGAACTCAAGATGCTTTTGAGCTCTTACACTAGCAGAAAAGTGTTGTAAAATTAGAACAGTTCTGTGGAACCTAAAGTGTAAACTGTGAATGAGATCTATATTTCCATTTAGTGGTTAAACAAGCAGCTCCAGTGCCTAGTGACTTTATGCAACACTGCCAAAACTCACCAAATGTGGATCATATGATCTGACCAGCTCTCAGGATTCACTAAATTATCCACCAATAATAATATGTCCAAAATTGTCCAAATCCCAGTGAAAAGTGTTTCTAGGATAAATGAGGACCCTTTTATTCTTTAGCATTTTTCTTTGTGTGTTGTCAATATTTACAGTAACTAGGATAAAGTTTACAATACAAGTTCTCAGCTGGTGTATTTTGACGACAATCTGTTAATCTGTTAGCACAGGGTACCAGCATTCAGGAAGTGTGGGTTTTGTAACTTGCAAGCTGCTAGCTGATGTGATAAACTGACATTAGGTGTGTGACATTCTATTTTAAATATATTTACACAGGATTGTGTCAGTAACTCTCAGCATATGTTTGTGTGTTTCCACAGAGAAATTTCTCCATGTCTGTAAACAGTGCGGCAGTGCTGCGTCTGACTGGGCGAGGCGTAGGCGTGGTTGCAGGGGCAACCCGAGGTCGAAGTACCTCACGCGGGCGAGGTGCGTACCCTCAACCACACTTTGACTTTTCCCCTACTCTGAGAGAAAAATAGAGAAAATAGAGAGATGTCTTTTTGGTGCAGAGTTGCACAGATAATGAGTGCGTTGGCAGCAGAAACTAATGAGCTAATTCATCTTGTGTTTGAAAAATAAATGACAGATAAAATTGTGTGGTGTTCTTTAGGTTTTTATATTAATTTTGTGTGCTTCGTCTTGAGCATGACTTCTAAAAAGTATGCATTTTGTATGTGTCTGTTTTTGACTTCAGGGAGAGGAAGAGGAGAAGGAGGTTTTTACCAAAGAAGTTTTGATGACGTGGAGGGTGGGTTTGGTCGCGGCGCGAGAGAGATGCATCGCTCTCAGAGCTGGGAGGAAAGGTACCCTGCTTGCTTAACAATAAATACCGCTGTTTTCAATATTTCAAATCATTAACCTTAATGTTTTTTTTGGGCAAAATAAATTTAAATATTTTGAGTAGTGATGGTTGGTTTGAATGTCCAACATGCTTTAGATATTGCTGATTAAATTAAATAAAAATTAAGGTAATGTTCATTTATTCTTATAGAGATTAATCATATAGAAAAGTACTACTTCAGCTATTCATATAATCTAGGGTTGCAACGGTATGAGATTTTCACGGTATGATAACCGTCTCGGAAAATACCGCGGTATCACGGTTATCACGGTATCACAGTTTGTTACATATATTATTAAACTGACCCTTAAAGAAATTACAACAAAGTTTTTTTGTTCAATTAACTATTTATTGTAGAAACTACACCATCAGGTGAAGGAAACCATGTTTTTCCACTACTCTTAAGGGCATTAAGAGTGTATATATATATATAAAAAAAGTTGGTATATAACCAGATACTGCAGAAAGAGGGGATTTATTTCTGACATGATCCTCACAATAGAGATTTCTATTTTAAGGCTTTCACACCTTAAAACCTTCAACATATGAAAAACAGGCACGTCAGAATTTGAAAATTAACGCATGTAAATGAATGGCGTCTTTCACATCCGGTCCGGCCAGGACCTTTACACGGACACGTGAATCCATCGTAGCACGCACTTCACGCCTGTACCTGCGTGCCCAAATTTCGGATAACTCAGCGCTTTTGCGGGCGCTTACCGCATGGGTTGTGCACGACTACAAATAAGTTTTATTTAGGTTATTTAGGTAAAATTATAAACTAAACACATACTTAGCGCTGCACAGCGGGGTGGTGTTCTCGGAGATGGGAGAACAGGTTTGATGTATTTCCTCCTTTAGCTGTGACTACGGCCACATTGATTACAAGCTTGTTGATTACAAGATTACAAGTCTGTTTTCAGGCTGTTTGAATGAGCGAAATATGATCAGAATTATGTTAATTAACACTAACATAGAAGCATAGAACTATTATTTAATAAAAATTATTTTTAAGAACAGCTAAACACAGTGCGGAGAAGTTCACGTGCGAGAGAGAGAGAGAGAGAGAGAGAGAGAGAGAGAGAGAGATTTGCGTGTTCTGATGTGAGCTACTCACAGGTAAAGGTTCTCTTTTATCTCCTCGTGCTCATTTTAGTCCAATTCATAATTCTGTAGTTTCTCAGTGTTTTCTGTCGTATTTTGCGGCTAGCGCGAGCGCTTACAACTAACACCGCGGACCGCGACGTGCAGCCGCGCTGCCGCTGTTATGCCGAATCCGACTCCCTGCTCAATCCGACTCCCGCTTCGCGGACAGAATCGGCACAACACCTCCCGCTGTAGAACTGCGGGAGTGAAAACAGCGCTTATAAATAAGTTAGTTAAGTTTCACTTTCAGTTTTCGTTATTTGGTTCGTTTTCATTAACAATAATAATTGGTTACTTAGCATTATCATTGTGATTATCACACCAGAGCTTTATTTAAAAATAAAATATATAATTAAAAAACAGATGCCTACATCTCAGACTATTTTCTGGAGCCCAACCCGACCCGGCCCGAGGAATGTGGTGGGAAATCTCGGCCCGAACGGACCCGATTTCGGGTCGGTCCTCGGGTCAGGTCTGGTTCGGGCAGAGAATCTAGGCTCTAGTCTGATGCACTTTCTGCCATTCTCACCGCTGTGTGCTGAGTAGCTGAAGCGGAGCAGAGTTGCGCATGCGCGGGTGACTTTCTCCGCTGGCTTGCGTTTTACCGGTAATAAGCAAACACACACGGTATGATAACCGTGCATTTTAATACCACGGTATACCGTGAAACCGGTTACCGCTGCAACCCTAATATAATCTTAGTGATTGAGCTATGGTGCACTTGCACAAATCTCTTGCCATACACTGTAAATACTGCATTACTACATTGTGAGACTGTATGGCTGTGCTTGTACCAATAGTTAGGTTATTGACTTCATATAATGTATAAACATGATCAGTAATTTCTGGTTACCACTTTTACCCATTGTGCTTACTCTGTTCATTAAGAAGAAACAAGTCAGTATGTTTATTATTATTCAGGTCAGGTTGTAGACACTTATGTTTATGTCTAAATATTCTTAAAGAGAAGTCTGTTAACGTAATGATGCATTTATGCATTACTTGTAATGTATTATCATTGTATCATTGGTTAAAAAAAAGCTTAAATGGCTATTTTTTCAAATTCCCATTATTTAAAGAGGGTTATGACCAATATGTTTTTCAATTTAGGGGAGATAGAAGGTTTGAAAAGCCAACTCGAAAAGAGCCAGGTAAGCTTGTAGCATTTCTTATCTGTATGCTTATACTCATCAAAAAGTGTTTGTCTCCTTTCTGTGAGAACTGATCATTTTTCAAACTTTATCTTTTGTAGATGGAGCTCCAGCCCACTTTCAGCTCAACCACAGTAAGTACCAGCATCTCACATCAAAGCCAGCACTATTGCAATCTAAAATTCATCCTGTTTAGTAAGATAGATAAAAGGTTTATTCTTTAGTTTAGCACCTGATTTCAGTACTACACATTTGTATTTTCTCTGCATGCACTCTTTCTCCATTTTCCCATCTCTACCTGCTATCTTTATGGTCCTCCCTCCATCTTTTGTCTTTTCTCCCACAGTACGGGGTAACTATGAGGATGGTGTTCCAGGGGGTTTGGCGAGAAAACATGACTTTGCACGATCTGAAAGTGAGAACTGGCGAATGTCTCGCGATGAACAAAATGGTGAGGATGAAGAGGGGGGCGGTTGGCGGCTGGCGGGGTCCCGGCGCGATAATGAGCGATGGTGCCCCCCGAGTCCAGGTGTGGACCCTGATCTCTCACATCCCACCCCATCCCACCCCCCCAGTCGCATGGTGCCCTCCCTCTTGTGTACTCCTGTATTCTACATGCATCTCTTCCCTGATGAGTCTTATTTCTCTCCCTTTCACACACACACACATACACACAACAGAACAGAGAGAAATATAAATTTATGAGGTTAAGTTGTCATAAAGTCAATAATTGACTCGCCCTGTTTAAGCACAGCTGTCAAAACATGCGTATCTGAGTACATGTTGGTACATGTTCCTATTGATATAAAGATATTTAAAGGAACACTCCTTTTCCATTTGCTTGTTTACTTATATTTCTAAGTGCTGCTGTGTTTGCAAGCAGGTCATTCTAGGAAAACATCCAAGAAGTCCCAAGTATGCCTTTTCTTTTTGTGAATTTGCTATATTTAATATATTTTGTGACTGTTATATAAAATAATTGTAGTGCGTTACATTGCAGATTCAGGTGAAATTAGGTGATGGTCACTTAGTGCTAACTGGTACCCTGGTATATAATCATATTTAAACACTAAATTATTTTGACAGTCCTGGTAAAGCTAAGACTTGCTATATTTAGCAGGTGGTATTGAGCCATTCCACCTTAAAAAACCTGCCAGTTAAATTATTCTGTTGGTCTACCATTATGCTACTGTGATACCACCTTAAGTAGCTCTACTCACAACTGTATGCAGGATCTGCTAAAAATAACCCATGTTAGCTTGTTTTTACCTTAAGTACCTTGGTTTGTGACTGCATTCAAACTCAACAATAAACTCAAACAAAATGTATTTTATGTTTTAAATTGTATTTTAATAAATTACAGCACATCCATATGCTGGCTTGTGGCTAAGTGCCTGCAAAGTACCATATTTAAACCCAGCTAAATTAGTTTGATGACCCTGGAATTAAATGTGAAAAGGTTGGCCCTACAGTTACTTTTCATTATTTTTTTTACATCTTGTTTAAAGTATTGCAGTAGATCAGTTTATTGAGTTGTAAACCCTCTTTGTTGATGGGTATCATGTTGCCAGATTCTTGCCAGTACAAATACCTGTTCTAGATATTAAAGAGTGCTTACAATTACAAAAGTGCATACAGTCTTATCATTGTTATTGTTGTGTTGTAGAATGAGTTAATGATTATCTAGTTATCTAATCACACTATTTCAGTCTCTCGCTCTCTTTCTTACTCAGATGGACCACGTTTGGCTGGGTGGCGGGAACACCCAGACCAGCGCCGCCGCTTCCCCTTTGACTCACGGGGGGAGGAGGAGCGTGGTGGGGGCTACCGCAGGGCCCGCTCAGGCAGTGGCAGCGTGGAAGACGAGCGGGATAGTCTGCCTGAATGGTGTCTGGAGGATGCTGAGGAAGAAACGGGCACCTTTGATTCATCTGGGGCATTCCTCTCTCTCAAGGTGAACGAAGAAGTGCAGCAACAGCACTATGTACCTGCTTTTAGCTACATCACTTATCACTCATCCACAAAATGTATTTATTCCTATTGAGAGATGTTACGAAGTACCTTTTTTTTTTTTTTTGCACTATAAGGCACACTGTACTATAAGGCGCACTATCAATGAGCGTCTATTTTCTGCTCTTTATTTTATACAAAGGGAGCATTAGCACTTCAGCAGTGCTAGCCGGGGTTAGCAGCAGGCTACAAGTCAATACTTCCCTCTGAACAGTAAAATAGCAAATGCTTCTTTAGCAGTCTTAGCTGGGTTAGGAGCAGGCTAGAGGCTGATGAAACTCACCTCTGAACGGGGAAATGGCGGTTAGCATCTAATACTACTTCAGCCCTGGTGCTGGAGAACTAAACTGATACTCTGTATAACACTGTACTTCAGCAGAGTGGCTTTACTGCTCCTTACAACCTGACTGGTAAAATTCATACATAAGATGCACTGGATTAAAAAGCGCACTGTTGATTTTTGGGAAAATTAAAGGATTTTAAGTGGGCCTTATAGTGTGAAAAATAAGGTATATCTAAATTTTATTTGGCATGATCTCACATTAAAATAAGTAATCTTCTCTAAAAGAGTTCTATTGCTATTTTTAAACGAATACTTCACGCTTATCTGCTGTAGAGAGTGTAGAGACATTATTTGTTTGTTTATCAGAAGGCTTCTAAGGAGCCAATTCTGGAGGAGGCAGAGCTAGACTTCCGTCCATTGGAGGAGTGTGAAGAACGCTCGGAGAAAGAGTACAACGAAGCAGAGAATACCAAAGAGCCTGAAGTGAAGCACCAGACTGCCAGACATGAGGGTAAATGACAGCAAAATTGTTCTTTTCTTAATTATCTTGTACTGATGTTATGACTACAAGGTTTAGTCCCTGAAGCTCACATTACAAAAATAATTTAGAACAGATCATGCTGTTCGTGTCTTCGTCCTTCAAGTGTTAAGGCATTACTAGTGATGATGGAGGGAGATCACAGAACTAGGCATTGGATAATTGGCCTTTCAAATTGTGAAGAACGTGGGGTAAATATCTGCATTCAGGTATGGCTGTGTTTTTATAAAGCATGTAAAATATTTGTACAGATGGCAGGAAATCAGAAGAGCCCTCTCCACCTCCTGTTCAAGTGCCGGCAAAAGTCCCTGCTCCGGAACCAGCTCCTGCAGTATCCCTGCCCACCAGTCAGCCAGAGAGAGCAGAAGAGCCTGAGAGACCAGCAGAGAGACCGGCAGCTCCTGAAATCAGAGCCACTTCCGCTCCAATCCACACACCCCTTCCCATATCTATATCCCACACAACAAATACACTCAGTGCACTTACAGGTAAGATATATCACCTGGTTCTTCATAAGTGGAATCATTTGTAAATAGTTTTTACTTTTGTTGGTGCTTAAATTGTAATGCTATTCCTTGATGTTTTGCCCAGTCATACTGAAATGAGTCTTTCATGTATTTATTTTTCAGATCTTCCATCCTCACTTCCTCCTTCGCTGTTGCCCCCGCAGCCAGTAGCCCCCCCACCCCAGCAGCCCAAGCCCATGGAAGTGCCTGTAGTGGTGCATGCTGCTCTCTCCTTCAAGAGCATCATTACTCCCATTGGCCAGCCTCCAGCCATGCCCACCGACACGGACGAGGATGAGGGGCTTAAGCACTTTGAACAGGTGAGTCGAAGAGGTCTGAAGGGGGAGTTTTTCTTATGTTTTTGCATTTATGCAAAACCTATTAGTACTCTTAGTCCAAATAAATAAATCTTTTGATGTCTTTACCTGACATTATTTTCATTATCTAATGAGAATTGCTCCAGCATTGCATTTGGCCACAGGACTCTGCATTTTCTCAGTCCTGGAAGTATTTATACTGTCTAACTGATACTCACAAATATGTAGAATTAACATAAAATTAACATGCCTACAGGAAGAAGCAAGTTAAAGACCTTTACCACCACTAACTTGGTATCCTGCTAAAAAGTTGGTCTCTAAACCCAGTACAGTATTGGAGACACAGTGGATCTAGCAAACTCTGCTAACAATCTGAACTAAACGGTGCAGTTCTGCATATCCATGGGAATTTGCAGATTCTCTCAGCTGATGTTTAAAATTCGAAGGGTGTTAAATGTAGTTTATTCCAAGGATTAAAGTACCTTTCTTCTCTGGAGACAATGCAGAACATTTCAAGACACACAAGAATTAATTACCAAGTTTACCTGTAAATGTTAAACTGGCATCTAACCTCTAAACTGGCATCTAACCTCAATCTTGAACGGTATTGGCAAGCGTCAAATCTTAATAAAAGGCATTCTGTATTTGATCTGAAACTAATAATCAATCCATCTCTAGTCTTTATGGCACTCACTTTGTTCTTATTGAAACTGTCTTTTTGTTTGTTTGTTGTTTGTTTGCAATTTCACCCCTGTAATCTTCAGTTCCCTTTATTGCATGACAACACCACAAACGGCTTAAGAGCACAAGCAAAGCACACTTTCTGAGAAGTTTGTGGTCTGTCTCTTCATTTTCCAAGCCACTTCTGGTTACTAAGTTGCGTGGCTTCACAGGGAGACAATCATGCCAAAGTAATGCCACTTCTTCTTTATCGCCAGGATTATTCACGTGCTACCGAAGACCTATACCATGTGTCTGTGTTATTGAGGTGTATTCCAGTTTCACATCCCTATTCTGTTAAAAGTTTCAAATACCATAAAGAGGTTAAGATTCAGTTCTTTATAATGTTTATATTTAAAACATTGATGAATCTGAAACACTAAATAATTTGCAACATTGTCTAGGGCAATAACAAGTTTCAGTATTTAGGTAGTCAGCCCTGGTGATTTAGTAAATGTAGCCAACCTTCAGCCTGTGCTACTTTTTAGCATAGGTTAGCTTTGCTACTATATTCTTTGTTTTTGTTGTTGTGTTGCCAGCTGTTTTGATATATTCATGATTAGGTGTGAAAATCAGGCCATTTCATGATACAATATCACAATACTGAGATTCTTCGAAACTTCATATATCGCAAGACAATACGTTTCGATACTTTGCGGCATCTGTGTACAGAAGAGGATAAAATGCATATAAATAATCAAAAAACAGGAATGGAGTTGTTGGCGTCTGTTTGATTAGCGCCATCGTGTGGAGTAATGAAGCAGTAACTTTGTCAAATTGGGGGCGACTATGGGAATTTAGTCATTTAAAAATATATTTGATCTTGGTGCCACGTATTAATATGAATGAAACCATACAATATAAATCTATATTGACATTGTTCTAATCCTATTATATTGCAATATATTGTAAGCCTTATTCTGAATGCTTGAGATGAAACTTTGATGAACATGGTGCCTCTCCTTGGCTCGTTCTGAAACAGGAAGCGGAGAAGATGGTGGCTTATCTGCATGATGGCGGCGTGGATGATGAGCGCTTGGCTGCTAAGACCGCAGAGCGGCCCAAACCCGCCGGCCTACCGCTGTCCCATGAGGCTTCACTTAAATGGTTCTACAAAGACCCTCAGGGAGAGATTCAGGGTAAGATCTGACACAGCATCTTATCAAACAAGACAACTTTTAATGCTGTAGTATTGTACTGTATGTTTGGCAGGAGAATGCCACAGAAGAGTGCGCTGTCCCTCACGTTTTATTTCTATGCATCGTGTCTTGTGTTGCAGGTCCTTTTAATAATCACGAGATGTCTGAGTGGTTTCAGGCTGGGTATTTTACCATGACTCTGTTGGTTAAGAGGGGCTGTGATGAGGGCTTTCATCCTCTGGGAGAACTGGTTAAAATGTGGGGCAGAGTGCCGTTCGCCCCTGGTCCTGCACCACCTCCCATACTGGTAAGGCAGAATAAGAGCTGTGGATATATGTATTTTACACTCATTTAAATTAAGGTCCTCAGTAAAGGATGGGTTGTATTTGTTGTTTGTAGAAGAAAAAAAATAGTAATGAAAAGCAGTCCTGTTTTGAGAAGCTTTAGACGTTTTTACGTAATAGCGACTTGTAACTAGAAACTGTACAAAATAATTATACTTACTATATTGTACTGTGTTTTCCACATATTTTGCAATATCTTACTCCAGTACAAGGTCAAGAACAGTCAGGAGTGATTAGGAAGTTGTGTGGACAGTGTGATGTGTGCTATGTTATATGTATTTTAATTTTAAATGATATTTTCAGTTAAATGAACAAAACAAATATAGACCTGCAACCTTTTTTACCTGACAAACAATAGAAAATTAATTGATAACATTTTTTTATTATTTTTAAAATTAATACATTTATGACTGTCTTTTCTTCTAAAAACATTCTAGATAAAAAAAAACATACTAAAAATGGAGGCTCCAAAGTTAAGAATTCTTAGCCAATTGAGCAGCTTGTGTAGCTTGTACCAGAGAAAAATGCAATGTCTTGTCGTTCAGTCAAATCATTGTTCATAAATCACAATCAAGGTAAAATGTTTACATAAAAAACAGATAATATTAGGAACCCTGAAGAATAATTAAAGTAATCATTTGTATAAGAAATAGTAGTAAAAAGTGTCATTGCATTCCTATCATTTTCTCTGTTTTAGTCTTTATTAAAGGCCACTGCTGCACTTTTGTTTTGAAACAGTTCCTCTTAATCTGTTGAACAGTTTCATAGCTAAAGTTAAGAATGGGTTTAAAGTTAAGAATGGGGCTACTATATATTTAGCTCTGTATTTGTTTTGTCTTCCTTTAGAAGTTAAACACAGTCCTAACTGCTGTTCACTCTACTTTTAGTCACCTGTGTGATTGTCTGTAAATGAAAATGAGTACATTTTCTTGTAATGCTTCTACTATGGTGTGTATCTGCAGAATCAGTCTTCAGATCTGAGTATCATCACAGTTTGTTTAAGAAACTCTTGTATTAAAAGTGCATTTTTGTTTTAAAAGGGGGATTCGGACCAGGAGAGGTTGAAGAGGCAGCATGCTTTAAGTGTATATCAGATTCAGCAGTTGCAGTACCAGTACATGCTCAGGTGAGTCACATTTTCATTTACTACCCTCGTATTTCCGTGATACAAAACTACTTAATTTTTTTTTGTTATTTGTTTTATGTTATTGAGCTATATTTTATCTTATAATAATGCAACTAGTGGTAGGTAATGTTATTTTTCGTGTTGTGTATTTCTTATATCCACAAAATACAATACAATCAAAATATTTTTAAGCATATTAAATGTATCATCGGTGCTTAAAGATCAGAGTTAACTGTACATTTGATGACAGAGGGCAATAATTAGTCCACTTTAATTGGATGGATTGAAGTATATTGTGAATAGTGTTTTTTAAGGCTTTGTCACTACTGATGCATTTTGCCTTACATATATCACAGTATTATCATGTATTGTGAAAATATCTTAATATTGCAATGCAATTTTTTTCCTTTATTTTTTTTTTCTTTTTTTAACCATAATGCAATCTGTTAGATTTTGTCATGTCAAATAGAACCCGTGTAAAGTTTTTTTTTTTTTTTTTCTCCTCTGTATTAAGCCACTATAAAAATGTCAAAATTAAGTTAATTTTTATATTTTTTATTTTTTTTGCATGCCTTGCTATGGGACTGTTGCACTTGTGTACATTGCGATGTCTTTTGAAATGCTATGTTGTGCTGCCTGAGTGTGAATTGATCAAATATTTTCTCTTTTATCTGTATCAGGCATCAGCAGTATGCTCAGGCACTAGCTCAGCAGAAAGCTGTGCTCACTTCAGCTCCTCCCCCAACACAGCAGCAACAGCAGCTCAACCTACTCCTGCACCAGGCCCTCAAGCTCAGGTTAGCCAGATACATCTACTGCCTGACTTACCTTTATCAGATCTGTGTTCTCAAGCCGGTAGAATAAGGACTCATTTGAGACATTTTATAAGCTTGATGATTTATTGATTTATTAATACTTAATTTCCATTAAAATGTATAGAGAACATTTGCTTGTTTGGCTGCAGTTTGAACTGCTCTCTGTTTCAGGCCTGTGTATCAGCTCTTCTGATTTTTTCCCTTTTTTTTTGTTTTTTATTATATTTTGTTTGTAACACAGAACTCCAGAACAGCAGCAGAGCCTGTTGCCGCCAGTGACACGTTCCATGTCCGTTCCAGATTCGGGTTCAGTTTGGGATATGCCGATTCCTTCTACGCAAGCTTCTTGTACCCCCAGCATTCAACCGGCAGCTCCTAACAGTACGTCAGCATGTCATAACATAATTTCCTAATACACACAAGCATGAGCACACTGGTTATGGAGCTACAATTAAAAGTCTGAAATGCAGCGATTCACAAAAGAAAGAAGAACTCTGAAGGGAGCTGTGTGTGTAGGTAGTGTGCTTTCAAAAAAAAAAAGGACGCATTCTCCTTTTTAGAAACTTGCATTATTTCATCCTCCTCTTTTAATCTGATTCATAGAGTATAACGACCACTGAATAGCATTAAAACATTTATTATTAGTAACAACATTAGTAACTTTTCACAAGAATTAGAAATATGCAGACGTGCATTTACCACAGGTATCACTGAATCTCATCATGGAACATTTTTACTTTCTCTTTGCCATCGGTGCTTTAAACCCTATTCAGATGGGATTTGTTTGATCGTGTGCTTACACATCAAGAAAATGAGCCATAAGAAATATCTCTGGTTCATATGTGGGTAAATAGTCATATTCTGTGGGAATCATTTAAGTTTTGTTTTGTAGTGCACACAAAATAAGAAAAAAAAGCCAAAGCGCTGTTAGGATACACAACACTTTGGCAGGTTTAGACAAGTCATTGTGTAGTGTATGATATGGCTTGTATACCTGTTTTAAATGTAGCTGCTTATTTACTACCTAAAATTTCATTATTGCTGTAAGCAGGCTATAATATTAGCTATCCTAACTAAAATGTCTTATATCTTAGCTTGGCCACCCTCCTCAGTTAAAAATGATTTAGACTATAAACCAATGGCGTGTGCTGGATTGTTTGAGACTGTTCAGTACCTAAAAGTGTTAAAACATATGGCTTGTTAGCAGCTAACTTGTTATAGCCAGAAGGAAAAGGACTTGGCTTAATAGAGAACTCCAGTGTAAAATGCAATTTTCGTGTAGTAAAACATGATAAAAAGTACTTACCTTTGATGAATAGCACACATCTGTTCTCCCACAGCGTTGCGAGATCCAGAAATTTTAACAGTTTGTCTAAACACCCTTCAGACTTCAGAGTGACACGGGGCATAATTTACCCCGATAAATCACTTTTTACCCCGTTATCCAGCTCACACCTCATTGGAAGAATCCGAAAAGCACTGACATTTAACATGAGGCATTAATAACTTAGAGTGCACAAGAACCACTGTTTACATCCCATAATGCTAGCTTTAGCCCCGTGTGCCACCATCATTGTACTGATAATGACAGACATATATACATAGATTCTGCATAGCCTGCCTCCCGGCACCGGCTGCTTTGCCAGGAGGCAGGCTATGCGGAGGTGTGTTATTCATCAAAGGTAACTACTTTTTATCATGTTTTACTACAAAGTCCATTTTACTCTAGCGGAGCATGTTATGCTACTTATTTGTCATGTATATCAGTAGATCTGCTATCACACCACGTATTTCAACAGTAAATAATGATAGCCTTTTTTAACATGGAAAATATTTGTCATTTGCTCGAAAGAAAAGGATCCCTTATGAAGGTGATTTATCACTAATAATACAGTACTTTCAGCCTGAAATGTACAGTTTACTATACAGGATGCAAACTAAAGATCGATTGCACAGTCTCTCTCTCTCTCTCTCTCTTTCTCTCTCTCTCTTCCTGTATGTGAGTCATTCGGAGGTTTCACACCCCACGCAATCTCTTGCCAGTTTTTTTTTCTTCTTTTTTTTTTTTAATCTCTTCCTCTTGGTTTTAATCTGTGTCAGTTTTGGCCCATGTACTAAAAGTAGTTATGCTAATCAGAGAGTTGAGATGCTATCTTGAAAGACTGAGACTGAAAAAAAGATTTGTAAATCAAAGCTGTAGTTATGCAACATATTTATGTAATTGATACTTTTGATAGCTGTTGACATTTCACTTCTCTATATGTAGTGCATGTTAAAACCAACCTGAGAAGTGATGGCTAACACCTGCCTTTTTTAAGATACTTCAACATATAAAAGCTGATTTCAAGCCTGATTTCTAGTCCTAAAATTGGTGGCCTGGTGTTTACTTAAAGAACCTTAATGTGGGTTTTGTCTGCTGCTATGTTAGCTATCTCCTCCCAGTGTCGGATGCTTGGAAGTTTGTGAATCATTTACAGTTGTTTTTATATTTTTGCATAAATTTTTGCAAAGCATCATCAGATTTTCACAGAAGGCCAAAAGGTAATAAAGAGATAAAGAGAACCCAGTCTAACAAATTAGACAAAAATATTATACTTGCTTATTTATTTATTGAGGGAAATTAGGAAATCTTTGGCAAGAACATGTGAACCTCTGGGATTAGAAATTACTTTGAAGGTGAATTTCATCACATGGGTTCACTTTATCTAATTTATACCAAATATTTCAGAGACAGTATGTTGTCCATACAAAATTGGTCATTGTCACCATCTTAATAAAGGATTTTTTTTTTTAATCTAATTAACTCCACATTTTTTTTTTATAGCTTTTTAAAATGTGGTTTCACATTTACCTGTTGCAATTTTTTAGTCTTTATAGTCTTTTCAAAATGTACTCATTCAACCAACAGTAATTAGATACTTGCACTTTTGAAAGTCTGCTTGAAAATAGTTTTAAGTTAATCCCTGCCCAGAACTTTTTTTTGTGTAGGTTGTATCATTAATGTGACAAGTCTGTGTGTGTTTCCTTCAGCTTGGGAAGGGGCCAGTGTGTGGGATCTTCCCATTGAGACGATGACTCAAGCTTCTATTGACCAGATACAGCTGGAGAAAGCAAAGGTAGGTAAAAGCTTGGCTAACAATAAGACGGACTTTAAAGTGCAGTAGCTGTTTCAGATATTGTTGAGTACTTGAGAACTATCCGACTTTATATTAAGGGACTTTAACAATCCATGTAATAACAGTGTAACTACTGGTGAAGTACACATTGTTGCAGATTAATTATAGTTGTACAGGTTATGTAATTACACATCAGCATCAGTTTTGACTTGTGTTAACTTGGGCATAGTGTGTGTAAATTTCACATGTAATAGTGTGTGTAGAGTAAGTTGTGTATAAATTAATATTTCTCCCGTAGCATTTGTCTGGTATGCAATTAGGTCTGTTATCTCGACTGACATTTATGCACATGTGTATACCTTGTACAACTGTAATTAACCTACAATAGATACACTGTTTTAAATATGGGTTTTTAATGTTTGATTACACAGTTATTGGAAACAATTATTATAAAGTGTGACCCTTAAAACAAGTCTAAAGATTAAGTAAAGTCGAGACACATTTGTGAATTTCGTTCGCCCTTACTGAGGGTCTTTTATAGTCTGTCTGTCTGATTTAGTTTGCCTCTCGTATTGTCTTGTTCTCTTAAGCTGGAGATGGAACGGAGGGAGGCAGAGCTTCGGGCCAAAAGGGAAGAGGAGGAACGGAAGCGATTAGAGGAGGTGCTGCGGGCACGACAGGAGGAGGAGTGCAAACGTCTGGAGGAAGAGGAGCTGGCACGGCGGAAACAGGTCAGAGCAGATGGATCAAGATTATGTGGGCAAACTTTTACATAGCCTGTGAGTCAGGATAATTTATGACAAGATAATTAACATTATTTTTTAAATATAATTCTATAGTTTTATTGGATTTTTCCTTACATTGGGTTTATGTATTTTAAACCTTTTTTTATTTTATTTTATTGTAGATTTAGGCACAGAACCAGTGGTAATTTATTTTTCAACCTATGATTTCTGTTCTGATTGATCTACCCTAGATGTGATCACAATATTTTGAGGTATTTTTGTCATAACTGGACTCTTGGCTGTATGATAAAATGAAGAAAAAATATACTTAGAAAAAGGAAAACTAACAACATGCTATTGCAACAAAATGATTGTACAATTTTTCAGTTAGAAATGATGTATAACCAGATATTAGGAAATCATGCTGAGTTTAAGCACTGGCAGCTGGTGACAGCAGAGCTTCAGCTAGTATGTTATGTTCTTATGTTCTTAAATGTGTGGTCACAGCCATGGTAATCTGTAGGTTTTAGCCTCCAAACATGCCCAACTCAGTTCCCCCCAGTCCCATTTCCACACCCCGTGTTGCCAGGTATAGACAACCATATTTGGAAAACTGGATATCTATAGCCATTTTGCACACTCATTATTATTTAGTACTGATCGGTCCTGTAAAATACAACTTCTGTTTTACAAACAATAGCCTACTGATGTCAGAAATAATAATGATATGAAATGGCACACATCTGTAGTCTTGTCTGAAACACTTTTTTGTGTGTTTTAAAAAAAAGGTTAAATTTTTAGATCATATCGGCTGGGAACTGAAACCGTACTAATATTAGATCCATCTGGTTTATTTAGGGAGGGGAAAAGTGGGATTCAGTTTTTGCACTATAGATATTGTACAAAAAATATATATAAAAGCTCTGATCAAAGTAAGACCATTGTGCTCCACTGCCCTCCAGTGATGATACAGTGATCTATATATCTGTATGTGATCTGTATAACTGTGAAATCCAGTCATGTACTGATTCTATTTACCTTTATCTAATCTCTGTCTGGTTTGTGTCGTGCTTCTCACAGTTGCATGGCTGTGGTCTTGACAGCTTCTAATCTTGTCTTGGTCTCCCTTGTACCTAATGTTCTCGCACTTTTCAGTCTGACAGTAAAGCACTTTTGTAAGCATCTTGTCAATTGCGACAGAAAAAAACTGTGAATCGAACAAATGTAGTATAATTAAAATCACTTAATGTATCCTGTTTTTTATGGTAGTGCCATATTAAGGTTATATCAAGTTTCTTCTGTATATTCATAGGCCATGGTAAGCATTTATTAGGAGCACCACTGTGTTTACCATTAGCCATGTCGAGCATGATCGAAAACAAGGCCCCCAATAATAAAATAAAGTAATGCACCGTTGCTCCTACGCTCTGCACTATTAATCAAAGTGCTATATGTAGTCCACGAGATTTAGAAATCTTTTTGCATATAACTAATGTGGAATCCTTTTAGATGCTACGTAGAATTATCTCCAAACCTTTTTAGACACTGAATTTGGTGACTGACCAGATTCTTAAACAGTATTCAGAATCCCAAAGTAGGGATGCGATATATATTTGGCGACTAAAAATGGGCAAAAATGCACTGACTGTTGCCCAAATAAGTGAAAAAACTAATACTTTACACAGAACAATGATTATTTTAAGTCCTCTTGCAGTGTTTACTTTAACATTAGAATTGGTTTCAGCAGTTATAAGATACAAGCTATATAAGGCAAGGATAATAACACTAGCTGAGCTAACTTATCCTTAGCATTTGTTTGTTTACCAAGAGTCTGGGTACCTTTACCTGTGCAAATTACAAATTAGGAAGCGATAGCTATCTGAAACTTAGATTGTGCAGGTAAATTGAGGTAAATGTTGAAGTCAATTTTTGATTAGAATTAAACTAGTGAGTTATTGATGAAAATAGCACTACTGAGGTAGTTAGCTATCTATCTAAATATGTGACTAGAACATTATGGCTGAAGTAAATTAATTAATAGTTAGAATAGTGTTCCTATGCTAAATGTATAATGAGAAAATTAGTAATTTTGCACTGCTTAGGAACCATTACCGTATTAGAATGGCATTGCAGAAGTAAATTTATGATTAAAGTAGCACAGCTAAGGTAAATTTATTGAACTTTTTTTTTTCTGCAGGCATATTAAAAATGTTAAATATTTAATAATTATTGATGCGTTGTTTTGTAATTGCTGTATGTTTGAAAAGCAAGACAAGGAATACATATAGGCCATATAATTTATTAATTTGTGATGAAAAGTGGCGAACTTATTTTGCTTTTTATTCTGCTTTTAGTCAAAGGTTTCATTTGTTCTATAAAAAGGTGCGTCCCTTTGCTTCGTTTCCAGTTTAGCATTTAACTGATCAGATAATCACACCATGTAAGCAATCTAAACCTCAAAGATCTCAAAGTCTGTTTTGTTCTTCAGGAGGAGGCACTAAGGAGGCAGCGAGAACAAGAGGAGTCACAACGGCGGCAGAAAGAGGAAGAGGAGCGTCTGGCCCAGGAGGAAGCACTGCGAAGATTAGAAGAGAAGAGGAGAGAGGAAGAAGAAAGGAGGCAAAGGGAAGAGTTCCTTCGTAATCAGGTGAGTTATTCCTCACAGGCTTCAGAAGCCTAGGTTTGAGTGTTTATCCAAGATGTTTAACTAACACAGTTTTCCCATGAAACTGCTTTTATTAACTTTTTTTCTTCTTCATTGATATCCATGTGGGAAGAACTTTTAAATGTCTCTTGATTTTTGTCTCTATTAGGAAGAGGAGCGGCGGAAGCAGGAGGAACTCGAAGCTCAGAGGAGGCAAGAAGAAGAGAGGCGATTAGAGGAGGAGGCAGCAGCGGCTGCTGCAGCAGCTGCAGCTGCTTTGGTTCGACAACAGCAGGAGGAGCAGAAGAGACGAGAACAGGAGCTTCAGAGGCAGCAGGAACTGCAAAGGCAACAAGAGGCTCAAAGGCAACAAGAGCTCCAGAAGCAGCAGGAGGCTCAAAGGCAACAGGAGCTGCAGAGACAGCGGCAACAGCAGCAGGAGGCCCTGCGCCGGCTCCAGCAGCAGCAACAGCAGCAGCAACTCGCTCAAATGAAGGTGAGAAAAGTGCCTGAAAAAGAGTCCACAACCTTGTCATCAATAACCACTGAGCCTGTGCTGCCCCAAACAGATGAAATTAATCACTGGTTAGGAAATAAAGGTTTAATGGTCCAGTACATACTACACAATCTGTCAAACATGGTGGAGGATGTTCATAGAGCTGTGCTTGATGCTCAAATTTTGTAAAATTATTCAGATGGATAGTTACTTTAAACAAAATACAGAAGCATGTTAAAAGCCAGTATGATTTTATCATATTAAAGATCAAATTGAAAGTGCAAAGACTTGAAACGAGCCCCAATTGAAGGCTTCATTAAATGCCTGATAAAATGTTGCAGACCTCAGTCATTCACTGCAAAGAATAGTAAAAAAAAGTAAAGATAATAAGCAGTAATTAAAAAAACTAATGAAAACAATAATTTGTTGATCCCTTAATTAAAGCTCGAAGTCTACACTTAATTTTGATTGCTTCATTTCAAAACCAGAGGTTATGCCACTGTCCACATACTTATTGCCCTGACTGTAGGTGAATTTAGTCATTTAAATGATACAGATCTGCAGTTGTTACACAATCCCTAAATTGAAAATAAACTCAATTTTAAAGAGTAGTAGATTTTTTTCACTTATTTTTTTTTTTTGTCTCTCCAACTCTCCAGCTTCCATCGTCGTCTAAGTGGGGTCAGCAGTCAACCGCAACCTCCTCCCTTTCGCAGACTCAGAACACTCTGTCTCTCAGTGAAATCCAGAAGCTTGAGGAGGAGAGAGAACGACAGTCTAAAGAGGAGGTAAGATTAAAATCAGATTAAAAGCATTTTTCCGACCGCCAGCAGTTTAATGTCTCAAAATTCCCAAGTGATTTTAATACTGAGCTCATGCTAAGCATACATTCTGAATGTGACTAAATGACAGACGTAAGTTTTACAACCGGACATATTGGTTTTACATAATAAATTGTCCTTTAAGATGGAGCCAACGTGACATAAGAGCAACATGATGACTTATTGAGGAGCTGGCAGTGAAAGTATGCATGATATGCAGGACAGCCAGTATCAGTTACTAAACCAGTGCCAGAGCAGCTTCGTGATATAGTTGCTAAACCTGGAAATCACTGTGTATTTTTTAGTATTACATAATACACATTGGATTGTGTATAGTTGTAGTTTGAAGTGGAAATTAACTGAGACTGAATTTGTGATTGTTCATATTGGTTTTAAAATATATACAACACAATTCTTTGCAGCAGGATAAAGAACACAACCCTCATCTCCCCCACCGTTTGGAAGAATGAACGCCCCCTAAAATCAATTTTTAGTTGAAAATATCTAAAATGATTTTGTGGTGTGTGTATGAATTACTTCAATATACAGGTAGATAAAAGGTAGATGCTTGCATAAGCTTAGATTTGTTTTCTTCACTTCTGTCTATAAACACACATCTCTCTGTTCTCCTGCAGCAGCGGCGCCAGCAGCAGGAGTTCCAGAGGCAGCAGCAGCAGCAACAGCAACAGCAGGCCCAGACCAAGCTCTCGGGCTGGGGCAGTGTAGCCAAGCAGCCTGCTGCCACAAAGTCCCTGCTGGAGATCCAACAGGAGGAGGCCCAACAGATGAAGCAGAGGAAAGATCAGCAACCGCCTGTTCCTGTTCCTCAGCAAAACCGCACCCAGAATAGAACCGTGAGTTCTGCATGTGTTTTCACTAATTATTTCATATTCCTCTAAATGTTTGCTCCATTTACAGCCCAAAAACAAGAGACCACTTGAAATTATAGGTTTCTTTGATGTTATCAAATTGAAAATCTCTGGAATATAATCAAGAGGAAGATGGATGATCACAAGACGTCCGACCAAACTGAACTGCTTGATTTTTTTGCACCAGTAGTGGCATAAATTTATCCAAAAGCAGTGTGTAAGACTGGTGGAGGAGAACATGCCAAGATGCATGAAAATTGTGATTAAAAACCAGGGTTATGCCACCAAATATTTTTGTTTGGAATTTGTGAGAAATGTCTGTAATAATAATTAAAAAAAAACAATAAAAAAACACAACATTCATTTAATGCAATCAAATTATAAATGGAACATTTATTTACTAAACCTTCAGACCATTCTATTTATTTTTTTGTGTTGTATGTAAATGTGCCTTTGCTTAAGTTTAGATCTTTACCTACTTTATGGTCTAATTCTAAGGTGTTTGTATGTTTAGTGATGAGGCTATGTTCACATCTTGGTAAATGTATTCACAACATCCTCTGGTGTGCTATGATTATTTATATGTATTTTTTATTTATTTAACAAAGCAGTAAACATGTTCTAGGTTTTGTCAAAGCAATCTATCACAGGAACAACCTGAATAAATTATGCGTAATTGTGTAAAGAGAAATTATGGATAATCTTTTAGTAATCTTTTTATATAAATGTGTAGTTTATACAGGCTATTTAATTTTTATTTTGCTCTCTGCACCAAAACACAAATAAATGGTTTGTGTGCAATAAAATAAACACCATAGTTAATGAAGTGGCCTGATCTCCATTAGCTATGACGGGACCTGCAGTGGCAGTTTTTAAATAGGAAGTATTCTAGTGAGAGCATGTGGGAGAGGGATTGAGAGCTTTTTGAAATCATATAAATATCTTATTCTCAGTAACGATGTCTTTGCAGGTTTTGACCTCAGTTTGGGGTTCAGTGAGTAACACTAGCTCTCAGTGGACGCCAGACAGCAGTATCTGGGGTGACGCTCAGAACTCGAACATGGGCTTCTGGGACGATGCAGTTAAGGAGACCGTTCAGCCTCCACCCCCGCGCAAGAGCAACGCACAGAAAAACAAGGGAAACGCTAACCTCAGGTAAAAAACCTAACAGCTGTGTGCTTTCAGTATCCTAGTTAAAAGTATCTATGGTTTGTACAAATCTAGTGGTGGGTTTTAGGAGCCAAGTGTACTCTATACTGATGTCCTTTAGGATTGAAGTTTCCCATGTTGCCAAATGACTAGTTTTCCTTTATCAATGTGTGAAAAGACTTTGCCACTTCACTTCCACTTTTGTTTCAGTTAGGATACACCTATGTAAGATAAAACAAAGCTAATTTCATTTCTTACATAGTAATTTTAGAGAAGTGGCGAATGTTAAGCATCAGTTGTAATCACCAATAAATATCCCTTAAAAATTATGGCAAAATGCTCTGTGACCTAAATGTCACACTTTAAAAGCTTCTGGTGAGAGCCAAGGTTTTGCCATCTGCGGTAATAGAGGTGATATTTTTCCATCCTTCTTTTTTTGGAAGATACCTTTGTGGTTTCCTGTTCAAATGACTGTGTGAGAAAGTGACTGATTACACTTTCCCTGGGTATATGCATATATTTGCTTGTATGCATGTGCCCAATTATTTTACACTATTAGCTCTTGTTGATATTTTGGGGCTTTTTAATTATTTAACAGAAGTTTAATCACCTGATCTATTTGAACATAAATTCAGCATTTTCTAGGTTTAGGTTATGAAAAACACCAGTATTGCAGGGCAGATATTCACCTCTCTGACAAATCCTTCAGCAAAGACTTTAGACTTGTTCCAATCATAAATTTTATCTATATATATATAGGGAATTAATCATGACTTGATGTTCTAGTTTTGTGTAGAGGTCATATTTTGTACTGTTTTTTATATTTTAACTTGTCTAGGCTACATGTAAAGAACTTCCATGTTATCCCTTCTAGTTTGTGTTTTTAAAATGGGTTGTGCTCTGTCTCTGCTGTTGTGTGTTGCAGTAATAGCAACAGTGCTAAATCCAATAAAAAAGTGGAAGAGGAGGAGAAGCTGTTGAAGCTCTTCCAGGGAGCCAATAAGAGTCAGGACAGCTTCATGCAGTGGTGTGAGCAGACGCTACACACGCTCAACACTGCCAACAATCTGGACGGTAAGAGATTTGCACATGCGTTCCTGTACGCATTCATAAAGCTTTAATCACGGGCAGTGCAGCCCCAGGCATAAACAACCTGCTTTTGCAAAGTTCCACACCCACAACTAATGACGACAAACTTGGCTTGTGTGATATTTCTCATATGTGTTTAAACATTACTCAGGCAGATGACCGTTTTCTTTAATGTGAACTATATGATGTTTACGAATATATTATTTTCAGGTGAATGGTTTATGTGCTGGATATAAGTAATTGTAAAAACTGTACTCAGTATCTTCAGCTCTCAAACTTTTCTTTTACTCAGATTGTATTGATAATGATCCTTCATTAGACCGTTAAATCTGTTTGGGTAAATACAGATAATAGATTGCGTTAAAAATTTGCAGTATGTTACCTTGCTTACAGGGTCAAGTCAGGAGGCTTTTATTGTCATTCCATCTGAGTACAAGTACACAGTGCAACAAAATTATGTTCGTCTTGAGCCATGAAGCAAACAGTACAATGAAGATGACAAAGTGCAAATGTGCAAAACATTAGGCAACATGGAAGTAAAACACTACAATAAATACAGCAGACATGAGATAATTTACCAGACAGGACAGTGAAGTACCAACACAGTGCAGTCTAAGTTTGTGGTGAGGATAAGATGTGGAGATAAATCACATGCTGTATCCTATAAAGGTCATACATTATCACAGCAGTTACTGAGGTAGAGAATACAATATATAGTTATTTGTCGTATATCGTCGCTGTCTCCATTTTTGTCGATTTTTAGTTTACTACATAATTTGAACAGACAAACTGTCCCTTACACTGTGCCAAAATTTATTGACGAACGAACCAATAGAAACTCTTCAAAATTACCTGGAATAAACTCTTTTTACATTGACTTCCATTGAAAGTTTAAAAATTTTTTTTCTCTCTCCTGTAAAGTTGCTGTTTTGGATGTGTTTTTCATTGGACAGCGACGATATGGAGTTAGAAGCAAATATTGCTGATGGGGATAGAGGTGTGCGCGCGCAGAGAGTGATGAGGGGGTTTCAGTACAATGTTTGAGTTCTGTGTCTCTTCCTGCAGTCCCGACATTTGCATCGTTCCTGAAGGAGGTGGACTCTCCATACGAGGTGCACGATTATGTGCGAGCATATCTGGGAGACTCACCCCAGGCTAAGGACTTTGCCAAGCAGTTCCTGGAGCGCCGTGCCAAACAGAACGTCAACCAGCAAAAACCTCTGCAGATTCAGCAGCAGAAAAATCAACAGGTCTGTTTGATTGTGAATCATAACACCTAAAAGCAAACTATGATGTGCCATGTTTTAGAAATATACCAGAGCAGCATGTAAAACTCAACTTCTGTGGTAAATTTACTGTTATACAGTTACCATGGATAGCTTAGATCGTAAACAAAGGTTTCACTAGTATTGACTTCCATTACTCAGGTAGAAGTACTATGGTACTAGGTACTAGGGTACTAGGGTTTAAAAATACTTCTGTAGAAGTTAAAATGATCAATTTAAGTAAAAGCGTAAGAGTACTGGATTGAAAACTACTTAAAAGTAATGTGTGAACACATTTTTCTAAAAGCCATAATGATTATAATGTTATATTAAAATGTTAATGTTGATACATTTGGGATGCACTAGATTTCCTGTTTCAGCTGCATATATGCCCATTGTAAATGAATGTATTTTAGTACAGTGCAAATATATTAAAGCTTAGTTGGCTCGAGTTCTCCTGAGTCTCTGCATCTACTCTATTCTTGCTGGAGTGTGGCCTGACGTGTGCAGGTGTGATGGTTTACAAATTAATCAATAGGATGTTGGAAATGTGTATATTTATACTTCTCATCCAACCACAATAGATTTTTTTTGGAATGATGAGAAGCTGGAATAATTAGAAGTGACAAGGCAACTTTTAAAAAGTAAGGAGTAGAAAGTACAGATAATTGTGTGAAAATAAAAATAGTAGAAGTAAAAACAGTAATCAGAAAAATAATTACTCTTATTTCTACTTAAATAAGGTAACAAAGTATTTGCATTTTGTTACTAGACACCTCTGCTCTTAAGAATGGGAGAACTGTAGAACTGTGTGTTTTGATAGGGTGTTTCTTAGAAATGGAAGGATTTTTTGTTTATGCTGATATCTTGCTGATATTTCTGTGTGTGCTTCTGTGCTCTGGTTTAGCAGGACTCTGTGTGGGGGGTGAACCAGACTGTATCTCAGGCAGTGTTTCAGTCCAACCACTCCTCCATGCAGCAGCAGCAGCAGCAACAGCAGCAGTGCTTTGAGACGGTCACCTCGGGCAAGAAAAAGAAGAAACAGAAGATGGTGAGAGCAGATCCAAGTTTGTTAGGTAAGTTGAGCATGGATTATGGCTGTACATTGATTTATTGGTTATAGAACAAACCTTTATTGTGCTTCTAATCATACTTGATTTTTTTTTTTTTTTGTCTTGTCAAACAGGTTTTTCCGTCAATGCCTCGTCTGAGCGATTAAATATGGGTGAGATTGAGACTCTGGAGGACTTTTGAGACCTGCTGAAAAGCTCACTCCCCCTACTGACTCTTTCTGTTCACAACAGCTACGTTTTATCCCATCTCCCCCTTTTTTTTCTTTTTTTTTTTTTCTCCCCTCTCCGTATGTTTGTTTTTCCTGTTTTTTGGGGTTTTTTTTTTTCCCTTCTTGTCAGTTCACATCTGTTGATTCCAACCGTGAAGCTGAGGTGTTGGAGGCTATTGAGGATATGTCCAGCATCTTGCCCCAAATCTTAGCCTCCATCCACTTCAAGGAACAATCCAAAAAAAATATTAAGAGGGAAACCAGCCTCTGCAGAACCAGAGAGCAAAGGGAGTCCACACATTATTACAACTAAAGATCTGATTCTGTTTAATGCTCTCTTCAGAGACGATTCAGCTGCATAATTGACTCTTGACTCTTGAGGTTTAATAATAGAGCCAGTTATACAAAACAAACTATTTACCCCCTTGTAATATTTTATTTATTGAATGTTTAGATTTTCCTGCTGTCCTCCCGCCCTCCTTTTTTCCTTTTACTCAACTTCTCCTACTCCTCTTCACTGCACGGTGTTGGAGGAAGAAGCCGACGATGACAACGTAGGACCTAAGGACGTATAATCACCGCTGTCCTGTTTTAAGGACGTGTTTGAAAGTTCCAAGTAGTTATCCATTTCTTGTAAAATATTAGGCTGTTTAAAGAATAACTTTCAATTCTGCATCTGTATTATAATATATGGAAACAAAGAACCAATGGAGTCATACTTTTTTATTGCAGTATGGAAGAAAATAAAATAAATGGCAGTCTCTGTGTGGGCTGTTCTACATCACATTGTCTCTATATGGACACCTTTTGTCTCTCTCTCTCTCTCTGTCTTTTTTAATTTTAAACAAAATCACAATCGGAAGTACTTTTGTGCTGGAAATATGACGCATTCTCAGGTTTCCGTTCCACTGTGTGAAACATGGAGCTCTTTACGTTTTGAGTTTGGTTGGCTTGTCGTTTCCTGCTGCCTGGTTTGCTGATTCACTGGCTGGGTAATTTCTGTAATTGTGAGCACATGAGGAGTAGAACTGGCACTCTTTCTTGTTTTTAAGCTCCACTAACCAGTGCATGCTATTGTCTGAGATGAAACAAAAATATATTTGGCAAAGCAAAATGAGCAACCTAGCTGCTGAACTTTAAGTTAATTTTAGGGTATTGTATATCTTCAGAAAGTGGGCAGGTGGTGCAGCAAGTAATCATTTTCAACCCTTATTTCCTCTCTGATGGGGAGCTAAAAAATGAGCTTTTAATAGCTTTTAGGTTATTTTTCAGATCCACTTTAAATGCTGATGCCTTCTGGTGCACCATTTAAGGTGGAATGGGAATGTTATCTTGTCTTTCCTTTTTTTTTGCTAAATGTTTTACTAAACATTTAAAAGCATAATTAAAAGCATAATAAAACACATTTATCACACTGTAATTAATCTATGTAATGAGTTTCACATCTAACTCAATGAGTTAAATGTGAAACTATTAAGCATCTGTACAGACACTGGCAAAATGTAATACATCATTAATCAGCCTCAGGACTGGGTCAAAAATCCTGCTCATGGTGCTCGTTATTCCTTTGCCCAGTTGGTAGGGTGGTGTTTATCAGTGGCTGCAGCATTTTAGAGAGTCAGTAAAAAGGTTGAGATCATTAATTAGATCTTGTGAGTCACTTTCTCACTGATTAATATGAGATTTATTTGATCTGATTGACCTGAGTGAAGACTGTTGAGAGTGGACCTGAACTGGGTGGGCTGTAAGCATAGGTGTTGACAATGTCCACACTGTCCACAGACCGGACCCCTCCCTTCCCCACCCCTCTCTCTCCCTACCTCTCTACCTCTTCTACATTCAGCTCCTTGGTCTGGTAGAAGTGAGGAGAAGCCTTCGGTCCAGCCTAGACAACATGGCCTTTAGCAACAGCTCCAGCTCACAGTCCAGATTTCTCCTCCTAGCTGCCCTCGCCTTCTGCGTGGCTTTGGTACGGACAGGTAAGAACAGCCTCATTCCAGATTCTTCTGTTTGTACCTGAGGTTTGTACAATAATGTCTTGAAATGTATTGTTGTATTAATTCAGGTCAGCTTGGTCTTGAAATAATATTATATAATTAAATGTGCTTAAATCTTTCTTAATAGATGGGTTTAACTTGTTAAAACAACCTTAATGTTACTTTGTTACTTTGAGCGATGCAGTAGAAGAGCTACTTTCCCCCAATCAAGAACAATGTGTGTATCGGAAACCTTTACTTCACAATTTAGAGACTATTTAGAAATTATCAGCACTTACAAAAATGATTCTACACAAAACCAAAAATGTGCCGTCTATAAATTCACTCAATCAACCAAAGGACCAAATTTGAGAATGTAAGACCCATCTGCATGTGCAATCTGTTACCTGAAATTCACAAAACATAAAATAAAGCTTTTACATTTTTGTGATATTAGTAAATCAAATAACTATGCTTATACTTGTAAATATAGCAAAATCTTAATTTTAGTCTTGATATGGACAGGATTTGCTGACACTGCATCATCTTTCACGTTGCACCAAAGATGCACCAAAATACACATTTAAATCTGAAACAGAACAAAATTAAACCTTTGGTTTAACATGAACTTTTTAATTAGGTTTAATTAACTGTTCACGATTGCAAAATTTACAAATCTACAATTTGAACAGTGAACTTTAAAACAATCTGCAGACCAATAAAAGACTATATGACTTGAATGTCATTTTTCTAAATAACCTATTAATTGTTTCACTTATTTGGTTTTATTTTAAATAATTTTGATTGCCGAATATATATAATATATATATATATATTTACCATTTTCAATCAAAGACATAGTCCAACAAATTGGCTCAATCCCTATCTGTCAAACTGCGTAATTAGTTTACCTTTATTCATTTGTACTGCTTTTAGTTTTATCAATTGCTAAATAATGCACTTTGTATTAGTTTTGTATGTACTATAAAAAAGGCTGATTTTATTTTAAGCTGTTAAATATAAGCCTTTTCTATTTAATTTCCATTATATAAGCACAACCACAGAAGCTCATCTGATTTATTTATTTATTTTTTTATTTTATTTTTTTTACTGCTATTTGCTATTGGCTTTTTGCATTTTCTCAAAAACGTATGCACTGCAAAAGCAAACACTGCAATTAAACATTAACAAACAATATCTTGTGCAGCTCTAGAATACGTGTTTAACTCCGTGTGGCTCGGCTTTGAGAGGCCTCTGTTTCTCAGCTGTATGAATGGCGCTTACTGAGGCTGAAAGTTTGCCTCTCTCCATAAAACGGCTCACTGATACTCTCCTTCATTAGGAGTTTGGGTAAACAGCTTGAGCAAACGTGAATTTCGCTCGCTACGTGTTCATTTTAGGCTCTCTGCTGCTGGTGTATAAGCCATTCACATGTTTTGGAGTACTAAAATAGGCCTTATTAATATGAGGAGGCCCACATGGGATGATGTATGATGAAGAAAAAGGAGGGAAAAGCACTGTCCTGTCATTGTCAGGAGTACCTGAAACTAAAACCAAATGATACTTTTGTTTTGGAGCATCTTAAATCTACACTGGATGCATTTATCATTAGTTATATAACTCAAATAGAACTTTACCCACATCAAAAGGACAATCCAAACCCACACAACCCCTTTATTAAAACTGTCTGTAGGACGTAACTGTGACAGAGTATTTGTTCCACAGAATTCAGCGTCACATTCAGTGACTCACTAGTTTTTCTCACACCAGAGTGCTGAGTCTGTGGATACGGGCCTGAAACACACAAAGAATGTTTGTGAGACGCTCCGGAAAAGCAGCCCATCATCCGCCTGATTCGCCAAGACAAGGTTACGCAGGTTAAGCACACAAGCAGACAGCAGGACATGAGTTTTAAGCTGTGGAAAATTCCCAAAGACCGTACAGACTGGACCTGAAATATAGTTTTTAAGATATTCCTAGTTTTTTTTTTTTTTTTTTTACCAAATATTTATGCTATATTCTGATTGCACACTACACACTAACATTTATGAAATATATTGTACTTAAAATCTTAAGTATTTTAATAGTACAGTTTGCAAAGGTATCAAAAGTATTTTCATTCATTACTCAAGTAGAAGTATAGATCCTAGGGTTTAAAATACTTCTGTAGAAGTTGAAGTATTAACTCAAGTTTTTTTTACTCCAGTAGTAAAGTACTGATTTCAAAACTACTTAAAGTATAAAAGTAAAAGTAAGGTAAGGAGAAAAAAAACAGCCTATAGTGCACTACCCCCTCCCCCCACATATTGTAAAAGCCATAATGACTATAATGTTCTATGAAATCTATTGATAAATTAGGAATGCACTAGGCTCCCTCTTTCAGCTGCATATATGCCCATTAAAACAAATGTATTTTAGTAGAATGTAAATATATTAAAATTAAAGCTTAGTTGGACGTTTGTCTCTGCACGGATCATCTTTATACTAGGCTACACACGTCTGCTATGTTCTTGCTCGATTGTTTTTAAAATGTAAGGAGTAGAAAGTTTAGTTAATTGATTAAAAATGTAAGGAGTAGAAGTTAGAAGTAAACAATAATTACTCCAGTAAGATATAGACAACCAGCATTTCTACTTATGTAAGGTTATGAGATATTTGTACTTCCTTATTTGACACAGGTTTGGCAGGTTAGTACACAAATATTAAAATACTAAATAGTTTTGTACTAGAATGTAGTGAGAAACAGTTGCAATGCCAACATAGTGTTCATCACTGCAAGTCGTCCTGCCGTCATTGCTGCAGAACTTGAATCATTGTACGAAATTTCATCCAATATTGTTTGTGATTAGCTCCTCCCGTATTTTGTGGAATAGTCATGTCTATTGTAATCACACTTCACAGCTGACCAGTTCTAATTAAGTACTGTGGATATTTGAGTGATAGCAAATATGCTCCATCAATCAATAATCTAACATCATGATTTTAATAATGCACTCAGTTTAGATTCATCTAAAATATATCAGGCATATGAAGTCTAACATCTAACAATATATATGTAAGTGAAAATGAGGATTTTTTTTTGTATAATGTCTGATTTTATTTGCTATACTGTGCATGCGCACAATGCGGTGGTAATGATATACCGATATATTGAGCAGCCCTACTTCACTTTAGGTAAATCTTTAGCATATTTTTGACACATGGACAGTGTTCTTGATCTGTACCAAAGTTTACATCACAGAGTATTTTGGCTTTATTTCACTAGAACAGAAGGAAATTAAACACCAGAGTCGTCCATTGTTTTCTACAGTCATTCATTTAAACTTTTAAACCCGATTCAAACAATATCTTGGTCATGGTATTGTTTGCTTTTGGAGTGACTTTAAACAAAAGTACCATATATTTTTGACACAGAAGCTTGAAGTTCATTCACGTAATATGCAAAAAGATTCCAGGGAACTGACTGATTACATCTTTGGTTAAAACACTCAATCCCTGTTTTACATTTACAGCCATGAATTCTCCTACAAACCTCAGAACGCTCTATAAGCCAAACATAGCAGAGGTTTTACAGGCCAAACACTTCACTATTCCTGTTCTTGGCCAGTTTGTGAACAGAACTTTTCTTCCTCTTCATATATACTGCATAAAAGACTGAAATAGCTGTTAGTTGCCTGGTGTTTTTAAAGTACCAGCTCTCTCTTACTTGCCTGGCTGTGGGGTGATGTGAGGACACGGGCACATCCAACACCCTGCCATGGATGTGATAGAGGAATTAAAGTTCACACTTATCTGTTGTCTTTTCCCGTCTGAAAGACAAAAGATGAAAAATGGATCTTTAATTGAGACACATACCACACGTTCTTGTACCTGTCTACTATACCAGTGCCATTTGTACAGTTTTATTAACCAAAATAATAAAAAAAAAGTATGATTTTTTTAAACTTCAAAACAACATCTTTACAGAAAGCTAAAAAAAGTAACTTTAAATAAAAATCAATGTAAAGTATTTTTGACTTTCAATTGGTCTATTCATCATACAATTGTGATAGAATGAAAAAAAAAACAACTGCCAGATTTAAAGATTTAAAAAAAAAAAAACAAGCGAAAATAAGTATAGGATTTTTTGCAAGCCATTAATTATATTTTGTTTACAATGTACTACTTCTGACATATTAATATAATATAAATTAAAAATGTTTAGCTGCCCTAATTCTAAAATATACTACAGTTAACTGTAACAAAATCAACAGATGGGTATTATGATGCTATGATACTATAATTGAAATATTTAACAGATAACATGCTTGCCAGAAAATGATTTCAGATTAATAAAATCAAATTAAAAAATAGAAAAAAAAATAGATGTAAATAATAGGGATGTGCCGCATATTTGGCAACCTAAATCAATCATCTGAAAATAACAAAAAAGCACTTTGGATGTTTGGCCAAAAACGTTGAAAGACAGAATATTTTATGCTGAACAATGACAATTATGTAACTCATTTTGTTTATGCTTTGTGGGTTGGTCCATTTTCCTTTTGTAAAAAGCTTTTTTTAAAGGCAGTTAATGTATGCAATAGTAAAAAAAGTCAATAAAATGAATACAATTGTCCAGGGGGTATTTCTAATTTCTGCCTATTGATTCGGAATATGCTTCAGACCCATGATGGATAATTTATTGCTTAAACTAGATACAAAATATAAATATGTATAATATTTGGGGTAATTTCTATACTCCTATTTTGAGTTAACTAGCATATGTGCTAGCATATAGCACATTGTGCTTTTGAACACAGGCCAGCGCTTGGCCTCTCTCTCTCTCTCTCTCTCTCTCTCTCTCTCTCTCTCTCTCTCTCTCTCTCGCTCTCTCTCTCTCTCTCTGTGTATGGAAGATTAAAAGTTTCAGGAGTCTGTCTGCTTTTCCATAACAGGACTGTGGGTCAGTGTGTCCACTGCGCTGACCGTGTTGGAGCCGCTGCTCTCCGCCCTCTCTCTCTGTGTAAAAGCGCTCTTTGTGGCCTGAACTGAAGGGCTCTTTGACAGAGCGCTGGTGACCACAGAGAAAATACTGAGTGCTGTGCATGCGCAGTGCCTCTGGCTCAGCCTCTCGCCTCAGGGTCGTTTATTTCTGAGACGGCGGGAAGAGTTTTACAGAGAACATGTCGGTCTCTGCCTGTAAATAAAACAAGATAAAAAATGTACAATGTCCAGCGTTCTGCCTGTGTTTACCAGTTCATCCCTGACCACAGAGTCTGAACTGTGTTACATTTGAGGTAGCATTAGGTTAGCAAGTGTTGGCTAACATTGTGAAGCTTTTAGCTAGCTAGCTAATGAATTTGTATAAAAATTGTTTGAGGCCACAGTTATTCTCAGTGTCCAAATCACATACTATACCGTAAAACTATTATGTATAGACTATATATTAATTTTTACAGTGTGAGTTCAAAAGGTTAGTATACTAAAGTACTAACCCATGTTTTTTGTTTCAACAGAATGATAGGAAGCATAGCTGGTCATTATCAGAATGCTTTTTGTCCCTCAAAACCTCTTTTTACTGTTTATTATATTTTATATTTTTATAACTATAAACTACGGACAACATTTCTCCCAAATTCCAAATAAAAATATTGTCATTTAGAGCATTTATTTACAGAAAATGAGAAATAGCATATTATAAATAGCATAATAGTACATATTCATAAAGTTTTAAGAGTTCAGAAATCAATATGTGGTGGAATAACCCTGGTTTTTATTCACATATCCCTGTTTTTTTCATGCATCTTGGCATGCTCTTCTTCACCAGTCTTACACACTGCTTTTGGATATCTTTTTGCCACTCCTGGTACAAAAATTCAAGCAGTTCAGCTTGATTTGATGGCTTGTGATCATCCATCTTTCTTTTAATTATATTCCAGAGGTTTTCAATTAGGTAAAATCAAAGAAACTCATCATTTTTAGGTGGTCTCTTATTTTTTGAGAGCTGTATGTATTATATGAGAGTTAGATTACTTAGTATCTAATATTTGTTTTTAAGCTCTTTAACAACTGTATATTTCGGAGGATCATGAGACATTCTGAGGAATGTTACAGGATCAGGCAAATTACCTTTGAACATTTAGTGTGAGACGTCTTCACTGCTCCTGTACCCAACTTGTATGTTCATCCATGGGGCGTTAAAAAAAGACATTGCGATGCTTTTCCTCATAGACATCTTTTAATATGAGGTCAGTACTTCTCCCACAAAGTGTCCTTAAGGGCTGTCACAGAAAACAGGGTCAAGCTACCATGGCTTCCACATAGGTGTGAAAAGTCACGTTGCAGGTCCAGGCCACGACCTGTGGAATGCAAGTGAGAGGAGGGAAGGCGGGACGGAGACGGAGAGGACTGCAGGGCAGCACAGAATAACTAGTGGGAGCGTTAATCCTCTACAAAGACACCTATTCATTCCTTCAATCAGCCAGTCTGCCCGCCTCCCCTCGGCCCTGCATCATCAAAGTAGCGGCTGACTAACGTTTACCTCCACCTAGAAACTTCCGTCCCGTGTTTCAGAATGACCAGGCAAACAGGACATTACCGTAAACACATCTTCTTAGCCTGACCGTGGAAAAGGCGCTATAATATTGATTTTTCCGACCCTGGCTAGTTTAAATTCAGGCTGCTCAGCTTTAGGGCTGTTTGTTGGTGTTGTAGGCCTTACTAAACTGAGCTTGTGTAGCAATGCCCAGTATGTTTGTCTTACATAAGCCAGAAATCACTGAGGTACTGTGTGTGTTGAAGTGTTTATTTGCTTCCAAATGCTTTTGGGAGGACCATTTTCAGGAATTTTCATTTTGTTTGTGATATATACATAGAGTGGGATTTACACAGTAAATATTACTGTTGTCTAAATGTTAGAATTCCAAGTTTAAACTAAGAAATTTCAACTGGAATGAGCCAACAAATTAGATTTCATATTTGGGTAAGCCTCATCAACCCTGAGTTCAGGGTTTTTTTATGATATCTATTTGTTTGTGTGTCATTAAATTATCCAAAAACACAGGACCGTCCAATTTCTGTCTGTGGACATGTTTGCATGGTTTAATGTGTTAAATATATAGATAGATACGGTACAATTTAGCAACTGGTATCGCTAACAGTGCAAACCTAATACAAAGCAAACAGTGATAAATTGGGATGTAAACATTGGGACATATTTTGGTTGGATTTGCCAAAAATACTGATGAATAATTATCAATCCAGTAAACTATGAAGTCTGTAGTTACTGTTTCTAAAAATGTTTTGAAATAGTGTACAATTTATCTGAATGTTTAACTGGAACATAGTCAATACAAGAGAAAACTGAAGGCAGCAAACATATCAGTGACATGTTATCAAGAATTATATATGTATGCTTTTTGAATATAAAAATATGGGTGATTTGATAACCTGCTCACTTTAGTTAAGACAGCTGCATCTACATTTTAAAGGATTCTTTTTAATTAGACACCTTATTCACACAGTATATATGCAGTACACTTAAGATGCACCAAATATTTTGCAATTGAAAATATTCAGTTGGACATGGCAAAAAAGCAGCTATATAATTTATCCTGGACAATGATGTTTTCTTAAGAGCAATAAATAAATGTTGGCTGTTTAATTTATCCAAGGTGATAATTGAATGTATACATTGGTGGGAAAACTGGCAAAATGAATAAAGCCTTGAAACTGTGCTTAGTATTTTTATTTTTTTCAGTTTCAATTTTGGCCAAATATTTTCATTTTAATAATTTTATAACTGTCCAATTTTTCTGCTCCCACAGAAACCGTCGGCGAGGTTTCTCCCACGCTACACAGCGACAACCAGGACACACTCTCTGGAGCAGGAGCACCAAATGATATCACAACGAAAGACCCCTATCAGGATGTGACACAAAGCACCATCACTGAATATGAGGACAGCACAGACACAGCGATTGTAGATGAAGAAGGTACAGTTAGACTTCATGTGCAGGTTTTGAATCTGGGTATAATAACTGTATATTATCATACAGTGACAGTGACCAAAAGTCAGGAAATAGCCATATGTAAATTGGTCATGAAGTGTAAGCTCAGGGAAAGACATGGGAATACCCACACTTAGAGAAATAAGGAGGTGTTATTTTGTAAGTGAGGCTGAATACAGGCCAGTATGCTCATAGCAAAGCGGTTTGAATAATGGAGGAGTTTGAGGGAGATCTGATAGTGGGTTTCAGATGGATGGACTTTTTTTTTTTAATTATATTTCCACTCTATCACTTTTTGATTAAACTGCAAATAAAAGAGCAAATGTCAATATTTTCTGTATGCAAATGCTGAATGATTGATTGCGTTTCGTGTCCGACATCTATAGGTGTCCTGGGACCAGGTGCCATCACAGCCATAGTCATCGCAGTGTTCCTTGGCGCCTCTGTTCTCCTCGCCCTCATCGTCATCACACTCAGAAAATTCACCGCCTCCTAGACGTCTGGGACGACTTCCTGTTTTCCTCACTCTCCCAATCTCCCAGTCTTTTTGTCTTTTATGTTATGTCTTGTCCTGCTTTCCTTTCTGTTTTGTTTCTAGTATATTATAAAGCCATATTTTAAATCTGTCTCTTCTTATAAACATGTTGTGGGCCCTTAGCATCATTTCCCAAATATGCAAACATACTTTATGTAATAATTCTTTCTAAATTTCAGTATGAATTGTGTGGAACATACAAAATGAACCTCATGCATTAAGGGACAGTTTCCCATAAAGGGATTAAGCCTAGTCTATGACTACAAAGCTTTTTAAATGGATATTTTCCAACAATTTAGTCTAGGACTTCCTCTGTAATTAGTCAGTTCAGCTACTTCATAGTGCACCTCTTGCTGACAGAGGCATTCAGTTGTGCACACACAACTTAGCAGTATAATCCCCATTGAATGGGATGCACATGACCCTAAGGTCACCATGCTCACTAACTGACCACACTAATGCTCTCATGGCTGAATGTTGTCAAATTCTCACAGAAATGTCCCAAAATCTAGTGGAAATAAAACCCAAGAGTAGAGATTCTCTCTTACTGCATCAAAGCACACTTATATTAGTCCTAAGCAGTAAAACCCATATGCAGCCCATGTTTAACCCCTCCTTATCCTATCATTGACCCTATTGGGGCCCATCACAGTTACCCATTTGTGGGGCCATTGAGGACAAAACGTTCTGGTTCCCACTTGGAGTACCCAAACATGTTCCATAAAGGTGTGTTCTCTAAATGGCCTTGGATCTGATGTGGGTGGGGAACCCTGGTGCTAAATAGGTCATGAAACACTGTCAATGGCCCATGGCTGTATTTGGTGTGGGTGGGTTTATTCAGCTTGTGATTACATCATACAGCTTCTTGCTGTAATGAGAGGTGGGTCTAAAAGGTGTAATGCGTATGGTCATTCTTTCAGAGTGTACTTATAGTTTTTTATAGAGCATATTTAATTCTTACTTTCATTTTTACACCATACATCATGTTTTATTCTAAACATTTCTTTTTGTTTGTGTATGTTACCTGAATTCTTCTAGTTGTGACTTTTTCATATTACTACCTGTTCTGTACTATTTAGATTAATAGAAATATTGTAATTTTTCTCTTTTTTAAGCTGTATGTTATGTCTTTTCTCTTCGCAAATGTCATTGTAAAATAAGACTAGATCACGCTGAGCTGTGAAAGGTTTTAATTATTACATTTAAAGTTTAGTTCTGTTAAAGAGTTCCAGTGTCCGGGTGTGTAAATAGTGCTTTGAATCTTCTAAATCCAAATTTAACCTTGACGTAAAATCATGCAACACCTGACATCGGAGGATGAATTTTGAAAAATGATTTTCAAAATGTATTAATATTAATCTTTTTTTTTTGTTCTTTTTGCTATTTTTTGTGATTAGAGTTACATTAGGTTTAGTTAGAGTAATAGTAGTCTTGTTGATTATGTTACTGTAGATTGTTACTGTAATAAGATATAGAACTGTAGATTTGTGTATGTTTGTGTTTTAGGGTCAGTTTCCCAGACAGGATTTAAGTTAGTTGTAGACTATATATTCCTTTTAATATTTACTCGCCATTTAAAATGCTGTGTAGTCCAAGACTAAACTTACTTCCTTTTTGGGAAACTGCTCTTTAATATTTAAGAATCAAAAATCTAGAGACTTTATTCTGATTTGTTGTATGAACACACCATGTTTAATCTGGGTCTGTATTTTTTAGAAGTTGCCAAGATCTGCTTCAATTTAATTACAATAAATAAAAAACTCCTACTTCCACACTGACCGTCACCTTCTTTATCTTTGTATCAACAAAATAAGTTTTGATTTTCTTATACCTTTGAGTAGAGAAGTACACTGTCACTGTGTCTTAAAACAGCTCTAATATAAAATGTCAGCACAAAAAGTGTTTCTTGGCTTTGATGACAACTACATGAGGTAGAACCTAGAATGGTTCTTCATCTTTCGTTAAGGAATTCTAGAAGGTCTGAGAATGTGTTAACTGCTTTTCCCTCACTCTGATCTCCAACTCCTCCCTATTAAAACACTTAGGCTGGGTTTTTCTGTCAGGTGTTTGTGAAGGCCACAGTATAGAGCCCCTACGGCAGGGGTCGCAATTAAGTTTGCCCACAGGCCGAATATTTTCATGCCATTACGTGGCAGGCCACAAAAAAGAGTTCTGTTTCAGAAAATGAGGTGTAATGCAGAACAGTTGATCTCAAAGCAGGTAAACCCAAGAAGAAAGAAAAAAATAAATAAACAAACACAAAGCTCCTCACATGGGATCGAATCCGTGTCCTCAGGGTCGCGTCCAATACACTGTCCCTGCATGGCTAGTGAATTGGGACACAGCCAGAAAAAAACGCCCTTATAAGGAGATATAAGGGAGCCCAAGAACGGGCGAAAACTAAAGTCACACCAAGCGAGACAGAGAGATAGGGGAGGACATAAACAAAAGCTCACCAGAGAAGCGTTTTATTATTATTTTTTTTTTTCATTATAATTCTTTATAGTTCAAACAACCTCACAGGCCAGATGTTTCATGCTTGTGAGCCACATCTGGCCCGTGGGCCACCTATTGCCAACCCCAGCCCTACGGTGACATCTTATTAAAAAAAAAGGAAAAAAAAGAGTGGCCATAACTTATTAAAGGGAGAGAATTAAATAATTATGTATTGCCACAACTTTTTAAGGTGAGATAATTAAGTCATTGGCACACTTCCCACCCCTTAATAAGTCTGGGCCATGCATTTTTTTTTGTACATGGGCTCCGTACCACACACCTTTTTGTCTACTACCTAATTGCATAAATTTGTTTCTTCATTGTTTATAAGTCTTTAATATTAATCTGTAGTGTAGTAAATAATAAAAATTATGAGCAAATATTAATAAGAATATGTCCAAACTTTTGACTGGTACTGTGTTTTTATACCCATATCTACCATTAAATACCAGCTTAGACCTCTGAAACCAGACCAGCGTAGACTGGCCTTGAGTTGGAGTTTTCAGCAGGGCTTTTGTCGCCATCTGCCGGACAGAAATTAAAATGACATCTTTTTAAAAAACTATTACAAAGTGCCACGTGTCTTTACATTCACTGACAAAACACATATAAATATATACAATTAAATAAATATATATTACAACATAATAAGAATAAAAAACAGAAACAGTGAGTAACGAAATTTAAGGCTATTTTATAGGGTATACACGTAAATACTACCAAGCCCAGTACACAATATGTGCTGTAATAGTTTTTTATTTATTTTGAATCAATGTCGACTGAATTAATCCATTACCATGTAAATTAGCTCCACCACATAGTCAACTTTATAGGCCGTAGCTAAATGATCATCCGCACCGCTGGCTCGTTGGTCTAGGGGTATGATTCTCGCTTAGGGTGCGAGAGGTCCCGGGTTCAAATCCCGGACGAGCCCACCTTTTTTTTATCGTCTTTTAAGATTTATTTTATTGGTTAACGCTGCAGTAGCAGGTAGCAATGATAAATGTGTGTTTTTATCATGTTTGAAGAACTTTCTAAAGAAAAATTAATTTGAGAGAGAATAAATTAAAAGGGAAGTGTGAATGAAATGGCTCCCTATTTACTAGTAGGGCTCTATTGAGAAAGTCAGACGTTTTTTTTTTTACTGTCTGAGGGCACTTAAAACTCCCATAATGCATAATGATTTATAGTAAAAACATAGACATAATATGCATATACATATAAGATATCTAAATAAACATCGCTGTTTACAAAGCGAGCTAAATGTGTCCCAAAATGCATTGCGGGTCTCGCTACTAAGCAACAGCCGAAACGGAGCGGACAGCTAGCCATCAGGGTTGCCAGAGTTACAGTGGGATTCAGATAAAACCAATTCACTGGGTAAAGTGTGTTTCAAATCTGCCAAAATACTGAGAAAACCATCCAAAAAGCTGATGTTCATCATATCAACATGTTTACAGTGATTTTACATGATTTTAAATAAAATACCTTAAATATCACTAATTACAAAAAAACAATATTTAAATGAGTATTTCTGCATGTTTGTATGATGTGTTTTGTACATTGTATCACTGGACACACAAACCAAAAAAAGAAAATAAAGTACATAAAATAATCTTGCAAGCAATTAAATAAATAAATAAATATTCATATGTAATAACGAACATAAACACAGCTTTAAATTTCCATCAGCAGGAAAGCTCTGGCTCTGCATGGTTAGATATCTAAATACAACACTAATGAGTTCAATGCACCCCGTCAAATCACAGCGTTTCATCCAGACACAACTCTACATTTGGCTCGAAACCACCCAATCTGGCAACACTGCTAGCCGCTATTAATTTCTGGGTTTCTTCATGTAAGTTAGTTCAATAATGTGAGGATTATTTTTTAATCAGCGTAAATATACCAGGCCGAGAAACTACTTATAAATCATCTCAGAGCTTCACTAACTTTAATTCAGAACTCAGCTCGTGTGTTTATGAAGTTTTAAACACGGCTCAACCACTCACCTGTGTGTTTATGCGACCGGTGCTGGCGTATGATAATGATAAGGTAACTTTAGTGTCTGAATTCACTCCTGTTTTACCACTATTTAGCAGGGGCGTTGCCTGGGTAACTTGTGTAAAAATCCGGGGCTCAGAAACAGTCTCATCACAGTTTACATGATTAGCTCCGTTGTCTTTTTTTCGTAAAAAGCCCAAGTTATGAGTGAACACTGATTCTGGTGTTGATTATCTGGCAACCAATAAGCCACCCTGATAGAACCGTTAATATGGTCTGCTGTAACCTAACAAGGCAGTAATTCCACAAATGATTAATGATTTAAGAATGATTTTCTAAAACATTTTTTAAAAAGTTTGACCCCGACGTGATTTGAACACGCAACCTTCTGATCTGGAGTCAGACGCGCTACCGTTGCGCCACGAGGTCTTAAGCCCGGATGTGTTCACTCTGCCTTTAATCAGTCAATACAAACCCAGGCTAGCTAACGTTCAGCGACATAAATATAATTTTTATAGCCTCACTGAATAGTTATAACCTCAATAAATATCCTGCTGTAAACAGATTTAACATTATTAGAAATTATTAACATTTCTTATTTTCTAGGTTAACGAAGCTGATATGTTGTAATTCTTTAACTATGTTATTAAATCAATGTTAAGATTACTTTGTAACGGAAAATGCGCTAATAATAATATTAACAGTGTAAACAAATATTTACTTTTGTTCTACACATATATAAACACAATATAAAAATCTAGCTTTCGCCGCTTTACTTAAAGGTTCATAATCGCTTTAATAAGCTGTGCTTTCATGGCCGGTTAGCTCAGTTGGTTAGAGCGTGGTGCTAATAACGCCAAGGTCGCGGGTTCGATCCCCGTACGGGCCAACTTCCTTTTTCTTTGCAAAAGTTAAGATTTTGGTAAATTTTGGTAAAAGGTTTTGGTAAAACGTTTCCTTACCCTGCATTTTCACTGTCATGGAAAATACACTCATGTGGGGCCTTGTATGTTCATCCTAAAATGCCCGGTCCCAATTGGAACCTATTTAAAATTAACATGGGCTGTAAAAAAACAGGGTTGTACAAATTTCAGAACTGAATTGAGAACGACCCCTACCTTCCAATTCAACTCTTAAATTAGAGTTTGAATTGAGATTGCAAACAGAAAGCGGAATTGCAATTATAATTCTAAGAAATTCATAACACATATTTAAGGTGTATTTAACAATAAGCCTTTATATGGAGTCAAATTGGGGTCTTTAATGCTGATGAGGAAATAAAACGAAAGAAAAAATCCCCATTTGCAAAAAATAATCTGATATTGCAAACAAAAGAGAACATTTATAACATTTACAAAAAATTATAAATCTATAAAACAGATCAAGATCCAAGTCTTTAACATGTTGTCTAAATATATTAGGCTATTTGAGGAACTGATGACCATTAGATTCAAGAGTGTAACCCCCTAGAGAACTTTACAAATAATACAATCATTTTTTATTTACTTACTTTGAAATAAAGATATTGCTAATTATTTAACATTAAATGAAAGTATGCCTAATGTAATTCATTCACTTCCAATTAGTTTCAATTAAAATTCAATTCAACATACTGTAGGGTGGCTTTAATTCAAATACATTAATTGAATTGCACAACCCTGGTAACAACACCTATTTATGCTGTGTCTCTCCATACTTTGTAGAATGTTGTCAATTTAGCAAAGCGCCTTTCTCTATGTTGTGCTGAATTCTGACAGTGGAATAAATGTAACACATTACCTTCATATTCCTTTTATTTTTCTTAATTATAAATAATTCAGTAAATCTTGGTAGATACATAAATCACAGACATAATTTGTGGTGTCCGTACTGCTGCATAACATCATTGTGTGTAAAGGGGAGTCAGATTTCGGCAGAACACCAGTTCTTTTTCTTCTATTGTTTATCCTACCTTTACATCCTGTATTTGCGTCCTCAACTTTTGACATTGGTGTGACGCCATAAGATGGCCCAAACAATATAAAAATTCTGTAAAAAAAAAAAAAAAAAAAAAAAAGACGCATTGTGAAATGAAGGAGCCATTGGAACGGTCACAAACCTTTATTCTTAATGACATACAGTAATTTTCAAGGCCAAATTCCAAATAAATAAAAAGTAGGACACATCTGCTAGAACCTCACAAGGCAGTAATTCCACCAAGGAGATAAGACCCCAAGAATGATCAATACAAAAAAACAAAACAAAACAAAACAACAACCAAAAAAATGAGTAAATACATTTAAAAAGAGGTATGACTTGATTACAATAGAATGTAAGAGAATGGATTTTTTTTATCCCTGGAAAAAAAACAATACATATTTACAGTCTGTGTGATAAAAGGAGTGTACATCATGTCTTTTTCAGTTCTTTCGGATTGCTGTCACTGCAATAGAAACAGGCAGGCAGTGAAATTCATTTTAGTCCTCACGTTGCCGATATCCGGCTGGGCTTTTTCTGCAAAGCGTAAACACTCAGTATCCGTTCAGTTTTTACAATTTCCTTATGATCTGAAGTGCATTTTGCGCGCCGTCCTGTGCATTACCACAAGATAGCAGTTCATGCTAAAACACAGCTTCCTTCGGCCAAAAAAAAAAACATGGAGATTAAAAGCAAAATGTGTTGAGGATCTCACACAGGCTCTCATATAAAGACATCATACATAGGCTCTCCCAACACACCTCATCTATCACATTCATGGGTTCATACACACTATCGAGATGTACTGTAAGCATTTACCACTTCAATGGGGAAACCGTTTTTGGAGCACACTGGCTAGTGTTGGTTTCGAATAAAGCCCACAGTAAGTGTCACATATATGGCCACAATATTCCACTGATAATGCGCCAATACCGAGGGACATCTGTACTTTAAGAATGTTTATAAATTAGGCAATATTTAGTGGTTTAATGCTTGTATGCCAGTGTTTAATTCAGTGAGTTCGAGAGTTAAGAGCCAATTAGCAGACAATCAACAAAACTGCTATAATAATCCCTATTAACTATTTTAAGGACTTTGTGAGTTCCTGTTGCTGTGGAAATGGTTAAAACTGTTGCTACTTAATAATCGTATCATTGAGTAAATCACAGGTTAGCAGAAGTATTAGCTCTTTAAAATTAGCATTGGTCACAAATCGTGTAGTATGGGCCAGGCTCTAAAATGGAATGGCTGGAAGTGTTCGGGTCAGTCATTTTTAGCCCATTAGCTCATTGTAACAATGTCTTCTTGTGGATTCAGATCCAAATTGGTCTAGATTAACAGAGAGAAGAGTGAAAACCTAAAATTCATCATACTCATCACCTACAAAAAGGCAGTCAACTATTTCAAGACGCTCACTTGCTTTTGAGCCACTTTCAGACCATTTTGGTCCACGTGTTTGGACGCAATGTAAAAAAACAACAACAATAAAGGAACATCTGAAGGCAAGCTAATGCAAGTAGAATTCTTATCAGCTCAGCCGCACAAAGTGCAACTGGACTTCAACTAATATGCTTAAGAAATCAGGCTGGAAAATCTGCAAGAGTTAGAAGAACACAAACAAAGCTAAGAAAAAGTAAGTGCGCTGGGTAAAATAAAAAAAATGTTGGAAGTTTGAAATCAACGTCTCTTGGTTTAACACATGAGCATGACAGTGGAATTTTGTCAGTGTTAATCCTAAAATTAGAGTATGCTGAGTATGGCTGGGTAATATGACGACAAAAATTCAATCTATTGTGATTAATTGTATCATAATACACAATATACTTTTCTGAGTATATTGTGCATATGGTCAAATGTAGGCTGAATTTACATAAATAACAATTAATCTACAGCTACTGATGAATTTTGTCTGCACGTCAGAATATCACAATACACACTATGTATCGTGCAAATGTTTTTAACTTTAAATATATATATATTTTTTACCATATCACCCAGGGCTATTTAAGTAATTGTATCTAATTGATGTTTTGAAGTGCTACAAATTAACAATTACATAATTACATTATACAATGGCAGGTTTAATCTTATAATAAAATAATAATAACATAAAAAACAGTTTGGTAAAATTTTATATCAGTTATTGACTGAATATGTGGATAGCCCTACCATTACAGTACAGATATTTTGGTTGCAAAACTCTGAATTTTGGTTCCTGGCGTCCAAATATAATTTTGCAGCACAATTTGTAAGGGATGCACGATATTGGATTTGGATCAGATGTGGATAGTGAATCAGAACCATATCTTGATACTAACAGTATAAGGTGCTGTGCTTAACATTCTGAAATGTCTAGCGACCCCCTGCGAGTGTGATTTTTGTAAGAAAATAAATTAATGAACAAAAATCTGACATTTTTTTAGAGCATTTAGAAAATTATGTATGTCAACTTTAGTTAAAATTTGTTGCTTATACTACTCTCTACTCTAGAATATTATACCTGAACACACTTTACTTTACTATGTTGTTGTTGTTTAAACATGGTTTCTTTATTGTTCTGTACAGCTTAAATTATCATCATAATTTCCTTACATACATACATATATATTACATTTATTAAACTATTCTTCATTTCTATCTTACATACAATATGACCTGACAGATGGGGGGGATGTGTTTAGGGTCCCCATACACGCACACACATATACATTAAGAAAAGCCACTGTGGCTGATCATTATTGGCATCAGACAGATGTTCATATTGTATTGTATGGATGTTTGTGAGTATTTTACAGATACTATTTATAGAACTCTGGAAGAAACGTAAAGTTTGAGTGATGCTTTGATACTGCACTAAATTCTACGTTGTATCTACAGCTAAAATATCTCAATTTTTACATTTTACTGCATTTGTAAATCTACAACAAAAATTAAAGTTATATTTTTGCAGCTATCATTTTTTACATTTGATACTAAATTTATACATTTTATTGGCGACGGCGGATATATATACACACTCAACTCAAACATTATATTGATATCAGTATTGGCTCTGTAATTACCCATATCAGTGCACCCCCACAAGTTGCATCAAATCAGCCAATAGCATCACCAGTCAAATTATCACTCATCAGTTACCATGATTTGACCTACACAATGCCAGATAAAACAGAGCTGACAAATACATTTTGGTGCAGTAATCCTGTGAAATAAGCCAAAAAACTACTATGTATGTACCTCTCCAACTTAAAAACACCAAGAGAGGTCTAGACATTCCTGCTCTTGGGCGTAAAAATCTAAAAATGTGCGTTTCTAAGTACATAATGGAGTAACAGATACTTATTGCACATTCATTTTATACTTTTATCCTTGTTGGTGACTAACGACTAACTACTATGACAATATCAATATCAAGATGGACTCTAATACAATATCAAAAAGGAAAAAAAAAATAAGAATGCAATTTACAGTGGTCTCCAAAACATCTGGGAGCCCGACTACAACCTCAACCTTTGGAAAAAGGTCTCTACAAGGCATTTAACTACATTAACCTGACACGTTTTCGCTCCTTTGTAAACATCCATGCAATATACCGGTTGACGTCTTATGAAAAGTTCTGCTATTGTTAAGGGGATAAAGGCTTGACATTTGCACAGACTTAAAGCAATATACAGTATATATATTTATACATATATATTTTTTATCCTGTGTAGTATTGCATTATTGTTCTGGTGATGAAATAGTTACAGTTGGTTTTTAGTTACAGTCTGATACAGAGATACATAGGTAGCTAGGTGAGTTTAAGGAGAAGGCTAATTAATGGGGGTTGGTTGGAGGGAGCAGGGGGGTTATGTAACAACATACACACAATCTTTGTTTCAAGTTAGAATAGAATGAATACTTAGTTTAGAATATTAATAAGAGATACAAAAATGCACAATCATACTCTCAAACACACACACACACAAACACATGTATGTAGACACCTTCATGTTGTGAAGTGATTAATAAGCTTGCTGGTTTTAAAGTTATCAACACTCGCTGATAAGATTCTCTCCTCCAAAACCGACTACAACCTGGGCAATACATTGCTTTTATACAGGATCCCTGATTACCTTTCTTGGCTCCGCCCACAAATGTGTTCTGTTGTAGCTAAAGGGTTGGACAAACATTACAGAACTGAGGCAACTCGGACGTGAGTAAATGTTAGCTTATCTAAATTAAGGTGGTGCTAACATTAGGGGAAGAACTGTATTGCATTATGTCAGTTTTTATTAATTATTCAGCTCCACTGATTATATAAAGAGTACTCTGTAGTTCTATAATATGTGCTGGTATGGATGGATCAGACTCAGCAGTGCTGGAGTTTTTAAACCCCTCAGCATTCTGTGAGCACTGATGAAGAACTAGAGGATGACCAACGCAAACTGTGCAGCAACAGATTCAAAGCTTCTGTATCTGACTTTACATTTACAAGGTGGAGCAGCTATAGGTAGGAGTGTTAAACATAGAGGACAGTAAGTAAACACAGTGTTTAAAAACTCCAGCAGCACTGCTGTGTCATGTCAGTGTCACTGCAGTCCTGAGAAAGTTCCACCACCCAAGGAGTACCTGCTCTCTGGTTTTCTGTGGGATTCTAACGAAGGAGGATAAAGTATGCAGAGAAACAGATACAGATCTACAATCTGTAATTACAAAACTACAAGTGTTACAATTTATATGCTCAGTAAAGCTGATAAGATGGACAGTGAGAGTAATAGTAACAAGGAGATGGTCAGAATATTCTGATATGACTTAACAGTTCATTATATTTCAGTATACGAGTTGAAATAAAATAAGGTAAAATAAAATAAAATAAAATAAAAGGTAAAATAATTTATTTGACTATTAAACCAAATAAATGGATTAAATTGAAAAATGGATTTATTCTTTGCTTGTTTTTTTTTACGGCAATTGTGCTACAGTCTCTAACAGTGCAGCTCAAAGTAGGGAAATAGGAAACACAGCATTGATCCTCGATCTTCGTCAAATATAATGATATAAAAGCTAATTAATCTACATTTTAATAAATGGTGAGGACAATCACAATTCTAAGTCTCTCTCGAATGCTAAACATGAAATTATGAAATTTACAGCAGCAATGTGCTTAAATGTAAAGGTATTGCTTTATGACTTCCGTGGCACAGTGTTTACGAACCTCAATGTTTTTATTCACATGCTTTCCGTTTACATGTATTTGAGGTGAACAATACACAAGGCTTCAATGTATCGGTATCAATGGCTTTTGTGCCGTCTTCAACCATCCCAGTGGGAGCACTGCGTACAAAGTACAGCAGTTGTGCAGAATAGATTTTGTGCAAATGCTCTGTAAAGACTGTCCAACTTGGCTGCAACTGTTATAAAAGAGCACATTTGAGGGAGGAGCGTTCCCCAAAGCATAGACGTGGCAGCGTTTTATAACCAAATTCATTTAACAGTTTCTACCATCTTAAACAGACAGTTAGTTCAACCTGCACAGTACTGTGGCTAACATTGTGGCTAACAATGAATGGCAGCAACCAGACACAAACGGCAGCGTTTAGAATCACCAACAATGAATGGGAGCTAGCAAAACACGACTAAGCAGTGAGCCAATTAGCAGTTATCATAACTACTGAAACTAGCCATTAGCATAAGAGCTGGGCTTCAGTATGTGTTAGTTTTCTCTTACTATATGCCATGTTAGCACTGTTAGCACTGCTAAACTACGTCTTTAGATGATCTTTAATCTCTGACACTACAATGCTAGTAGGGAAAGTGGGTCCTGATCTAAGTTACTGATTTACTACTGAACATTAAAAATTCTCATCAAAGTGGCTCAAGAGCCAAGCACATAGCACACATTACTACAAATAGTATAATACAGTATATTATTATCATCCACATCACACTCATCATTATAATCCCCATCATCATCATGATTGGAGTCATCGATACCTTGTCCAAGAGCAAAGGTAAACAGCCATTCTTTGTAACAAACTTTGGGATCAAGGTAAAACAGGAGTCACAAAGGAAAACTTTGAGGAAAAAATACAAAAACATACTAACTACCAAGTAGTAATCTGGAAACAAAGAGTGTAATAGGCCTTCACATTCAAATCTCTCAAGGCTTGATTTCACAAGACACAAGATATTCATTGAACGGTGGAACAGTACAAACAAACAAGCATAGAAACTGAAAAAAAAAAACATAAAAAAACAAGCAAAAGCATAACCCAACTGTAAAAAAGGTTTCCCTGCATAAGACTCAAGCCGGTGAGCTCAGAGTCAACCCTACCGTTTTCCTGACAAATAATACAGCTGGTTCGTCCATGTAACATCCGTCGTTTTGAGATCCCAAGTGGAGAAAAGCATAGCGTGATCCCGATTCCTCAAGGACCGTCAGATAAGAGAAGGGTTTGGTGGCGGAAGTTTTTTTTTTTTTTTAGCATCTTTATAATATTCTTTCATACAAATCTCTGTGCTGTGAGTCTCCAAGAAGTTTCTCCTCAATGGTCATCTCATCCTGCTTACCGAGGGAGGTGAGCTGCTATAATTATGCATTAGCAGCTAACAATTCATTAGCAGTTGATCAGCTGACCTTTTCTTGGTGTTGGCTTTGTTGTTGTTGTTTTATTTCTTTATATATTTTTGGTCAGGCAAGAACAGATACCTCAATGTAGCAAAGATTCAAGTGTTGATAATTTGATCGTAGCAGGAGAAGGATGTGTGCAAGTGGGCTTTAGATCCTGAATTCTCCCCCTCTGCCACGTTCACCCTTTCTTTCTCTCATTTGCCCCCGTACATTCTCTCGATGTCCTCCTGGTAATGGGTTTTCAGCTCTTTGCGTTTGAGCTTGAAGGCGTCCGTCACTAGGCCCGTCTCTGGAGTCCATGCCTCTGCACTGAGGCGGATCTTTTTGGGGATCTCAAAACGCTCCAGTTTAGCTAGAGACAGAGAGAACATCACTAAAGAGCTTGTATTTGATTTAGAACTGTAGTTTCTTCATCTCTTGCCAGGAACTTGCCCAATAAAGCTTAATCTGGCTTCATTTACTAAATGTCAGACACTACCACTACCATACTTATAGAAAATCAATTAGCTAGCATCATTAGAGCACTGTGTAGATCCTGCAAGGCCCAAAAAATGCACTGAATGTTCTTACCAGTAACGGCAGCTTCTGTGATTATGTGCAGCACCTCCTTCTCCATGTCAGGGCGGTTACAGATCTCCTCCCAGGATCCTTTCACCCCCTTCTGCTCAGCCAGTGCTTGCAGCTGCTTTTGATTGGGCACCACAAAGCTGATCACGTATGATTCATCACTAAAAGAGGAGAAAGTGGTTCAAAAAAAGAGAGAAAAGGGAGAAAAAGATTGCTGCAAGGATTAGATTGTACTTTCATACAGATACATACAGTTGGATTATATTTCACTTTGCCACAATGTGTGATTATCGTCTATACCAGTATACTGTGCTTTTAACAAGTGTGTGTGGTTACCTGTTGGCATATGCACATATGTTGTCGATGAGAGGGCAGTTTTTCAGTGCAGCCTCCACTTTCCCCAGGGACACATACTCCCCAGCCTGAAGCTTCACTAGGTCCTTCTTACGATCTACACACACACACATAAACATTGTACATTGATTTTTGTTACATTTCTTTAAAATTAGATTTTTTTTTACTGCGTTTATTGCTTAGAGACATTTAAAATAATTTAATTAAGTGCCTAAAACTACTGTACAGGATATGAATACTGATGAATATAATCCTACGTTCTAAATAAGTAGATAGCGTGTGTGTTTGTGTCTCCTTACCGATGATCTTGAGGCAGCCGTCAGGCCCAAACTCTCCGATGTCCCCTGTGCAGAACCAGCGCTGACCGTTTTTATCCACAAAGAAGTCCTCTTTGTTCTTCGCCTCATTTTTATAATAACCCATGGTAACGTTTGGCCCACCAATCAGAATCTCCCCTCGTGGATTGGGCTTGTCTGTGCTATAGTAACCGCCTTAAAATAGAAATCCAAAAAAAAAAAAAACAATCATCAATAAATATGAATAACAAAGTGAATCACAGTGTAATCTGTGTGTGATAAGTACTCACCTTCCTCCCAGTCCTTAAGCATGATCTCAGAGCAGACCAGAGGAGCTCCAACACGACCTGTACTGTAGTCGAACACTGAACACACAAAACACACATGCATTTTACAATGAAATAAGTTTTCAATTTGTTTCATATATAAAGTCTTTTAAACAATTTTAACAGACCTCAAGGTAAAGGGATCACTTTCTGCATAGAACATTTTAAGTCAATACAGTAATATCTATTACTTTGTCTGCTGTGTACAGTGTTTAATCTTACTGTCGCTGATTGTGCCAGCTCCGCAGGTTTCTGTAAGACCATAGCCCTGACCCACAGGGCAGCAGAAACAGATGTTCATGAAGCGCTGAGTAGCTGCAGACAGTGGAGCTCCTCCAGACAGCAGCACCCGCGTGTTCCCCCCCAGCAACGAGCGCACCTTTCTGAAAACCAAACTACACACAGAGACAAATATTGGCAACAGGGCTTTAAAATATAAATGTATTTTCATACATTTAATTCAAAATGTATAAGTATATCCTGCATGTCTCTTTTCAGGGCAAGGCTATTTTTTCTATATTTTTTCCCCAATTTTCCTAATGCAGTCTTTAACTCATTCACCTAAATGTTGTCTTTTAACTTGCAAAACAGAGGTAATTGTCTCTTTGAATCTTGATGAGCATGCAAAACACCTGGGGGTGAAGTGTTTGTAGTAGATTGCAAGAGTGCAAAAGATAAAGAGAGAGAAAGACATACTTGTCACACAGTGGAGTGCCATATCCTCTAGATATTTGCTCCATTTTGTAGTTGTAGGCCAGCACAAATAGAGTCTTCTGAAAACGGCTCATATCATCCACTTTAACCATCACATTCTTATAAATACGATCCATGATTTCCTAAAACCAGAAAGACAATAAGAAAAAAATCATACAAGAAAAAAAAAGAGAAAAAAATAGAATAGACAAGGATAAGACTATCTAGATAAATAAGTTATCAAAATGTGCTGCATCCTTACCGGTACAGCTGCCATCAGCGTTGGCTTTAGGACACTTGTGTCTCCTTTGCTGCCTTTTTTAATTTTGGTTGACTGTGAGATAAAGAAATTTTGTAACACAAGCAAAGAGAACAGCAGATGTCTATACTGTCTATACTTTTATTTAAGGTAGCAGAGATGTTTGTGTGTGTGTGTTTGTGTACCTGGTCAGCGAGTGTCTGCGGTGATGAGTATCCAATGCGGCAGCCATGAGATACACACACCAGTTCAGCACTGAGCTCGAGCACATGAGCCAGAGGCAGGTAGCCGATATAGGTATCCTTCTCACTGTCAAGCAGAAACAAACAAATATATAGATGAGTTAGACAACACAGACACCCAAATTAACACACATGGAGAGGTGGCATTTTAAATAAAGCCTAAAATAAAAGTGGGCCCTTGCAGCTAACTGATATTTGTTATGCACACATCTGCAGATTTTACTACATAAACATTTAGGAAAACCTTTTAAAATTCATTTCATTTACTAGGGTTGGCTGTAATAAAAACTGAACTGAAGGTAGCTGCCATGACGTCTTAAGTAAATAACAAAACGTTCCAGCATTAAAAAAAGGTACTGGCAGCTCATTTCTAGATATTAGTGTTTAGTTTTGTTAGAATTAATCTTTAGCATTCTTTCACCCAATAAAAATGGTTTAAAAGACAGTAAAATAACTCAATACGAAGTGTCTGATTGACACACAGACAGAGCAACAAAAGCAGCCTTACTCCAGGCCAGGGATGCGTTCAGCCATGCCAGTTACTCCAGCAATGATGTTGCTATGGGAGATCATGACTCCTTTGGGAATGCCTGTAGAGCCACTGGTGTACATGATCACAGCAATATCATGGGGGAGGGGACGCTGACGTTGTACAGCCACTGCAAACGTAAGGAAGAAAAGGAGAGAACAGGAGATACATAAGGGCCAAAACAATAAAAAATTTCACCAATTATTCTAACAAATCCACTTTAAGTAAAACTGTTAAATAATTAGGAGTCCAACATTAACAGGCCTTACTGTTCTCAGGCTTGGCCCCCAGGTCCTGCACAGAGGCCATGCTGTGGACCTGAATGCCCCTGGGTAAACCAGGCCAGCTGGTGGGCTTACGGTCCACGAGGATGATGTGCTGCAGCTTTGGCACATCCAGCACAATCTCCTGTTGAGAAGGGAGAAAAGAAAGATAGACAGTTTGAACAATTGCTTTAAAATGTTTTGTTTTAAATTCATTACAAAAGCAAAACAGATATCAGAAGTGCAAAAAAGGAAAACAGAAAAGTGTATGTGCATGAAATAATAAAAAAAAGTTTGTCTCATACACAGTTATAAATGATACAACTAGGAGTGAGATACTTTGATAACAAATAAAGTAAAACGTGAAAAGAATATATACATTTTAAGCTAAAGCTTAAAGATATTGATGTAGAACATATAAAACAACAAAAAATCAAAACATAGAAAATAATAAATAAAAGCTATATATACAGAGATAGTCACTAAAAAATTTAAAAAGGGGAAGAGCAGTTTGTTGTTTGCCTTTATTTGGAACATCATCTTTAAACAACATTATGTCAATCAAATGAACTTTGATGAACTGTTGAATTCTCCCTACACAGTCTGAAGTTCTCTTCTAAAAGAACATTTTCACCCCCAGTGGTTTGAGTAACCAGTGTAGTCCACTTTACAAGAAACAACTACCGCAGTTGGAATGTGCCTTAAGCCTCTACAGTGACATCAAGGCCAGTTATACAAGCAACTCTGAGATGACTTCACTGTAGAAAATGCTACATTCTGCAAAGAACACTGGCTTCCCATCATATTACGACAGAATTGATATTACTGCAACACTAGCCTACAATTTATAAGATGCATTCTCAGTTCACCAGTTAAATTAAATAAAGAAGACTCAAATTGCTGCAAAGAAAACCACATTTCACAAATCACATTGCTTCCCGAGTGCTGAGGTGGCTGCCCACTAGTCCAGGTGTTTGTTTTCACCAGTATGTGATTTATTGTGTGTTCACAACTATGAATGGGTTTAATGTGGTGGCTGAACATCATTGCACAGAACCCCAAAATAGCAGCTCCTAAATCATAATGATGCATTAATGCTTGTAATAGGAAGAATAGTGCCACTGTCATAGCTACTCTGGGCTCAGCATGCCAGCAGGACTGTGCATAATGCTACATACTGTTACCAGAGTCATATTAGTGTAAAATCTTGTAATATTACTCATTTTAACTTTCAATGCCAGTTAAATATTTCCTGGCATTGTCCAGAAATGCATGTGTAAAGCATGTCCTTAACACCATATTCTGACTGTAAGAAAAGCTTAAGAACAAGAAATGCTAATTCTCTGATAATGCTTCTATAATAACACTGTAATTTTCTTTAGGTCTTTCTTTTCACCATTTTACAGTGCAGGCTAGTGTCCCAGTAACATCAAATCTATTTTAGGATGAAGGAACGGTGTTCCTTGCAGAATGTTGCATTTGGGGATCTCAGATTCCTTAATGTGTCATTTTTTGTCACTATGTCACCTTAGTCCTATAAAAATAACCTGGAACCAGTACATTCTGTGAATGCCATCACAGAGTCGATCCAAATCAGGACAGGTTCTCTCTGGGTTGAAAAAAGTGTACATAAAACACTAGGGCTGTCCCTAACGATTATTTTTTAAACGATTATTCTAACGATTATTTTTTTCGATTAGTCGACTAATCTATTCATTGAGAAACATATTTAAATAATTATTTTACGTTTTAAAGCAAACGATAAATTACTATATTTATATATAATAACAACAACAACAACACCACAAGCCTACTAAACCAAACCCCACACTTATAATCACTTACATGTACAACACGTTGTTTAGATCTATAACGCTAAAAATGGATAAGCTCCCATACACCACAACCGTGTGTTGCACTGTTTTCTGTGACCGCTAGATTTTGTGACCACTGGCAAGTAGTTCTCAGCAGACCGGTGCACTGGCCGATTCGAAACGTGTTCGTTTCTAATGTTTACCCCGACTGGCCAAAACGGTTCAGTTTAGGGCTGAGGGTAAGGTGTAGGTATAGAAAGCTTCCGTTTTGCCAATGAACGCTCATAACCGTGAGCACTGGTCACAAAATTCCGACGGTGACAGAAAACGGTGTGACACCGCAGCGCCGACGGCGCTAGCTAAAATAACTTAAGGCAGCTAGCTTAGCTAAACACCTGAACTTATGAATAATGCTACTGTTTCTGGAAACTGCGAAATGCCATGCACAAATATAAACCAAAAATGTATAATTTCTGCCTGTGGCAGGTTTAAAACCTTTGGTAGACAGCCTTAAGTCTTTTTAAGGACACCCGCGGAGACCCTGATGTAAACGGTAACTTACTGTGTGACCCTGTTGACATAGTGCTCCTGGATGTTTGCGCTTCAAGTGCTCCTTTTGCACGTATGGCAGAGGACCACATTGTTGCCCTTTTGCGTGAAATGCTCCCAAACTTTAGATGCCCGCTGGCGTTTTTTTGTAGCTGGAGATTGCTCTCCGGAGTCCAAGCTCTCTAGAGCTTAGATTCTCTGCCCGAACCCGACATGACCCGAGGCCCGCCCGTAAATCCGACCCGGGCTCCAGAAAATAGTCCGAGATGTAGGCGTCTGTTTTTTAATTATATTTTTATTTAAAAAAAATAACGAAAACTGAAAGTGAAACTAAACTAATTTATTTATAAGCGCTGTTTTCACTACCGCAGTTCTACAGCGGGGGTGTTGTGCCGATTCTGTCCGCGAAGCGGGAGTCAGATTCAGCAGAGAGTCGGATTCGGCACAAACGCGGCGGCACCTCGCGGTCCGCGGTGTCAGTTGTAAGCGCTCGCGCTAGCCGCAAAATACGGCAGAAAACACTGAGGGAGCTGCAGAATTATGAATGGGACTAGAATATGAGCACGAGGAGATCAAAGAGAACCTTCACCTGTGAGTAGAACAAGCAAATCTCTCTCTCTCTCTCTCTCTCTCTCTCTCTCGCACGTGAACTCCTCCGCGTTTGACTTGCAGAACTGTGTTTAGCTGTTCTTAAAAATCATTTTAATTAAATAATAGTTCTATGCTTCTATGTTACCGTGTTAATTAACATAATTCTGATCATATTTCGCTCATTAAAACAGCCCGAAAACAGCCAGTTGGAATTTTTGGGCCCGATCTAACCTCTAAAACCTCTAATGCTCTCCACAGGCGCCGCCATGTTTACGACGCGCCGACGCACGTTATGCAAATCGATGTATTTTTGTAATCGATGACGTCGATTATGTCGATGCGTCGCCCCAGCCCTATAAAACACGGAGGCCTTGCTCTCTTGATTTTTTAAACTTTTAAATGCCTGTAGAATGTCTCATTTTGATTACATTTCAGGATCACTGTTGGTATGTACTGAATGTAATATAATAAAAGAGCTGTACCAAGACAGTCAATCAAGTGGCTAGTAAACACTAAGCATTCAAACGTAAACTACTGGTCCTTCTTTGGTCCACTGGGCTTGTTAGTTGCCTACTGTTCACATATATGTAATGACCTATGGTAATTACACCACATAATCAAGTGTTACAGTTACTTAAAATATATATATATAATTATAAAAAAACAAAAATTTCAAATCGAACTCTGCTCTGGAAACTTTTAATCATGCTATTTTCCCCCTTTTACAGGTACTAAGAATCAGTTAGCTTGCAAAGAAAAAATACAATACTGCAAAGAAAATCATAGCTGGTAAACAGAATTTCACAGGGTTTCAGACATGGTTAGATTCAAGAAGCCCTGCACGATTGATCAAGTTCTGTCCTCTTGTAAACTTAAAGACGAATGAAGTTCAGTATCAGCTTCATTGCCCTCAAATAAATGAATCGGCCCATCTCTAGTACTAATATGTTAGCTAACAAATCTTAACTGGATCACAAACACCACTCCATCACATCCCAAAGGTGTGGGATGAAGCTCCATTTAAAAGAACGCAGTTCCATTACTCAGCCCAATGTTAGCAGGCTTTATTTCCCTCTATCCCATGTTTAGCATGGTATAGAGTTGTTAGGTAAGCAATGCCCAAGAAGTGTAACCTTTCAAAAAAAACTTCCAATCATAGCTCTGAATATAATAAAGAAAGCCTGTTAGTATTCAGCCAGGAGTCGAGTGCGGACTGACCTTGAGGCGGCTCTGCATCAAGTCTTTACTGGTGATTATGTGTGTGACCTCTGTCTCATTGAGGCCATGAGCAATGGCTGGCCCTCCCAGTGTCGAATATAGAGTCACCACTGCAGGAGAGGGGGGAGAGAGAGAGAGATACAGAATGAGAAACAAGCAAGACCATGGAACTGATATGTCTTTACTTCTGAGAAATGCTAATTTTAGCACAGGTTTGATTTTTTTTAGACTAAAATACATTTAGCTTGGTTACATTACAAAAAACAGTCAATAATTTAAATCCAAGTCATCATCAATCAGATACTGAATGACTTATTGAAGAAAATGTAGAGGATAGGCTGGATTTATATTGTGTTTGCTATGGTGTTTCAGGTGTAATCAGTAATAACACCGAATGTATGATGGACATAATCCATTGTCATGGTCATGCCAAAACCTTGTACCCCAAAACAGCAATACAGGAGAAAAAAGCTAGTTCATAGATACACATTATGTTTTTCTGTATGACAGCAATGATGCACACTACATACAAGAATCTGTATTCATTCCATGTTACAGTTTGAGGATGAATTCAGTACCTAATAAAAATGCTACAGTGTATCTCGCTAAATAAATGCTAAATAAATGCTAAATAAAAGTTTTTTTTATATAAATAATGAACACTGCAGCTACAAAAATTATTCTGCCCTAAATAAAAAATATGGATCTGTCGGAAATGTGCCAGAGACATCCCTCGAGTCTAATTTTTAAGCTGAGCTTGCAGCAGAATGGAGTTTTGAAAGACAATCCGAAAAAGGTTATTGACTTGATGTTCTCCCATCTTTTCATTAAGTCAGCAAAAACAAACCCACTGGAGATACTGTATGGATTTACTGAACACACTATGAATAGATATCTGTTTGTAAGTGTATACATAGAAATGTATACGTGTAACTGAAGAGCTCACCCGGAAAGTTGTACATGAAGCAGGCTTGCGCCGCTATGATCCATTCTGCCCGAGTCTCACAGAAAAGAGCAATGTTGCACTGTGGCTTCTGACCCAGAGCCGCCAGACCACTGCCGAACCGCTGGGCCACTTGGAACACTTCCTCATATGACAGCCAGTTGTAGTCACCCAGTATGACCTACAGGCAGAAAAGCTGATTTCACTATTAAAACATATATCACTGGAAAACACTGTGACATTATTAAACAGTAAACAGTAGGAATTTTACACACCACAGGAAACAGAAACTACTGCATCGGAACATCAACACACTGATACAGCGAAACTAGCAATGCATCAAGAAAAATATTAGACATTATGTTATCTATTAAAACTAAATTGTCTAAACACCAACAAGCAATAATTCAACAAAACACTCCAGTTTTGTTCACGTCATGTACCACAGTCCTCAGATTACCAAGATTGTATTTCATTAGCAGATTGATGAACAACTATATATGCAAATGTTTTTGTTAAAAATAATTAATTAAAAGTATTTAATTGTGGACTAAACATACACAGCATATATCACTGTAAAACAATGAGATAATTTTTTTTTTAATTTATTAAGAAAGCACTTGGTAGAAACAGTATTTTTTTTAATATAATAAGCAAAGGAGCACAATGTAGCAGAAGCACATTGATGCCATTTATATATAATTTGTGTTCACTCAACTCAGGACCACTACAATTTAATTAAATAAAATAAAATAAATAAAAATAAATCTTACGGATGGCTGCTTTAAAATTAGTCAGATACATTAAACTATCTAAACGAGCAAAATAAAGCTGAGTTAGCCAGTAACATTAAACTAAGTAACCCAGTAAAATAAAACTATGCTACCCACATACATTAAGCTAAGTTAGCCAGATGCACTAGGCTACCATAACCAGATAAATAAAGCCACATTTGCCAGATAAATAAAGCTAAGCTACCCAGGTACATTTAGCCAAATTGTACAGATAAATGAAGCTAAGCTGGCCAGATACATTTAGCCAAATTGTAAAGATAAATGAAGCTAAGCTGGCCAGATACATTAAGACAAGTTGTACAGGTAAATAAAGCTAAGCTAGTCAGATACATTAAGCTACGTTGTACAGGTAAATAAAGCTAAGCTAGTCAGATACATTAAGCTAAATTGTACAGGTAAATAAAGCTAAGCTAGTCAGATACATTAAGCTAAGTTGTACAGGTAAATAAAGCTAAGCTAGTCAGATACATTAAGCTAAGTTGTACAGGTAAATAAAGCTAAGCTAGTCAGATACATTAAGCTAAGTTGTACAGGTAAATAAAGCCAAGCTAGTCAGATACATTAAGCTAAGTTGTACAGGTAAATAAAGCTAAGCTGGACAGATACATTAAGCTAAGTTGTACAGGTAAATAAAGCCAAGCTAGTCAGATACATTAAGCTAAGTTGTACAGGTAAATAAAGCTAAGCTGGACAGATACATTAAGCTAAGTTGTACAGGTAAATAAAGCTAAGTTAGTCAGATATATTAAGCTAAATTGTACAGGTAAATAAAGCTAAGACGGTCATATACATTAAGCTATATCAACAAATAATATAATTTTTTAATCTAAATTAGTCAGATTAATGAAGCTTTATTTGCCTGATGCAGTAAAATAAGTTAGCTATATGCATTCATCCAAGAAAACCAGATAATTAAGGCCCAATTTGATTGTTTGTTTTGTTTTTTGGTGGTGCCCTGTTCAATCATTTAAAAGCAGTGGTACACCACTCTCTCTTGTGCTAGAACACCCATGAATCCCAATAAGAGTCCAACTTATGTAACACGAGTGAAACTGCAGGTTGCTCTAGATATGAGAAGCTATAACTGGACTGGACCCAAAACCTGAAAAACATTCATATTAATGGGATTTACAGGCATTCCTGCAACAGCAAATGCCCTAATACTAATACAAACTTATGCCAGTGTTGTTATTGGAATATGCAATGCAGCTCAGCTCCACAGCAGCGCAACTTCCTGTTTTGAACAGGGTTCCCAGACATTCTCAGGAGAAGGAATAAAAAATAAACCAATTCCCAGAAGATGGGCTAAAAAAAAAAAAAACATTGACCTTAGTGTTAACGTTTCATGCATGAACACTGTGAGTGTGCATATTTCTCATGTCTCACCTTCTTAAAGACCTTGCCGTTGGGCTGTACTTCATCCTCCTCACTGAGCACCTCCCTGGTGCCGAGGCAATCTCTTTCTGGGAAAAAATTTACTGCATACTCAAACACTTTATCCAGTGTGTCCACACCTTCGTGGAGCTGGGAGACCAGCCGCTGCTCACTGTTTACTGCCCGGTATGGGCCCGATGGATGACCACTCACCTAGCAGAGTAAGACATGACATGATGTGTTAGGAGAACATATAGAAGTTTGAAATTCACCTCCTGTTCAAGTGTCTAGTCCTTGAAAAGTGGATTTAGCATCTTCAAGACATGAAATATTAAGAGTGTGCAAACTAATACCCCTAAGACATGCTAAAAATAGTCTAGCAGAACACCATGACAACCACAGCATGCTGCATATAGTAATCCAAGACAGTTCTGCTCCGAAAAGCTGCCAGTAATTAAACTGCCACGAGATTTATATATTTAGCAATAATATTTGTAGAACTGCCCAGCATATAAAAATAGAATGAGCACACTACCTTCGTATTTATGCAAGTATGAATGAATAAAAAAATAGTGTAGTTAATATTAGGGCTTGAAATAACATGCAGTAACATTAACAGACCTCCTTGTTTCCACACTATATTTTAATCTGCTCTACTGGCCACATATAAGGGTGATTCTCACGAAAAACAGATTTAAAAGGGTTCACACTTGAAAAAATTCAAAAGGCATTTAAATATAAAATTTCTTTTTGTTATGCAAGACTAGGGTCTGAACTTTTTAGAAATACTTTTTTTTTAAATTTTATAATTTTTTTCTGTATATTTTGCACCATTTTAGTCAGTCAGAGCACACACATTCTCAGTACCGCAACATGATAACACAGAACAGATATGGTTTAAAAGTTACACATTTGTTACTTTTTAAATAGATATTATTAACAGTTGTGCTCATATGTGTATATAACCCAGAAAATATTATATTTATAAGTTTCCCATTTTTTTTTATTTTATGATTTGTCTCATTACCGCAACAGATTTCATGATTCATGTCCTGTCTTTTCAGGATATTTAACTGAAAAATTACATGTATAATTTCTTATTTAGTACAGATGACCTATGAAGAAATACAATTTATCCAAATACCATTATAAACTAGAATTTGTTTTATAACAGTAAAATAATTAGTAAATAAATATGTGTTGCGGTAAAGAGAGTCAATGTTTCGGTAAAGAGAGTCATTACAAGGATTCCTACTTAATTAACAATAACACTTTACACAACAAACACAGAGTGTGAATGCTGTGAATAAATAACAAATTCTAATGATGTACTTCTTGAGTTTTGTATGGAGTAGTAATATTGAACAAAATGTGGTATTTGCTGTTGAAAATTATTCTCAGTAAGACTCAAGCTGTGAAAATATCCTATTTTGAACTGTGTATTTTAATAAAACAAATTTCAACATACCTCATTAGACATAAATTCCTTAAAACTTTAAACATCACTGTATAACTAAATTGAAATGGAATGTTTAAATACAAAATAAGTAATTCAACATCTCATAAAACAACTTTTTTATTAAGTATTAATTTCATGACAGATATAAACATCAATGTACAACTAAATTGAAATTAAATATTTAAGTATGAAACAAGCAATTCAACATCTCATTAAACATCTTTGTATTAAGCATTAATCTCATGAAAAATGTAAACATCAATGTGCAACTAAATTAAAATTAAAGATAAAATTAAAGAAAGTTGTTTAATGAAATGTATATATGTGTGTATATATATAAATTTCATATATATAATATATACATTTCATGAAACAACTTTTATTGTTATAAACTGTTAATAAAGGTTGTTTCATAAAATGTGTGTATATATATATATATATATATATATATATATATATATATATATATATATATATATATATACATATAAACAGTTTATAACAATAAAAGTTTATAAAAATAAATTTCATGAAACAACCTTTATTAACAGTTTATAACAATAAAAGTTGTTTCATGAAATGTATATATTATATATATGAAAATTATATATTATATATATATATATATATATATATATATATATATATATATATATATTATTATTATTATTATTTTTATATATTATTTTTATATCTTATGCGTAAGTTATATGGGTGTCACTGCCCTGCTACATAAATCTGTTTAGTATCTGAAATTGCATCATGTATTGTTTTATATATTGTTTATTATAAGTAAATAAAGGCTTTTTTATGAAACAATATATATATATATATATATAAGTTCATGTCACTTAAAACATTAATTTCTCTTTACCGCAACAGTGAATCTCTCTACCGCAACAGGCCTTAAATTGTTGCGGTGTATGAGAAGGCTGTTGCGGAGTATGAGGGACCTTAACCTTCTTTGATCTCTGTGGGGCCACCATGATGCCTGGCTAAACTTTTGCTAGCTTTTTGTATTTAGACTTTAAAAACCTTAAAAATTCCCAAAACACAATAACATTTTCATTTTTTTAAACATTAAAAACTAGCTGTTTCGGTAATGAGAAACAAAAAGTTGTGTATGCTCGCTGACAACCAAGTTTTTAACATTTATCTGGAGAGGTATAAAATTAGGTGCTTACCTGGTAGCCATCTTGGGTGTCATACTAAAAGGTGTCCCCCCTCTCAAAATGGCTGTTTTTTTTCTGTTCCTTGTGGTCTTAAATGGTGCTTGAAAATTGTTGCGGAGGCTGAGAACATTGGTTCTGACCAAAGTTATTTTTCTAAATATTTTCTTTTCTTTTACCAATGAATTCCAAGTAATACATTTTTATTGACTGTAACAATTTACTTTATGAGATACATTTAAGTTTTTTATTATTTATTTATTTTAAATATTAAAATTGTGTAATTGAAGAGCCGAGATTCAGCAATGGACGCGTTGCGGTACTGAGAATTTCACACTAAATTATAAAAAATACATAATTTAAAATATCACAATGTCTACTTTTAATCACTTCCAATATAGCCTTTGATGAGATGTTTATAAACCAGTGTTTCCCAAAGTGATAGCATTTACCTGTTCATCACACTCCTTAATGCCACCTCATTAGTCTGATTTCGTGAGAATCACCCATAAACACTTTGCAGGTTTGTTATTGCAGACTGTAGTCCTTCTATTTCTCTGCATACATTATAATCCTTCTTTCACACTGTTTTGCAACATTCAGGCATTTTTAAAACTGCAGTGACACTGACATAGTGTTGCTGTGTGTATGTTAGTTTGGTAATATGTGTTGTTGCGGCATGAGTGGATCAGACAGCAGTGCTGCTGGAGTTTTTAAACACTGTGCTCACACACTGTCCACTCTATTAGACACTCCTGCCTAGTTCATCCACCTTGTTGATGTAAAGTCAGAGATAGAAGCTCATCTCCTGCAACACAGTGCATCATCAGTCCCCACTGGATGCTGCCCACATTATATTTCTAAATTACTGACTATTCTAAATCTTAACAGAGACTATTTCTGCTGTGTCTGCTCTACTCATACCAGCACAACACAAACTAACACACCACCAGCGTGCCAGTGTCACTGCAGTGCTGAGAATGACCCACCACCCAAACAGTACCTACTCTGTGGTCATCCTGTGGTGTCCTGACCATTAAAGAACAGACTATGCAGAGAAAGTTATTCAAAATGGTTGGATGCTAGTCATTATATACTAAATATTCAGATTATAGGGTACAGCTTTACTTACAGAGCGTGCTTTGATGCGTTTGGCGCGGGCCTGGTTGGCCCCAGCTCCAGACAGTATGTACCATGGGATGAAGGTGATAACTGAATAGACCCACACCACAGAACGAAAGACCTGCAGAAGGATAGGATTCACGTCCTCCTTCAGCTTCATCCTGACAGTGGGTCAGAGAGAACAAGACACTACAGAATACTTCCTCTCCTTCTCACTGGTCAGAGTGGAGCTGGTTCTCTTCTCGGATCGGTCACGTCACTGCTGATGCTCTGCTCCTTCCCCTCCCTCCTGGTCTTGTTTTCTGTATCTTTCCTCTTGTGACTTTTATCCTGTAGATCTTTATCCTTGGAAAGCTTTCTTCTCGTTCCTGGAGCTCTTTGAGAGTGCCGCTATACTTCCTTTTCCTTCTTGGATGGCTGTGCCAGCCACCAAGGCAACTTCCGGTTTCTTTTGCTTTTTCCTAATATGCTACTTTTTACTTTGATGGCATGGAAAATCTTAAAGCAATTAAGAATCAAGGATCCGCATTCCTGGAAAAACAGAAGAAGACAGTCCCATTAAAATTCTTGTCTGGTGCAGGGAAGGCAACTATGTTACACACTAAGCAATGTTTCAAAAGAAAAAGAAAGCACTGGCAAATAAAACATGCTACTTAGGATTTTTGGAAAAATTCCAAAATTTTCATCCATTTTTGGATGAAAAAAATAATTGTACAAGAGAGTGTGTAGACATCCTTTTGTTTTTTCACAGAAATGAATTACCAACAATAGTTATTCTTAGCCACTGCTCAAAGAACTTTTGTAGTACTATTATTAGAGTATAATTTGCTGCAATTAAATAAAAATAAAAACCCAGAGACTGTGGTTAAAGCACAAAATCTCAATCAAGCTTAGTCTGTGTGTACAATTCAGAATCTGTTTTGTCATTAAGATGTTCACCTCTAAAACAGACTCCCCTGTCAGCACGAGGGTGCGATGTCAGAGAGTGTGTGTATGTTAGGTTAAGGATCAACATGGAGGTCTGAACAAAATCTCATTTCTGTAAACAAAGCAACACTACACCCATTGAAGGAGTACAGGAAAAGGAAAAATACAGGAAATAGGCTTCCACACACACCAACAGATACGTTTTTACACATTTCTATGAGTTGCAATGTGATTGCACTATATGGTCTGATGGCCCCTGCTGCACACACGACACTACAAACCACAAAACCAAAGAAAGCTGAAAGCTCTACTGCAGTAATTCAAACCACATACATCCACAGGTCTATTAGACATCCTGTGATTGTGTTTATAGTGTAGTACATTAATAATTGAGCCATTCTATCTAAATAAAAGTGTAGCAATGCAAGGTGCAGAACACAGTCACAATGTCTTTAAATGGGTCTGCATTGGTCCAAATATGATGGTGAGGGGTAGATCACTCCAAGCCACCACACTTGTGAAATACATGCAATCATCAAACTAACAAAGTTTGTACATAAAACTAGTGATCAACCAAAATTAAATATTTTAGCTGAAACTAAAACTGAACAAATTAGTTTTGCTATTTTTAATTATATGATCATTTCTTTCATTAAGGTTAAATTTAAGCAAATCAATGTGATTAATCAATAAAATAATAATCATGTTCATGTAATTCATTATTATTATTCCTGTGCTGTTCTTCTGCATTGCATTGCTTTTAATGACTTTATTACAAGATCTCTCTGCCCTAAAGTAGCATCAGAAAGAGTACTGCAGAAAATGTGCTGCTAAAAACAGTCTGACTGCAGTAGGCGTGGAATGTAACATGTTGACTAGAAGTGAAAGCTCACAGTGGGCTGGAACCTGGTAAACTGTCTGCTTCCCCTGTAGCCACAGTCAGCACAATCTAGCTCTGTCAGCGAGTTTGAGGCAGCTTATAACAGCTCGGATTACAGCAATATTTACTTTCAACATTGTGAATATTTCCTGTCCAGACATGATAAGCAATCAAGCTAGTAGCAAGTTAGGAATGTGTGACCATCTAGTCACACTATGTGCAAAAGTGTCCAGACACAATGCCTACTCTGTGAATCCAGCCACTTTGTGGCATGCCCAATGTCGACTCAGGCATTCAACGCACAGCTTGTTTAATCTTCATAAAGTTGCATTGCCAATAGAATCGGGTGCTCTGGGGACACAACACAGGTGCCTTGGGTTACCATGCATAATTGAAAGGGGTACAAAGCCCCTCTGCTTTTAACGATCCAACATAATAATGAATTCTATAAAAAAATAAAATAAATAATAAAGAGATATAATCTGACAATGGTAGATATGTAATTTAAAAACAGAAATACATTTCTTATATATTATTGAACACTCTTTTTGTACCATGCAAGGAGTAATTAAATATGATTTAATTTGTCTTACAATGCATTACACATCCTGAGATGTGACTATCGTGCAGGCTCATGCAATGACGATGCTGAAACAATATATTTTGCAGCCCAATACGGAAGTGACTCAAATCTCTGAAATCATTGACACGTATTAAAGCATAAAATCAGTTCAATGCAGTAATGTAACGTAGCTTCGGTTTATTTTTATCTAGTTTGAATGTGTGCGTCAGTGCCAAGGTCTGAAATTAGTAATGTTTACAAATGCTGCTGGAGATGCCAGTAAAGCAGCATTAAAAGAAACGTACATTGAAATCTTAGAGCATCATATGCTGCTTTTAAGACAATGCAAAACCAAAACAATGCACACATTACAAAGGCCTGGCTGTGAAAGAAGTTTGGGTAATGGACTGGTCTGTCTATGTACAGATGTGTTGTCAATAGAGAATGTGTGAAGCATTTTAAGGGGAAAAAAAAGTGCCAATGACAGCCCCATACCACTTGAGACATGTTTGCAGGACGAACAAGATAATAACAAATGAAACATCACTAGGTTGTGAGAAGGATTTGCAACATGCGTACCAACGTATGGAATGTGTTGCACACCTGCTTTGCAGAAATGGATGTAAACTAACTGACTTGATGAAACATGAAATATAGTATATATACACTGCAATTAAAAGTTTATTTATTTTAATTTTCCATACTGTCCCAGCTTTTTCTAAATTGAGATTGTAAAAAGCTGAGCTAGAATAAAAGCCTGAATTCAGAAAAAGAATATGGGTGCAAGCAAGGACAAGCAAGTGAAACAACGAAGTACCACATCATTGACAGTATCACACCTCCTTTTCTCAAGGACATTGCTTCAGCTAAATATAACTCATTCAGGCCATTTTTAGTGTTAGAAGGATATGTGAAATGTATATCGTTTTTCTATTATCATGCTATTTTTACCGAACACAGCCTGCCAGTGATCCAAGCTGTGAGATGAGGCTGAAAAAGACTTCTGAAAGCAGAGAGATCTAAAATGCCAGTCCAGGCACAAAGCATGGCTTAGTTTCTAATTTTATCAGCCTCGGGAAAGGAAAGCACACCGTTAAATTCAGAAAGTGTGAGCCCGCAAGGGAAGTGGTGCATGCGACATGGGTCAGGCATGGATGACCTTCAGTCAAACACATGTATTGGATAACATCTGCCCCCAGGGATCACCTGCACTGCACCATTGCTGAGAGAAACAACACAATCCTTGAGGCGTTGTTTACGCTACCTAAAGCATTCTCAATACTGGTACGACAGCCTTAACTGCATAACAGCACAACACTGCTATCAATATAGCACATCAGCTGCTCTCCCCATCAGAAGAAATATATGTGTCAATAAAGGCACTTGTCTGTGGCTAATAAAGAGAACAAGGCAAACCACTTAAACAGTCAACAGAAGGGCCTTGCTGAGTGAAATGGGTTAGCAAGGAAACACACATTTCACATCCTTTAGATTCTTAGGTTATAGACAGCTCCTTCTCGGAAGACCTTTTAGTTTGTGGGATGCACAGACTTCCACATATGTACCGGCGAATGTTGATATCTATACAAATACATAAATATTAAAAAAATAAAATAAAAATGAAAATGGATATTCTGAGAGTCTGCACTGAACAATTACTACATCAGAAATTTTATAATTCATTTTAATTATAAGGACTTTTAATTTGAAACAAGGAATGTGGGAAGTGTGGCAGAAAAAGAGAGAAAAAGGAAGACCTAGGGCCTGATGTACTAAAGCTGGTAATGTTCAAAAACATTGCGATGGACACATTTCATGCTTCTGGTCAGATGTACTAAATTTGACTTGGAGGTGAGAATTTGACTTGGAGGTGAGATTTGTAGGTGTATTTACCCATGCTCATGTTTCATTTCGTACCTACATTTTTTATGTGTTTAAGCAACACTTTGAGGTGATGCGTTGAAATTGCAAATGAGAATATTAGTAGATGAGGCCCCAGGAGAGGTGATAAAACAGATTAAACTAGCAAATGTTAACTTAAGACAAGGTTTTACAGCTAAAAATAATATTTACAATGCATTTGTACTGCAATAAACTGATGCCAGCAATGCATTACATGATGCTGTTTGAGTCCTCAGAGTGCCGAATGCGTCGGTCTTTTGGTAAACATATAAATGCATTACCTCAGCTAAAAAACTATCCACTCCTGTACAGCACATACCTTTTAGCTGACAAAAAGAAAGTTTTTGAAGATGTAGTTTATTAAGTAAACTGGTATCAAGCATAAGTAGTGAAACTGAATCGTTTTATACTTTATGTAAAAAATTTACCTGTTTACTGACTCTCCCAGCTGACCTTCTATATAGCAGCACCCTGATACACAATGCTATGTTATGCTATCGATATTTATGCTACGCATTAAATAAACCAATAGATTTGCTCCATAATTTGTATGTCTAAGTTCAATTGAAAGTAAACAAGTTTTTTTTTCTTGTTCTGTAAAATTGCCATTTTGGAGATATGGTTTATTTTGCCTGACAGTGAAAATGAATATCTGAATAGGTTCCTGGGGTAACATTTAACCTAATCCCCACAGAAAAAAACACAACAGTATCAAAAAACTTAACCTTTACTTGAATGTCAGTTAAATTACTCATTCATTCTTCAGTAATTTCCGGGACAATACAAAAGAAATCTTCTCAATGCCTGACAGAGATCTACCCAGACACAAGGAAAAGGTGCTCTTCACGAGTCCCAGCATGAAGTTCCTGAACCTGGTAGCCTACTGCCTCTTCTCTGACCTCACGCCATATGCTCTTGTACAACTAGAAGCAAGCAAGCTCAGACTTTCATTGGCTGAGCACAGTTCGTACTTTCAGTTCACTGTGGCCTGGTAGGGACACGCCCACCCACGTGTTGCAGTAAGAAGTAAGTTATAACCGTTTCCGAACAGACGTGAAAGACAGGTCTAGTATCTCTGGGTAGCATTGCCACTATAAGACAGGGTGGGGTGCCCGCAGGCCTTCAAATACCGCCCTGAAATACACATGCCTCCGACTGTTTAATATGCCCAGTCTTAGTCTAAAGACTAGTTGCTGATCGGTCACTGAAACTGAAGCTTACAGACAGCAAGAGGAACTGGTTACAATCATGCTGACATTTAGTACTGTTTGAAACACCACAGTACATTTAATGGGGGAAATGTGATGCTACCTCAGGTACAGCTGGGTTCCCTGTACACAGCAAAGCATGACAATAAATAAATGATGAGCTCCATCAGGCAAATTGGAGAAAACATTAAAAGGTGCTGCCTTGCAGTCTGTCTCAACTGCTTTTGGTAGCCCTCGGCAACTAATGTTTAACACTGGCTATATCACCTCATCCCTGAACAGGAATAGCATATAGAGTAGTGAGAAAGTGTTTGGGCCAACTGCATAAACTGATCTCCAAAAGGCACAAAATAAAAAATGGTTACGCAATTTAGGTGTTTTGTTTTGTTTTTTGATTAGGCCTATTTTAGAGTAAAAAAAAAAAAGTACACACTCATTACTGCAACAATATATTCAGTTTCATAAGCCCTAGAACCTTGTAATTAGGATTAATATCTGAATAATTAACTTAGGGTTACAACTCCTGTTGTTCCCCTCTGTTTTAAGCTTTTAGAGATGTCTTAGTAGGCATACTGCATTGACCAAAGAAACAATAATCATACATCCAGACTTACTAACTTGCAGATTGCAGAAGTGAATAAGCACCACACAACTGGTAAAGAACCACTAGCATTATGATGGGCGGAGGCAATCTGTCTATAGGTCTGTGAGTGGTGCACATGCTCCTGTTTGATGGTTCGATCATGTTTGGTACTGGTATATTTTAGCACTTTGATCCCTGTATCAGTGCATCCATTTAGCTTAACAATATAATTGATAGTTATAATGCATATTATCCATAATATAATGCCCATAAAATAGGCCAAACATGTTAGTGGCTTGTTATGGTATACAGATCCACTCTTTTTTAATTTCTGGGTTTATTTTCTGAAACATCAACTGAAAATGATTTTAAAATCTATGTTTAAAGGACATATGTTCCTGTGCATGTAAATGTTCAGACTGCCTGGATAACATTTCTATAAATATGTAGTAATGCCCCCTTTAGAGCTATTTTGGGAAAGGTGGGAAGCAGGAGAGAATAGAGCAGCTCCATCAAAACAAGCCGGGTCAGGTTTGTAGGACATTCGTTTAGCATAGAGGAGACAGTCCTCAGTATCTATGGGAATACATTTTTCTAATTATTTAATTTTTTATTTAATCAAATTTATCATCAGGTATTAACAATGTAAGTGATTAAATATGAGGGTTCATGAATCATAATGAATTCCCACAGATACTGAGGACTGCCATCATTTTGGCTTAAGGGTACTAAGTGTTCTGCTAAGCCAGCTAGCTGTGACATTTATTTTCTGCCTTCAATGACAGCGAAGGATGCTCCTGGTACTCAGGGGGGCGAACAATTTTAGCTTCACTCAAACATATACCTATAAATATCAAAATCAGAGAAACTGATTCAGAAACTGAAGTGGTCTTTTATTTTTTTCCCCCAGAGCTGTATACCATCTACATGAATATGAATGTATAGAATTGTTGTTTATCTTTTTTTAATGTACAGTACCAATCAAACTTTACACCTTTTCAATGAATGTTCTTCTTTCTCTCTTTGTTTAAAATATTTTCTACATTGTAGAATAATATTAAAGACATAAATAAACACTTAAGGGACATATAATTATAAAGTGCAAGTGCAAATCTGTTCTCAAAGCTAAATGTGGCTACTAGAAGAATGTCAAGTATAAAACATATTCTAGTTTGTTAAACTTTACAAAACAATTCAGCATATATTCTTGTACAGTTTGCATGTATTGAGTACTAAATTTACAGTGTAAAAAACATTACAAAAAAGAAAATTTAGGGGAGAAGGGGTGTGTCCAAACTACTGACTGGTAACTACTGTATCCAAAATGAGATCACCTCTGTTAAGAAAGAGCTAAGCTAGCTAGTTAGCTAGTTGGGGGTCTGTCAAGGTTATTTTTAGCTTGCCAGCTAGCGTTAACACATAGCTATCAACGTAACTAGTTAGCGTTAGTTAGATAATGCAGTTAAATACGGTACACCGTGGACTAGTTTAGTTAATATTATTACACGACAGAACATGCACATGTCGTATGAACGCAGTCTTTTGCAAGGTTACCGCGCTAACGTTGGTAGTCAGCTAGCGTTAGCTAGCCATTTTGACAATTAGCCTGCCAAACAAAACAACCACTTAGGGTTAAACTGGGTAGCGGGGGTTTACACGAGACGAAATGTGTGGAATTTTATGAATGAACGGTACTTTTATTTGTAACATATTCCTTGGCAATGAAATTACGGTGTAATCAGGTAAAGTTATTTCTTTTTCTTAGATAGCTAGCTAACTTACACAGTCTGTAACGTCCTTAGTCTCCACAGCATATGGATCTGCTATACTGAACCAGCTAGGTTATGTTATTAAAGTTAGCTTTCGCTAATTAGCTAGCTAGTTAAATGAGCTTGACTGTAGCTTATACCATTTGTTTCACTGCATAAGGGTTGGCGATTCTAGTAAACTAGCTAGCTAACCTATGTAGAATATGTTATTACCCTTAGCTAGCTAAATGAGCTTGTCTGTTGCATATAACATGATGTAGCCCAACCCGAATAAGGGTTGGGCTACATCAGTAAACTAGCTAGCTAAATGTTATGAACCTTAGCTGACCTACCTAACGTTATCTTAGCTAGCTAAATGAGCTTGACTGTAGAACATGATTATTTTTACAGCATAAGGGTTGGCTATACAAGAAAACAATGATTCTTCTTCTTCTTCTTCTTCTTATTATTATTATTATTATTATTATTATTACTACTACTACTACTACTACTACTACTACTACTACTTAGCTCTTCGCCCTAGTTAACCTAAGCTAAATTAGATTGTATTTGTATTTAAAGTGAGTATTGTTTATTTATGTCTCCACATGTCTTTGTTTTGGTGTATACGTAACCACACAGCTAGGGTTAGCTTGCTAGCTGGCTGGCTAACTAGATACACAGATAGCTAGGATAATTACTGTCAATCAAACGCCTGATGCTGCAGCTAGTTATGTTATGTTTTAAGCTTTAAAATTCTATTTTTATGTTTCTTAATGATTGTCATTGCTGTTAGATCGTGACACCAGTCCGATTAGCTAATACGTAACGTAGTTAGTTAGCTTGCTTACTGAACTAAATGAACCCAGTTAGTCAAATCACTGCTACAATCTCAAGCATCAGCATGTCAACACACAACAATCACACTAGCCATGCGCCGCTAGCTGGAATGCACAGCTTTGATAACGATGATCTGGCTTGAGAGGCTAGCCAACAACTCTGACTGGAGACTGAAGCGCCCATACCAAACATTCCTGCTGAACATACGGATGAGAGAGCATGAAGAATGTATTTAAAAATGTCTACGAGCTTTTTAATGACATCCACAGATAAGCATGGTTAGAATATAATGAAATATCTACTAGCAAGATTAGATAAAACATAGCTAGCGTTAGATAAATAAATCCCACGCCATCATAGCTAGAGCTAGGTTAGCTTCCTAGCACATCTGCACCGCCGCTGAAAGACAATGAGAGAGCTCACCTCCTGCTTTTAGCTTCTTCACACACCACGCTTTCGCAGAGAGAGCTATGTAGTTATTCAGCTTAGGAATCAGCTGATCACTTATTACAGGCACTAGTAGACGTAAATCATGCACATCTTAGCATCATCAGAAGCTGAATTATAGCGCTAATATTATATAATGTAGTTGGCTAGTTAAAATCCTTTTCTGGGTTTTTCTCGCCGGCCCTTGTTATCAGCCCGGAAAGCGTTGTCAAGACGGAGGCCGTTTCCCTGCAATCTGATTGGTTCGCTGAAGGTGGCGCGTGAAGGATGCTGCAGTGACGACAATGGGGTTACCTGCGGTCATCTGCCATTGAGAGCGCTGTGTGTGTGTGTACAGCATCAGCGGTGTGTAGCTAACTATGTCCTCCATTCACCTTTTAGATGGTGTCAAACTTTTAGCTAGTTAACCAATGAAATTAACGTTTGGATCCCCTAACCTTTTCAGCTTATATTTATTGCAACTCATTTGCTGTGACTAATATTCTGGGTTTTTTTTTGTTAGGCAGCTAGTTAGGTTATATATACAGCTCTGGAAAAAATAAATAAATAAGAAAACACTTAATGATAAAAGGTTTCTTTGATTTTACCAAATTGAAAAACATCTGGAATATAATCAAAAGGAAGATAGATTATCACAACCACCAAACCAAGCTGAACTGCTTGAATTTTTGCACAAGGAGTGGCATAAAGTTATCCAAAAGCAGTGTGCAAGACTGGTGGAGAAGAACATGCCCAAATGCATGAAAACTGTGATAAAAAAACAGGCTTATTCCACCAAATATTGATTTCTGAACTTGTAAAACTTCATGAATATGAACTTGTTTTCTTTGCACTATTTAAGGTCTGAAAGCTCTGCATCTTTTTTTGTTATGTCGGCCATTTCTCATTTTCTGCAAATAAATGCTGTAAATGACAATATTTTTATTTGGAATGTGGGAGAACTGTTTTTCGGAGTTTATAGAATAAAACAACAATAATCATTTTACTTTTACTTAAAACTTAAACATATACCTATAAATAGCAAGATCAGAGAAACTGATTTAGAAACTCAAGTGGTCTCTTAATTTTTTCCAGAGCTTTATATTAGCTCCCTATATCAACTAGATCGCTATGACATGATGTTTTTTGGGGGGGATTGTGTATTATCTGTGTAACGTTATTAGAGAGGGGGTTGGAAAGCTACCTGACAGTTTTTAAAACTGCCGGCATACTGTCAGCAAGCTCCCTGACAGTTTTTAATAGTGCCGGCGTACTGTGAGAAAGCCCCCTACTGTCAGGAAGCTCCCTGGCAGTTTTTAATACTGCCGGCGTACTGTGAGCAAGCCCCCTGACAGTTTTTAGTACTGCCGGGTACGTGCCTGGCACTGCCGGGTCGATGAAAAAGTGGCTGGCGGGTGACGTCACGCAGACTCACCACTGCCGCCCGTCTCCCGGCAGGCAAAGATCCAACCCCAACTGCGTTATTATCTATAACTTACAACATGATCTGCTCGCTGTGTTCTGTATGATAAACTGATATATCTAATTATTGATCCTGAAATTAAATATGCTAATGTGTTCTATTAACCTGCCAGCTATGTAGATAATGACCTATAAAGGTCAAAGGTAGTTTTAATATAATTTCACATAAAAATATTGTGAATGAACAGCTCATGATGTTTCCTTTACATAGCGATGTGGTGAGCTGCAGTATACAGCGCCGCTGGTGTAGTGGTATCATGCAAGATTCCCATTCTTGCGACCCGGGTTCGATTCCCGGGCGGCGCACATGATTTTGTTCTCTCAGTTTAACGCTTTTCAAGGGAGATAGGTCATTATATTATATATTTCATTATATTATATATTTGTGAAATAACAATTATATTGGAATATTATTGGAAACATGACAAAACATTTACTTGAATATACAAATGATACAAAATAAATATTAAAGTTAATAGAGTATAAATATAACAATGTCATGCATTCTGAACAAAAAAAAACTATACTAAACTATAAATGTTTGTCTAATTTGTAAACAGTTATATAATAATGTAACAAAATAACAAAAAAGTAATGTACCCTGGTTACGACATAATTTACGTAATTTACGGTGCCCAATCCCAGTACTGGGGTCATTCTACAGATATGTTCACCTTAGGAATGGCAAGAATATATATAAATACATAAAATATATGTATTTTTTCTAGGATTTACATTTAGACTATGTTATTATGTTATATAATAGGACAGTTACCAAAACAGGGATTAGGTCTGGTCTTGCAGTACACAGCATTGTGGATGGAGAATTTTGATATTGATAGGAACATTTTGTCTAGGGCTAGGTTTAGTCCCTGTCTGGGATATCAACCCAGTATGACATACGTAGGACCAAAAGATTATCTACTTAATTAGGTAAGACTATAATGTTGCATTTGGTATACAAGTGACTATCATTGACAATGAGTAAAAGATCATACAGAGTTTAACAATATAAGTTTTAAATTCCATTAGAAAACAAACCCTAAAACCCTTTAACAAGCGACACTGTCTAAACTGCTTTTTTACGTTTATGTCATGCTATGTTACTAGGTTACAATTAAGAAGAGTAAACTGGACCTTTCTTCCTTTCTAATAATATGATGAGTTGAATTAGTGATTTGTAATGAACGGCAGTGATTCTCAACAGATGGTTCCTTCCTCTTGTACTGTCAGAAGTGGCCCTCTGGATGGCGCCCTACACCTTTTCACTACGTGGCGAACTTGGTGGACCGTTACACTACACTGATGTTGCCCAACAGCATCCAGCCAAAGGTATGAATGTGGTTATGGGTTTAGCTATGTCTATATTTTTTATAGTTTTGTTTTTAATGGTGAAAGCTGTCTGAATGTCATAAACTTTGCTCTGATTCACCACAAGAAGGGCCTTTGTTTCAGTGACTACACAAATATGTATTACTAGCTGTAGTACACATATACTAATCTATAAAAAGCTTGGCAACACAAATAGTAATGTATGGTCAGCTATACTACACACAATGTATGCATATTTTCAGTTATACTACTATACTGACAAGCAGCTGTACTGCTCATATGCTAACCCACAATCAGCTACGCTACCCAAACAATAATGTATTATTAGCAATGCTACACATATGTTAACCTACAGTTCAATTAAATTAAAATGTATTTATGTAGCGCTTTTTACACCAAATGTTGTCACAACGCAGCTTTACAGAGAAACAGGTCCAAGCCTCTTATGAGCAAGCACCACAGTGATGCTACTAGTGGCAAGGAAAAACTTGCTCATAAAAAGAGTAAGAACCTTACGAGGAATCAAGACTCAATCAGAGGAACCCTACAAACCTCAGGTCGACCAGTATATACAAAAAACAGAACAAAAATAACAGTACAGAGAGAAAATGTAGAGCTATAGCTAATGTAAAACAGGTTCTGAGTTAAAAATGTGAACAGGTGATGGATGCTCGGTGTTAATGTTAAAGAGATAATGGAGAGCTATAGCTAATGTAAAACAGGTAATGAGTTATGAGTGTGAGTATGTGTGATGGGTATATGGTCAGTGTTAATGTTAATCAGTGCAGGGTTGTAGAGCATGAACGCATCACAGCAGGCAGTGAATTACAGGCAGTACAATCAGTGATACTACCCAACTAATAATGTATAATCTATGCTAGCCGAATACTAATGTATTAGTACTAACACCAGTTTTACTCCAGTTTATGTTATCCTACACACACCTTTTACCAGTCATTTTTTACCCTAATATCAGCTGTACTATCCAAGTGCAATTAGCTACACGACTTACATTAACCTACAATAAGCTGTACTACACATATACTGACATACAGTTGTGGTCAAAAGTTTACATACACTTGTAAAAAAACATAATGTTATGGCTGTCTTGAGTTTTCAATAAGTTCTACAACTCTTATTTTTCTGTGATAGAGTGATCGGAACACATACATGTTTGTCACAAAAAACAGTCATAAAATTTGGTTCTTTCATAAATTTATTATGGGTCTGCTGAAAATGTCACCAAATCTGCTGGGTCAAAAATATACATACAGCAACATTAGTATTTGGTTACATGTCCCTTGGCCATTTTCACTGCAACTAGGCGCTTTTGGTAGCCATCCACAAGCTCCTGGCAAGCTTCAGGTCGAATGTTTGACCACTCTTCTTGACAGAATTGGTGCAGTTCAGCTAAATGTGATGGTTTTCTTGCATGAACCCGTTTCTTTAGCACTGTCCACATGTTCTCAATGGGGTTTAAGTCAGGACTTTGGGAAGGCCATTCTAAAACCTTAATTCTAGCCTGGTTTAGCCATTCCTTTACCACTTTTGATGTGTGTTTTGGGTCATTGTCTTGTTGGAACACCCAACTGCGCCCAAGACCCAACCTTCGGGCTGATGGTTTTAAGTTTTCCTGCAGAATTTGGAGGTAATCCTCCTTCTTCATTATCCCATTTACTTTCTGCAAAGAACCAGTTCCACTGGCAGCAAAACATCCCCAGAGCATAATACTACCACCACCATGCTTGACAGTAGGCATGGTGTTCCTGGGATTAAAGGCCTCACCTTTTCTCCTCCAAACATATTGCTGGGTGTTGTGGCCAAACAGCTCAATTTTTGTTTCGTCTGACCAGAGAACTTTCCTCCAGAAGGTTTTATCTTTGTCCATGTGATCAGCAGCAAACTTCAGCCGAGTCTTAAGGTGCCTTTTCTGGAGCAAGGGCTTCTTTCTTGCACGGCAGCCTCTCAGTCCATGGCGATGTAAAACACGCTTGACTGTGGAGACTGACACCTGTGTTCCATCAGCTTCCAAATCCTTGCAGACCTGCTTCTTGGTGATTCTTGGTCGACTCTTGACCATCCTGACCAATCTCCTCTCGGCAGCATGTGATAGCTTGCGTTTTCTTCCTGATCGTGGCAGTGACACAACTGTTCCATGCACTTTATACTTGCGTATAATTGTCTGCACATTTGCTCTTGGGACCTGTAGCTGCTTTGAAATGGCTCCAAGTGACTTCCCTGACTTGTTCAAGTCAATAATTCACTTTTTCAGATCCACACTGAGTTCCTTTGACTTTCCCATTGTAGCTTTTGTAGCTGAGTCTAATCACTGGGTCAAATGAGCCCTATTTAAATGGGCTCATGAGAAGTCAACAGCTGTAGTCAATCAGAATCACTTACAAGAAGTGAAGAGGCCATGACATGAAGCTAATTTGATTGACACAACTCGCTACATCACCAAAATTGACAAATTTTGTTGCTGTATGTATATTTTTGACCCAGCAGATTTGGTGACATTTTCAGCAGACCCATAATAAATTTATGAAAGAACCAAATTTTATGACTGTTTTTTGTGACAAACATGTATGTGTTCCGATCACTCTATCACAGAAAAATAAGAGTTGTAGAACTTATTGAAAACTCAAGACAGCCATAACATTATGTTTTTTTACAAGTGTATGTAAACTTTTGACCACAACTGTACATTCACCATTGCTACTTACATATCAACCTTCAAACAGTAGAAACATCAGTGCAGATGTTCAATTAAGAGTAAAGAGCATCATCAAAACTATCCTAAACTACATTGCCTGAGGAAGGGCTTTGAAGGTGGACAGAGCAATTTCAGGGTCATGTCTTTGCAGGTCTGGTAGCAGAAGGCAGATGTAATGTGACAGCAAGGCTTTCATCCTCTGTGGGACTGTGCATGTGTGTCCAATGTGATAATTACTAATAGATAATTTTGCCTTCTGTTCCATACATGTTGCCTTCTGCTGTCTTTAGATGGAGAGATTGCAGGAGGGATGTCCTACAGGTAACTTCACTGTTTCCGTTATGACCTTACATTATGAAATATAATAACGTTTTAATTATAGTTCAGTGGATCACATGCACAAAGTTATCGATCTTCATATTTTTCAACATTTAGTCTATAATATGACTTAATTTTCCAAATATCAATAAAATCTCATATTTAAAGTTGTTTAAAACTTTCTGGGGGTTCCAGGTGTCTCCTAGCACTGCTATTTTACTATTGTCTTAGTGTTAACATGTACTGTGGTACAGTTTCCTTAGGATAACTGTCATCAAGATTTAAAGAAGCGTTTAAATGTTGATATTAAAAAGAAAGTTCTGGACATAGAACATACAGACCATGAACTGTGTTTTACTGTATTCTCATTTAAACCAAAAACAGAGCTGTGAAAGGGGCCAATAAAAGAAAAAAAATGTTTCTATACTGTCTTGAACCATTATATTTATGTCCCTAAATTTACAAATGGGGTTCTGTAGAAGAGATTGGGGGAGGGACTAGACATAGTCCAGCCAAGCCAAACATCTTTAACCCATAAGCCTTCCATAAAATGAAAAGCAAAGTTTTATTTTCATGCAAAATTACAGGGTTGTAAATACAGCTGTAAAACTGCATCTGAGCATTTTACACCAACCATAGTCAAATAATCAAAGAAGGTTTTTTTTTTTCACACCATCAATTTAATAATTTATTGAATGCTGACACAGGTTAGACTTTTTATGGCTTTTTGTTGAGGCAATTTGATACAAATATCTATTTAAACTTTTGTCAAGTTAGATTTTTTTTAAGTGTGTTCATTAGTGTCCTCAGATTTTGACTGGCAATGGTTTTATGTAGATATTTTTATCTATGTTATCAGTAGAAATTTTCATTCTCAAGAACCTATGAAGTATGTGTAGATACCTCAATCTACATGCCAACATGTTTCTTTATTAGAATATATGGTTTTATAAAATAAATAATCCTCTAAAGAACCTTTTCGCTTACCTGTGTTGTAACAAAGTTTGACCCTGAGTAGTATCTCAAGTGGATGAGGAGGGATTAAACCCATGGCCTGACTATCAAGGTGTTCACAGGTAAAATCAGCTGTGAAACTGCAGGGAAAACACTGAGGTGTGTACTGCACACTGAACAGGATTATGAAACAACTGATCTGGAAGACCAAGAGCCACGGACTCTGCCAGACCCTGAGGAGCTTTCCTTCTTTTCAATTAAGCACAGGCCAAGTGTTTAGAGAATTAGGAGAGGGAATTCCTTTGCGTGGCCGGCGAGACGAAGGTGAAGAATGCGCTCATTGAAACCCAGGCTCCAGCGCTGGGTCCCTTTGAGCTCTGCTTGGGCTTAAAAAATGAGGAAGAGTGGAGAGAGGGATTAGAGAACAAAAAGATCCTTCTCTGTCATCAAAGCGGATCTTCTTCATGGCTCATCCCTGCTCAAGTCCACGCCTACCGGCAGGTTTAAACACTACTGAGAAGGGAGTGGTGCCTGAGAAGGGAATGAGAGAACAAGTGAGGAGGAGAACAAGAAAGAGTGGTAGTAATAGTTCAGTTTACTTGATTCAAAAGTGTACCTAATTTCTTGGCAATAATAATGGTTTTTAACTAGTTTTTATAACCTTTTAAAACAGTTAAAAGCAGTTTCATGTTATTTTGAAAACTACATACTAAAACAAAAACGATTTATAATACACAAAACTGAAAACTAAAGTGTTAAAGAACTATTGGATTACCTAAAGAACCCCTTAAATTGCATCGTTATTATTCAGCTACTAATCATCATTAGGTAGCTTTGTTCAGTATATATTGTCCCTCAGGGTTCTTTTTTGGGGGCTATATATTTGATGTTAATCAGAGCAGTACTGTAGTTGTGATTAAAGAACTGAAGTATGGTCTACAGGGTACAGAGGGTAAAGTAACCATGTATGAACATCTGCTGTTTGAGAACCTTCACATATTCTTTTAAAGCTTTTACACAAACTGAATACTTTTCTTGATGCACAGAGGCCTTCCACATTTTCATTAGAACCTTTCTCCAAGGCAAAAAACTTTACAATTGTACAAATATTGAAATAAATAAAGTGTGTGTTGATCAATCACATATGCACATCTGAAGCAAATAAATTCCAAAAATAAGAAGATAAGAAAGGAAGAAAAAAAGAGAAGCAAAGGAAAAGAAAGAGCAAAGGGAAATAGGAGAGAGAGACAGCAAGAAAAAAACACAGAGGTAGATGGAAAGAGGTGGTTAAGGGTTGGGTACAGATTTCAAAGGTAATCTTTAACTCTAAGCCTTGCAGACAGACTCAGTGTCCCCCTGCCGCTCTCTCTCTCTCTGCAGAGTCTGGGCCGGTGTGTTGCTTTTTGCTCCCAGTGGTGCCCCATTCTTCCTGCTCCTTTGTCCCCCCAGGGGCATTTCGGGGCATTATTCATGGCCCGGCTAAGCAGAGGGAGAGAAGAGGCTTTTGAATGGCCTCTAAAGAGGGCGACGTCCACTCCGGACCTCTGACTGTCCGGCTGAAAACAACGCTCAGCTGAAACAAATACCTGCTTTGTGTGGACAGCTCCTCATGCCGGGTCAGGGCCGCACTCGTCTGGCTGATAAAAAGACAGTCCAGTGCTGGGCACCCTCTGTAGTTAGTTGACAACAATGGCAAAGTTCATCTTGGGTGTGTGTTTGTGGATTAGGATTGTGGCGTCAACAGATTTTCGTGATTATTTCAGGAATTTGCTTTCATAGGTTCCCTTTAGTTTTTCTTTTAACTTTTCATGTAATTAAATGTCTGCTGAGGTCTTTACTAATATCTCCTTTATTAGTTATTTGTTACTAACTCTAACTAATTAAACATCCTACAATACTGACATACTTTACAAAAAAAGTTTGTATTAGTAAAGTTTTTCTTTCTTTGACAATAATGGAAACTTGTAATAAATTTACTAGACTATTTATTAAATATACTAAACCCTTTTTAAAGTTATAGAAATTATCTGTAAAAGTTTTTGCTTGTATTTCATTAATGCTTTAATCAAGCAAAGAAAAGTTTATGCATCCAAATTAGTCTTTTAGTGTAATGTTTTTTGTATAGAGTCCTTTAAGAAAGTTTTTGGACCATTTAACAAGCCTGATAACTGCACAGTCGACCTTATTTAAAAATCAACTAGCTGTAAAAAAAAAGACTCATCAAGGTTTGGATTGACCTTATTTTCCTCATTTAACCGATTGTGTTATGCCACATATGTCCAGTGGGAGGAAATATTTTAAAAGGAGATTGGCTGTCTGAAATCTGGGATAAAAATACAGAATTTCACGCTCTACATCCCATTAACATTTATATTTTTTGTTGAATTAGTCAAATGTAACAATAAAATGTATCTCTGCATTGCCCTGAAAAATGTGTGACCACCTGTGAAGTTGCCCAGTTAGGGTTCGCTCAATACAGTCACTGTACAATATTACATCAACAGTTTCCTTGATATATTCCATATTTATCTAGAAATAATACCCTAACTGGGCAAGTCATGTCCAAGTGGTTGACTTGGTGGTTGACTTGTGTATCCTCTTTCTGAATGGGTGATCTAGAAGAAAAAAAAATCAATACATAAAAAAGATTTAAAAGGAACCAATAAAGGAACAATTTTACCAGAAAATGTTTTACATGCATATGTATTTATTAGTGTTACTGTTAAAGAGGTTATAGAGTGTAAGATATCAGCCATGCTGTAATGTGCATCAGCTGCCACCCCGCCCCCCCCACACTCTCTTTTTCTCCATTACATAATCCCCCTGTATCCATCTGTATCATCCGCATATGCTTTCTTCAGGTTTTGACAGGCATTAATATTTCATAGGTAATTCTACCACAGACATTCGAGCTCCAGCTGCTTCAAGGCCTCAAACGAACTTGACTTTTTTGAGTCAGGTCCTTCAGCGTAGTTTCAGCTACAGCCTTTGACACCTTGATACTGATTCCGTTGATGGACAGATCAGTCCAGGAAACAAATAATTTACAGTCTACAGTTCTTTCTGAACTCCTATCTTAGATTCATTAAATTATAAACTTGGGTGTTTTGGTTTTTCTCTGGAAATACAAAGCCAATAGAGCAGACTCTATTTTTAATTAATTAGCAAACATTATTAACGCCACGATATACATAATAATACATTTTTAAGAACTAATGTTTGCACTAAGGACCTCAGTTCCATCCCATCATTGTGGATCTTTTTTTCTATGTTTATGTTGAGTACATCAATCAATACGATCAATATATTCCTATTAGCAATGCACTAGCAAGACCCATGTTCTTACCAGAGTATCATGACCTTGCATTAATCTACTGATCATCACCTGATGTAAAGCTTTTGCAGCAAGTGTCGTGTTTTATCCAAATGGAAAATCCTCTTAATGGACTATAGTATGGAGTCATGCTGTACGTGTGATAGAAGATGGGGCCTCTTATTATTATTATTACACACACACATTTGGCTCTGTCCAAAAGCATAAAGACACCTGCTCATCCAATGTATCTTCTGAATATAAAAGGGTTAACAAATATTTAACAATCATTATAACGGCAAAGTAATTTTACATTGACAGAGCGAGTTGCCATAATTCCTAGTTGCTTTCATTTTGCTCTTTTGCCATTCCTTCCCTAATGTTTGTAGAAGCAGTTTGCCAGTATAGCTGCTTGCTTTCATACACCTGTGGCCATGCAATTATTTGAACCTGAGTTCAGTGATTTCTAAAATAAAAAGATTTTTTTCTATACTGATATTCTATACAGATGATGTTGGATGCATTGTTGTGCATTATTAAGGTCAAACTTACTCCACCCAAAAGTATTGGATGGAGCTCCATCACTGCATGAAAATACAGTTCCACTGCTTCACAGCTCAATTCTTTTACTAGCTGACATTTGGCACTGGAAATGGTGACATTTGGTTCATATGCTGTTGGTCCAGAATACAGTGAATTAAAGGCCTGTGCTAATTAATACACACATCACCAAATAAATTGTTGCAACCAGAAGGAAGTTTTAGATAGCAATGCTATTTGAAAGAAAGTGAACAAATGCAAGGAACAATGAATGATTAAAAATGTAAACTTATATGAGCAATATTTTTGAGCTACATGTGCATATATTTGTTGGTTGTGTTGGTGTGAAGCCACTGTGGTCAACAGCAAGATCAATGTTTTGTTATCATTAATCACATGTCCAAAAGGCCTGCTGTCATGGTGAAGGGTACAATTTCGTATAATGCCAAATCACCTTTAGTCTTCATTACAGTCATTCTGACAACCCAATGTTACATTAATGAGATCCAGAAACCAGTGGTCTTTTTTCTAAATGCACACTCTTGTTTCCACATACAGCTGATATCTTAAGAGCCTGCCTTGAACACAGAGATACTATGCCATGGACAGCGACTGTTCATCACCAGAAACATCGCCTGATTAAAAAGTGTGTGGGATGCTATTTGACAAGCCATCAACAATAGACAACAATTGTAACCTCTACAACTCCAAGCTAAGACATGGCATGTTGCATTATACAGTTGTTACATAAAATGTCTGTATGTGTAGCTCTATAAACATTACCAATATCAGTTTGAATATATTATCATTTATTGTTCCTGGTAACTTTTATCTACATCTTTATACATTATAACAATCTGGCACTTCTTTTGTTTGAATATACAAATAAACATGTAAGGGTATGTACGTGTGTGAGGGATTGAGCTGGCGGTGCATATGAGGGTGAGTTGGTAGGTGTAAGAATCCCTGCCTGTGTGAAGTTAGCCTAGGGCTGAATTGCACCCCGCCGGGTGAGCTGCAGCTGGTTGCGAGTGTGTGTGTGGGGCTTTTTCTCTGAAATGTAAGACTTAGCGAAGATGCTTAATTAATAAAGCCTGGGTGGACTTAAGGGATTCCATAGGGTGCTGTGGGAGAACCACTTTTGGCTTCATAAAGAACCATTCTTTAGCGTTCCACACTAAATAAAAAGCTATCTTCAGCCAAGAACCATTTACAAGCCTTTACATATTTGTTAGAGCCTTGGCACACACAACCACCACACATTATCCAATCGCTGCCCACACACTACCCAGTCACCTCTGTTAGATATTAAATTCATGTATTCAGAACGAGGTTGTGACCTCTGCCTGATGCAATGTGTGAAAGGTGTCACTCTGTCTTCATTACCCTCATCATTATAGATTCAAATACAGCTTTATGGCCTATTCAAACAATGCAAACAATTTACGGCCCAATATAACTGTTACGCATAAAGCCCTCTCACTCCACTCAACCTCCCTGTGAACTACGCTAGAGTTCAGATCCAATTAGGGGGGTCAGGAGTGAGCACATCCTGCTGGTGGAAGAAGGGTATAGGCTGGTTTAGGGCCTGGGGGTGGGGTGGTGTTGTGGGGGTGAGTTGAAAGAAGAACAGGAGATAATCCTGCCCTGAGGCTATGTTGGAAAATAGGCCTTTCAAAGGCCTCATGAAGCTGAATTGTCAACAAAGGTCATTTAGAAAGCTTTATGAAGAGTTAAGTTCTTCTATGTTTTTTTTATTATTACCTGTATCTTCATTTTAGGGGCCTTGGATGTATACCTTATAGCTTCTCTTGGGCTTTCCTTACAATTTAAACACTTTTCTGGCCCCTTTAATCCATGGTTTTAAATGTTGTCAAGCTATTGAAAATGAAGGTGGCTAAGAGATTAGAAAGCATATTTTCTCCTGAATGTTTCTTTAACTGTATTGTGTGGTTAATTATAGGTGAGTAACTTTGACATGTCTTTCTTGTATTTTAAGAAGAGCCAAAAATCTATTGTCCGAAAACCCATTGATAATCAGTGTATCTTCAAAATAGCTGTGCTCCAAAGCCTATTTTGCTGCCAAAGTAGGACAGGTACTTGGTAGGACCGTCCTATGAAGACTTCTTGGTAACCTGTTGGTCACAAGTGGAACACTGTAATGAAGCTTCATGGTGATGCCACCAGAAAGGTCCCGCTTCTTGCAATTGGGGTGTGAAATGTTGTGTTTTTTTTTTGTTTATGTCTTCCAGGAAATGAACTATATGGCTAAAAACTAAATTGTGCTTTGAAGGCCTTGTTTTCTGTCATTTTTGACTGTTATCCTTGGCAGTGTACATGCACAGAGAGTTGTGGGTAACCAAGACCTGGGAAGAAGGTCTTACATGAATCAGTTTTATCTTCAAAACCACTCTGAATGCTGAGGTTGCTCCTTGCGGTATATGGTGAAATACTTCACTTTGGAAAAAGTATTTTTTTTTACCATCACAGCGTATATTCTTTCTAGATAACCAGCTGGTCTTTAGCTGGATTTCATAGTGGGGATAAAAAACATTTTTTAAATAAGGTTCTGTTAGAGACCATCTACCAGAGGTTTTCATAGTATTTGGGCATTTTAACCAGGCATTTCTGCATTCAAATGGGCATCTGTCATTCAATTGCAACATCCAATTGCAATCCAGAAACCTTACATTATTTTATCAATAAACATTAAGATCTGTTCTGCAACAATACTCCAGCATCAAAATAGAGCAAGATTTTGACCAATGACGAATACTTACCTCCTCACCCTTCAGCTGACGACTCAGCCCAGATAGGAAATGGCACTAAACATGTTGTGTAGTGATTCTGGCCCTGGCCGGATGTGTGTGTATCCTCTGACTGAAGAGGCCAGGCCAGATCAAAGAATAGGTTAAGTGGTTTGCGTCTGTTGGGAGCACAACTGAGGGGAAAGTGGGTTAAGTGGTCCAGACTGGACACTATAGCCTGCAGCTACAACACATAATTAACACAGTGCCGACCTCTGTGGAAAGAACTTTTTCTTGTTTGTGTGCAAGTGTGTGTATGTGAGGGAACATCAGATTTCATTTATTAATTCATTAATTAATTCATCCATTTATTCATTCACTCTTCTATTTAATTATTTTATAAAAAAAAATCAACTCATTTGTTCGCACACAAATAAATCGAACACAATTCTTGCTAAAAGAAATAAAATAAAAAAAAAAACATTTGTGTTCATTTATATGTTTTTATTTTTTGTGTTGGGGAGAGGAAACTAACAGTGTAGTGGCAAGACAAGGGAAGAAAAAAACAATTTATCTATTTAACTGTTTATCATTTTTTAAGACTTACAATACAATAAATACACAGAATAGTTGCACATTACCTTCACATTCAGTTATTTTTTAGATTATTCTTACATTGTAGATCATCAAAGACATCAGAGATATCAAAGCTATGAAGGAAATCATGTGGAATTATATAGTAAACAAAAAATGTATGTTTATATGTCATGTGTCACTGTAACCATTTTTTGCTTTGATGACAGATTTGCACACTCTTGGTATTTTCTCAGTCTGCTTCTTGAGGTTGTCAACTGGTATGGTTCTCCAACAATCTTGAAGGAGTTCCAAGTGGTGCTTCACTCAGAGGTCCAACTAATCTCAAACCAGGTCAGGTAATTACTATAAAATTCCATGTAGGTTCCCTCATTGTAGTTGTGATGTCTTCATTTTAATCTAATAATACAAATAAAGAAAAAAAAACTGAAAAAGAAGGCATTGTACTTTTAAAGGGTAATGCACATAAATATTATGTTGCAGATGTTTGCACATAATTAAATGCATTACAACAAAAAGGTCCCTGCACAAACAAATACATTTAAAGAGATACATTGTGTTGATGGAGTTTATTCAAGCTATTGAGTCATTAGGGACTTTACTTGTTTGTTTGTTTGTTTTTTCAAGAATAGTTTATGATTTATCCAGATGGACTTATGTATCATATTATCATTCTACTAAAATAATGCCCATAATAATAGATTTCCAAGATGGGGGAACCTTTGCTTAACTAATTTCCACGATTTAGGGCTTGTCTCAAACCGGTAAGTGATGAGATTATTACCTTAATATGAAGTTACTTCTTATGAATAAAGGCTATAGATATTGCATAATTGTTTAGTTCTTAATTGTTGAGTTTTCTATAGTTTTTAGTCTGCCTTTTCAGGGAAAATTTACAACATTTCAAATTAGGATTTGGTTTCTGGTTGGTTCTGCTGCTCGACTGTATGATGAACTATCGTCTTAAATGAATAGCCATTAATGAATAGCCATTTTGTGTGTCTTTTGTTCCGCTTATTCAAGGAATGTGTCGAAATGTAATTTATTTATAAGTGCCTCACGTATCGGAATCGTGTAAATGTAATGCACCCTTTATTTTCCAGGGCGGGAACGGTGGGCGCTCGTTGGAAGCCGGAGCTGTCCGCCGTGGTGGTGCTGAAAATCCCGCCGCGTGTTTAGGGGTAAACATTGATGAAACCGCAGTGAAATTCTTCTCCAGTCCATCTTAATGGAATCTACTGTAAATCTGTTAAGGTGAGAAGTGAACTCCTGTTAAATGTCCCAAACTGTCGTATTTATCGTTTATTTATTTAATGGGCTTTTTGCCGTTTATTTAGATTTTTGCCATTTTAATTTTTCGGGTTCAATAAATAACGTAATATGATACACAATCCAGTGATGCTAAGATCCATTAGTGTTCCCATCTGTTGTTGATGGGGCTTACTATTGTAACACCATTCCACCATCAGCACTACACTTCAGCAAAACCCCAGCTAGCTAACATCTCTGACTTGCATGAAAAGGTAATGCTAACAATTTTTTTTTTCGTTTTTTAAGTGTATATGAAGGGAAAACAAACGTGGTAAAAATGGTCTAGGCTAAATCAATTAACCTGAACTTACTGCCAAACATGGGGTGTGTGGAGTGTCTATTGTAGAGTAGGGGTTGGACAAAATATTGATATTGTGATACATTATCGTTACGTAGTGTCAAACCTCAAACTTTTTATTGAAACCTAGGCAATCTAAATTTCCTAAGAATGGCCGCACAAACTAACTTGCTAAAGTTACTGCCTTATTACTCCACGTGGTGGTGCTAATTAAATGAATAGGATACACCTGCAGTGAAGAATATTTGTTTTCAAATTCTGTAAAACTGACTCCAATAAATCCAGAATTCCTGGTATTTTCTTATTTAGGAGTATATTGTCCTCTTGTATCAAGTATTGTAGAATCAAAGTATCGTGATATCATCATAAACGTGGGAAACATATCGTTATACATATTATGATTCTGAGCACTGCAGTTTTTTTTTCTGTTGTGAGGGCACCTTTAGGACATCACATCACACCCACTGTTGGGGCACTTATCCCTAGAGTAGCACCTAACTGGCACATCTACCACATGTAGTAAAACTGTATACAGCACTTCATCACATTTTCTTTACTAGACATAGCACCTTTTGGGACATTGTCTAATAGGGGCAGCATAGAAGGTACTTCATAATGGCACCCTTTCCAACAAGTACTTGGACTACTAGATGGTCACTATTTATGACACATTAGAAAAATGTCAAAAAGTTGTTTTCAAGCACAAAAAATCAACCATTTGCATTATGTTGATATCTAGTAAACAGTGTGAAAGTTGAAAAAAAAATATATACATATATAATATTCTAAAAATGCAAAAACAGCTATGATTAGTGTTTCCTAAATAATGCAATTACCTAAATTGTCGAATTGTGCATTTTCTCATTAATATAATGTATGAGATTCAAATCATACATAAAATATAAAGTGGCAATGCAGTATTGCATGTTTTTACAAATAAAAAAGTATTTGCAAAAAAGGCAAACAAACAAATAAGACATATCTACAAAACAGTAGAAATATCTTTCATGTAAAATTACAAAGAATTACTTTAGTCCACAGCTGTCATTTTGTATCAAATGTACTTAACAAAAAAAAAACAAAAAACAAAGAGACTAACCTATAGGTCTATAAACTAAACAAGGGATTGGGGGCTAAATATTAAATGTCTAGAAATAAAGAGAACGTAACATAAAACAGACATCTGTATAGTGGAAAATAAATGTTTTTTAAGATTCAGATTTTGAAGAAACTTGTTAAATGATGAGCATGCTTCAGCAATCCTTTTCTTTTGATTTTATTACACAAAATGCATCAAATAATAGATTAATTTCCTTACACTTTTTTCAAAGTACTATATCTATGTATGTATATCTATGTATGTGTGAGTATGTTTTAGCACTATATGGGATTAGTTTAGGGTTGGTACCCATGTGACTGAAGAGAAAAATCACAGTATTGAAAATGTGTATTAATTTGTGCACTGCAGTAAATCTGTTTACCAGATGAATAAGTTGCACGTCTCCCTTGGCTCTTTGTTGTCTTGTTATGAATTGAAATTAGTCCCAAATTGCATACTAATTATAAGAATGTAGTACAGACAAAAGTGGATACAAAAGTATACTCAAATGGCTTCTCAGAACCAGTCGATTTTTTATTGTTGCTATAAAGTGAAATATGGATGCATTCCTGTTGTCTACTAATACTAACTAGTTTTTGAATACGTAACACGTAGAACACATAACAACTGTTACTAATAAGTACACTCAAATGTACAAGGCACATGCTCAGAAACCATTAGACTTTGAGTTTGGTTACTCGTACACTGTAATCCCAAAGTACAATGTGAAGTAAAAAAGCAGTTGTGAGGGCAGGAGGTAGTTTTTTAAAACAAGCTGGAGCTAGTTGTATTTAAATTCATATATTTTTCCAACCAGTTTGAACAGTTATACAGCAAAATACATGATGTTCTTTGTATGTATATATTGATGTATGTATCTCGTTCACTAAAGACATATCTGTGTTTTAGTACTATGTAGGGTTAAGTTGGCAAAGTTGGCACAGTTTTGCTACACTATAAAAGGTGCTTTAAATTTGTAATTTTTCTAAATTGCCACATTAAAGTGTGGAGTTAATTTAGCTTATTCTCAATTCTTCATCATAAAGCCCCAGGATAGTAAAACTGTGGAAGCATATGGGAAAAATGTATAGGAATCCATAAGCGCCCTCTGGTGGACACTGCAACAAGTGGTCTGCTGAAAAGTTTACACCAGCCTTGTTTTCCAGTCTTCCAAAAACATTCAGCTATGCACACCTGAGCTGATGATACTTCTGCACTGAAAAATATACACTGAGTGTAGCCTGAATAACACCAGTTAAACGATGTATTACATTGAGCAAAAAAAAGAGAAATGTTTTCAATATTTTTCAATATAGTTCTCAATAGTTTTTGTACCAAGAGTACCAAAATCATTTCACTATTATTTAAATGTCAAATACCAATTTTGAAATACTCATTAGAACAATTGTTTTGTTTAGAGTGTACATTCAATCATTTATATAGCTACCATTAGTGCATTCGGCATGTTGTCAGCGGTTCTGCTGGTCTTCTCATCACACCTGACTCAAACTATCAATTAATAATAACTTAAACAGCAGTTTACAATAGAAATGTTAGAGAAACAACAACTTTGATATAATTGTAACAAAAGATTCTGAGACTAACAACAACATTGTGTTAAACAATGGTTTTAAATTATTGAATTCTTAGAAGCAACTTAAAAAGTTTTCAAATGTTTTCTAAAGAGCTACTTATAGCCAATCCTTTACCATAACATTTTCCAGCCAAACAGAACGAGACACGCTGTTATGTACACAGGTATTAACGTTTACCGTCCAGACAACATAGACATGCGCCGAAAACTTTGTAAATTATTAACTTACAATTAAATTAGAATTTTATTTTAAAAATAAAATAATAAAAATAATATATATATATATATATATATATATATATATATATATATATATATATATATATATATATATATATACCACTTTAAAAATGCGTTTCCTTAATTTTACCAAATTGAAAACTTGATGGAAGATCATAAGCTATTAGACAGCTTGAATAGCTTTTTGCACCAGGAGTGGCATAAAGTTATCCAAAATCAGTGTGTAAGACTGTTGGAGGAGAACATGTCAATACGCATGAAAACTGTGATTAAAAAACATGGTTATTCTACCAAATATTGATTTCTGAACTCTGAAAACTTTATGAATATGAACTTCTTTTCTTTGCATTATTTAAGGTCTGAAAGCTCTGCATCTTTTTTGTTTTATTTTAACCATTTTTCATTTTCTGTAATTAAATGCTCTAAATGACAATATTTTTGTTTGGAATTTGGGAGAAATGTTGTCCGTAGTTTATAGAATAAATGAACAATGTTCATTTTACTCAAACATAAATCTATAAATATCAAAATCAGAAAAAAACTGATTTAGAAACTGAAATGGTCTCTTTTTTTCCAGAGCTATATATGTCAACTATTCTATTGGTCCATTCATCATGGCACTTTGACACTATGTAAAGAACTAGTGACAAAATTCCAACCGAAAAATTTGCCGCAATGCTTTTCTTTCTTCTCTGTGCATTGCGTAACTTACATTATATTTGTATATACACTCAATACACTTAATTAGACAACGTAGCTTGTGCATTTGTCTTAGACCTTTTTTTTATATCAGCCAGATGTTTCGAACCAATTACAGCCACAAAGGGCTGGTTTGAAAATGAGGCTGTTTTCTAAAACCAAATCACGCCGTTTGTTTAGTTTAATCGTTTTAAATCCGAGAAAGTTAACTCCACCGGCTGCAGAGACTCATAGTGTCGGAAGTATCATGTTTTAGTTGTAAAAAAAAAAGTTGTGGAAATATAGCCTACCATTTGTTTACATTATGAATCGCTTTTTAGGCTTTTTTAACTCGATGTTGCGCAGGTGACTGGTTACATATAATTTATGTATCAAATGTAAAAACATTGCCTTAATTAACAGCAGAACCAAATAATTCCTATAGTTCAAGCGCACTGGCCCAAATAAGTTTTGAAAAGGTATGAAAAAAATAATCGTAAAAATTCTCGTACAGTCCACACCAGCTCGACCACCTCTGATGTCCACCACCTGTTGAGGAGAGCTCTGCTGGAAGCCACCGCTACCTCAGGGCCCTCTGCCTCCCCGTAAAGGGGCAACACCGAGCTTCCAGCCCCGGGGCCAAGGTTCACCACGGGGGCAATAAACTCCAGGTTCCCCCACCATCTCCATGCCCCGCGGGCCGCGCACAACAAACGCTCCAGCTTTAAACTGCAAAAGCCTCTTTCTTTCTTAATTTCCTTTGAATACCGGTGTCAGTGGGCTATAAGGATCTCAAAACAGTTAAGCTACATTCATAAGTAACATGTGATTAAAACCATCAAACGCACAGTTTGCACTTCATTTAAGAGGCTGTTGATATGAAGGTACAGCTAATTGGTAAATCGCAGAGGCTGGGTCTGACACGCACGTTGCAAGAGACACTAAACACAGCGATGAAGTAGCCAAGCTATTACATTTATTTAGACCTGCTGTGAGAACTTTAAACAGCAGTGATAATAATAATAATAATAATAATAATAATAATAATAATAATATTGTATAAATATTACTGTAGTATACATATTTTAGTATGTAAAGTAAAAAGTATTAGGTCCGAAACAAAAAACAATAATAACACTGAAATAAGACACGCAATGTTATTATTATTACTAATATTAATATCATAAGTTTATAATAATATAATAAATGTACAATAATACATTAGTTACAGAACTAACGGTGACAACCATATAGTATAAATATATTATAATGTGTGTATGCTTTTTATTAATTGTTTGGGCATTATAGAATTTTATACAATTATAACGAATAACTTGTATAATAATAATAATAATAATAATAATAATAATAATAATAATAATAATAATAATAATAATAAAATAAATGTAAAATGTAGTTTTTGGATTATTTTTCTTCTTAGATTTTAGATTTAATTTTGATTATAACTACAATAACAACAATAATTAATAGGCTAAATAAATTAGGTGTCACAGACTGTCTGCCCTGACACACTGACAAACCTAAACATCAGCGGGCAACATTTACTTACCATGAAAAGCAAACAGCAGGCGAGCTGTAGCTGGGATAATGGCATCGCCTGCAAGAGTTCACTGGAAACTTTCCAGAAAGCATCCCGTCACGTTAGTGTCACGTTAGTGTTAGACCAACACTGATTTTCACAGTGTGGGAAATAATTACTGAAGGGTATGGCGATTATATAAAAGTCTCCTGAAATAACTAGCTGCGGAAGTCAGAGGACTGGTGGGGAAAGTTGTGTGATACGCCTCACCAGTTCCAAACAGGGCTTCAGCAGCATCAGTGCTGGGACCCCTAACGATAGCATAGCATTACACTGCGTTTTAGACGATTAAACGTTAAAAATCTGCAGCTCTGAATGTGAATATAAATAAGGCCAGCTTCCCGAGGTCAGCAGTCTGTTGCTGTTTGGCTAATCTGCCGCGTCCAGAGCCGCACTGATCTGTTTTGCATGTCCACGCTGCAGAGGCCCAAAAAGCTCGAATTTAATAAAGTCTTTCCAGCATCCCAGGGGTTATTTTGGTTTAGATTCAAGTGAACCCGTCGCGTTTCTGCCTTCGTCTCCAATGTGACATTCGCTTCTTTATTTATGATGTTTTTTTTCTCCCACTGACGGAGAAAATTTCTGACTGGGATTTTTCACTCGAGAATTGATTTGACATGGATATCCAGTGTCCCTTTAAGCGCAATCAAACGGCCTCTCCAGCACTATTTCCCCCTCAGTTTAGGACGGAGTTGAGTTACAGCTAAACCCGCTCTGCTCCCTCAGCCGATCTGACCTGCCTCAAAACATCATAAGCAGTGTTTATTGGGCTTTTAAAACGCTGCAGTAAATATACAAGAAATTCTGCTCTCAAACATCCAGTTTCATGTTCGAGCAAAGTTCAGGAAATTAGGCTATTACGGCATGTTTATCTCATCCAAGCTAATTTGCGCACACATACATACTCACCAAACACCTGCAGTACACCGTTATTATATATGTATATATACATATTTGATGGCTTTTACAGTTTCATACTATACACAATTAAAGCGTATTCCACATACCCATTGCTTTTGACCATATCCTTTTTATTCTTGCAAGTTAAGATGCCAAATATGTTTATTTGCAATTATATTTGGTATTATAAGTGATTGTAGTGATTGTTCTCTAAATGTATTTTAGTGATAGTTCTCAAAACTTAATGTCAGTATCTCAGTGACCTCATTTTAAGTTTTAAAAAGTTGTTGTAGGCCTATTATCTATTCCTTTAACAAATCCTATTTTATGTAATCCAGAAAAATGCTATTGGATATCAGATATCAGATGGGGTACTGTGTTAGGCACTGTGAGATAGTATGTTAGGAATTAGTAGGCATATACTCATTTTGTGACAGTGTGTTAGGCAAAATGGAACAGTGCATCAAGTAATATGGAACAGTTTGTTAATTAATGTGGCACCATGTGCTAGGTAATCTGATATTGTGGCTCAGTGTGTTAGGTATTATGGGACGTTATATAGTAATTTACAGTGTTATTGTACAGTGTTAGGTAATGTAGAAAGGTTAGGTTTAATATGACACTTTATTACATATGGGAAAATGTGTTAGATAATTTGTGTTAGGTAATATGGTGCAGTGTGTTGGGTTAAATGGGACAGTGGAACAGTGTGCTAGGAAATATTGGACAGTGTGTTAAATAATATGGGATGGTGTGTTAGAAATAGGACAGTGTGCTTGGTGATATGCCATGTGGCAAAATATGATGATATGTTGAAAAACCAGATAATGTTACACTATACTGCCAAAATATTGGGGCTTTTCTTGGGAAAAACTGTCTTTGTGGTCCAGAAAAGGCTTTGTACTTTATTATGATGCATTGCTGTGAGGATTTGATTTTATTTGAGTAGATTTTTTTTTTTTTTTTTACAAAAAAGAGAATTCAGACTATTCATCTTATCCCAAACTTACCAACTCATCTCAAAAATATTGGATGAGGCATTTACCCACCAGTGAAAACAGTTCCACTGTTCCATAGCTAAATGCTGGGGGAATTTGTACCCCTCTAGCCCATGCCTGGCATTAGGCATGGTGCCAATCGGTTCATGTTTATGCTCTAGAGAGACATGCTTTGTGTGTGCATTTGCACATCTGTGCCAGCAATGGTACTGTGCTCAGCAACATACAGTAGCTGAATGCTTTAATCAGAGTATGTATATTTAGTATTTTTGTATATTGCATGTATGTATATTTAGTATTTTTCATTTCTCTTAAAATACTTTGAGCATTTGATTCTAAGGTTTTCTTCGTTCAGTTGGAAAAATGTGCTAGTTTGCGTTGACATCAGTCACTGTTAACTCTAATAATGTACTAATATAAGCACACCTTAAACGTGTTAATGACTAAGGGTATATTACTAAATGTCTTATTTGGCCGCATAGACTTTCAGGCAGGCCTACTTGCACTGAATCACTGAAGCAAACTGACAAGCGCAAGATTGTAACGGCGAACCCCTTAAGGTCCCGGATGCACCTTATATTGAATTAGTGTAGCATCGCGAGCTCCCCTCTGAAGTTATCTCCTGTGAAGTTTGGTGTTAGAATAAGAACAAGTCCTCCGTTAGCACGTGAATGGCCTCCCGTGTGCTCTCCCTCCGTCCCCCTCGTGCGCCTTTGTCCCCTCGGCCCTGCGGTAACACAACATTTGAAGTTTCTTTTCACGTCCACAAAGAGCCAGAGATGTTAATGGAGCGAATGAGCGCTTAATGGAGACCTCATTTCCATCTTTTGCTGCTGTTCCGTTTGCTCTCAGCGTCCCTTCCGAGGATTTTTGGTGGAGCCGCGCATTTATTTAAAGCGAACTGATGGAGCAGAGTATACCATTAAAAAAACCGTTATGATGACAGTAATAACAACAGCAATAGTCATAATGATATTAATTATTATTAATAGAAGAAGAAGAAGAAGAAGAAGAAGAAGAAGAAGAAGAAGAAGAAGAAAAATAATGAGGCTAACAATACAATAAATAAATTATTATTACGCTAATTAACATGGCTCATACGTTACTTAAAAAATATGATATTTCAGTTGCTTATTATTCCACTTCAGTAATTCACAGAAATCCTAAATTAACCAATGATGCATTGCTGAAATCTTCCTTATTTATTTACTTGTTTGTTTAGGTATTCAGTCATTTAATTAAACAATCAATATGTTCCGATACACGTTTTAGGTCTCCATAGCGGTGCATTGGCCGGGCATGAAGAGATGATGAGGTGTGTTACAGTGTGCGGTATTAAGTGCTGTAGAGCAGTGCTAATCCGTTTATAGAGCACCTGGGACCGGCGCGCGCACTACAAGTGTGTGTGTGTTTGTGTGTGCATGTGCGTGAGAGAGAGAGAGAGAGAGAGAGAGAGAGAGAGAGAGAGAGAGAGAAAGAGAAAGAGAGAGAGAGAACTGAACGGGCCGTGCAGCTTAGCCTTTAGGTCCCCGGAGAGCACGAGCCGCTCTAACGGTCCGCGCGAGACCCTCCTAGGAATAGCGAGAATGACAGCCGGCGGATTTGTCACATTAGGATAGATAGATAGATAGCCAGCCTGCAAGTTAGCTGGCTAGCTAGCTAGAAACTAGATAGATAGATAGATAGATAGATAGATAGATAGATAGATAGATAGATAGATAGATAGATAGATAGATTTTAATCACTTGTAATTTACAGATCTTACAGGTGCACCCACCCCCTTAGGTATTCTTTACTCTAAAAAGTGTGTATACAGTGGCGCGGGGTGTGTGAGTGATCCCGTGCTGCAGTAGTCTTTGTGATTAAGTAGAGAAAAAAGCCAAGCATTGTTTTGTGTGATAGCACTCTTCCAGTCTAGTGATCGATCGAGGGGCTTTGAATGAACAGAGACCACTTGACTGACGTGAGGGCCTCAATGAGCTCCTACAAAAGAGAGGAACTAAACGGAAAGAAAAAGCGAGAGAGGGAGTGAGAGTTGTATGAGTAGACGAGTAACTGAAAGATACAAAGACACAGAGAAAGTGAGAGAAAGACATTGAGAGAAAGAGACTAAGGAGTAACAAAAAGAAAAAAGAGAGTCTCATGAATTAAATGACTGAAGTGATTTTTTTCTGAATTCAATAAACTGAGTGAGAAAAATGAGGAAAACGGGATATATGCAGTATATACGCAGAAAGACTTAAATAATAAGACTTAAATAATTAAATAAAGTTGTATGTGTAAACAGAGTAACTGAAATATAAAAGGAGAACAGAAAGAGAGAGAGAGAAAAGGGAGAGAGGACTGTATGAGTAGTATAAGCTGAGTAATTCCAAGATACAAAGAACGCATGAAAGAGTGAGAGGTGTATGGGCCTACTGAATGTCACAGAGTTATAAATAAGGGCTCTTCACAATCGCATCCTTTTTTTCACAGACACTTTTTACGGCTCTCTCGGCGTCATACCCTGCTGAGACCCTCCACTCCTGCCCCTTTCAGCAGCTAAGCACTTTCTAAACACGACAAAAACCGAGCCACAGCCGTCGTAACCACCACAACTTGCTGTTTTTTTGCGCCCCTCAGTATCCGTCTGGATGTTGTTGTGCTAAATGGAGAGTTTTGTTAGGGGAAACTATCATCTGTTAGTATTGAAATTCATCCAATTTCACAAACAAGACACTTTCGTAAATTTCTTTTTGAAAGACGGAGCAGGAAAAAGAGAAAGCTGGAGTGGTTTTCTCCACGAGTAAACCAGAATCTTTCGTTTTGTCTTGCTAGAGTTTACTCAAAATCACAGCAACATCGCCTTGAACCCTCGAGGTCAAGCAACTTTCTACCGGTGGACCAATCAGAGCGCTTCTCTGGCTCCTTCTGTCGACCAATCAGCTGGCTCGACGCGCCGGAGGACGCTACAACTCAACAACTGATAAAATGTTTTAGGGTCTGAGCGGCGGAGTCAAACCCAGCGACAGACGTGTCAACAAGAGCGAAGAGCGACCAGACTTCTGATATTCTTCCAGCAGTTTTCTATCTTGGATATTATTTTACATATCATTGAGGAGGATTTGCGTCTCTAGTGTGTGTGTGTATGTTTTTGTGTGCGTCGAAGTTGACTTTCAGGGAAAGTGACACTTTCTGGAACGTCTTCAGGCTAACTGGAGAGATAAAACAGCATTAGCCTGAGCCACAAGTGGAGCATTTACACACTCATCTTCTAGATAAAGTTCACTCTTTGTCGCTTTTTCAGCGTGCGAAGAGTGAAAAACAAGAGTTATGGCCGCCTTAGCAGGGGGCATTCCCCGGATGATGCGCCCCACGCCACCCCAGAACTATCCAAGAGGAGGCTACTCTCTAGAAGGTAGGAGGAAGCAGCACCACTTGTTTTGAAAGCCTCAGACCCTGTAAACTATACACCTTTCATTTAGACTAACAGGTATTTTAGTAACGCCTCAGCAAAGCACCAGATGCTGAACACTGACGCTAAACATCTACAGCCATTATACGAGTGCAAATGGACACACATTATTTAGCACAGTAAAAGTAACTTCTCGCTGTTAGAGGGGGTTTGACTGCTGTGTGTTTACAGTGTAATAGAGATTCATCGCTAAGGGCCAAAGCCTTTAGTCTTGTGACTGTCAGAATTAAAGGATAATCGTTTGAATGCCCGCGAAAAAGTTCTGGTAATGTCCTGACAGACTGTTTGATTTCGTTGAAATAATGTATTGTTCTTTTAAGGATGTGTTTATGCAAGTGCATATACAATAAAGTAAATAATGCAGGCCTATAATGCAATGATTGCAACTTAACTTAGAAAATATTTTAGTAAAATGAAGACAACGGGTGCCAGCAACAGGTTACAGTTTGACAAACGTTCAACAATAGTTTACAAGCATATCGTCGCTGTCACACAAAAAATGTACCTCCATTTTCCATTTTTTATAACGTTGAAACTGGCAATTCTTCCTTACAATGTGTTACAATTTCATGGGAAATGACCCAATGAAAATGATCTGAATTAAATATGAAATTAAATATGTTTTACGTTTACTTCTGTTGAAAGTTATTTTCTTTCTTCTTCTGTAAATGTGATATTTTGGATGTTTTGGATTTTTGCATGTCAGCAATGACGTTGCTATTAGGGGTCCAAGTAGGAAGTGCCAAGGCACTGTTATTTTTATTAGAAGTAGTATTATTATTAGTATTACATTTCTTTAATGATACTACTATTAATACTGATGTTAAAAACAAAATAAATACAGCATATGCAATTTTGTTTATCATTCCTTTTTTCATTAGTTTTCATGTTGTTGCACATTGTTTACAACGTATTATTACGAGAGTCTATATTAAAGATATCTGTATACTAACAATGTTTTTTTTCTTACAGTTTCCACGCCGTTAGGACAGGGTCGTGTAAACCAACTCGGCGGCGTGTTCATCAACGGGCGCCCACTGCCCAATCACATCCGCCACAAGATCGTGGAGATGGCGCACCACGGCATCAGGCCCTGTGTCATCTCTCGCCAGCTGCGTGTGTCTCACGGCTGCGTCTCCAAGATCCTGTGCCGCTACCAGGAGACCGGATCCATTAGACCAGGAGCTATCGGGGGCAGCAAGCCCAAGGTACTGCGGCGCAGGGTTGAGTCAGGCCGTGTGTGAGCTCTGGAGGACTGATACCCTGTCCTCCAAGTTCAGCCCGCTGTCCTGCTGTAACGGTCAGGGTGCTAAAAGACGGCGAGTCACTGTTTAATAATGCACGTGCACAACTAAATGCCCAGTGCTGAATTAATGCCCCCAGTGCTGAATGAACACCTGCAGCGTCCGTTTAAGTCCAGCTGGGCACAAATGAATGCTGTGAGAGTTCATTCAGCACTGTAAGAGTTTATTCAACACTGCATTCGTTAACTCAGCCCTGAGGACGTGGAAAAATATATATCACCAAAAACCTGCCATGTTTTCTTTAGAAACACTGAACTTGCTGTCTACCAGTATTTTTATCTAATACTCAAATTAGGTTATACAGTCATAACATTAACACTAAATCTATCTATCTATCTATCTATCTATCTATCTATCTATCTATCTATCTATCTATCTATCTATCTATCTATCTATCTATCTATCTATCTATCTATCTATCTATCTATTGAATTATTGTGTTATTAATGTATCTGTTATAATAATATTGAAATGTAACATGTTATGCGTTAATTATTTTAAACTTTTTTTTATTACTTTAAGTATTTTGGCAGTATTTAAGTAAAAAATAAATACAATAATTAATCATCATTTTGGAAGAGCTTGCGTTATTTATTTATTTAACAAATAATTGCGATACAAAATTATTTTAACAACATACATTTTAAAATATAAAATAAACAACCGTTCATTTATTAGTTTAGAAATAAAAAAATAATACAAAATGTGTAAATTATAAAAATAAAATAATAACTACAGTGTATTATTATTATTATTATTATTATTATTATTATTATTATTATTATTATTGTTATTATGTTATTATACTCTTTATTTGTTTTGAATATTTAGATGCAGAAAGTTAAAGTGTAGAACTGTTTTACCTTTTTTCACCCAGTTTCTGAAACTGACCTTTTCCTTCTTATGATGTTTCTTTTTTTACAGCAAAACTCCAGTCCCGACCTGGACAAAAAGATCGAGGAGTACAAGCGGGAGAACCCGGGCATGTTCAGCTGGGAGATCCGGGACAAGCTGCTGAAGGATGGAGTGTGTGACAGAAACACTGTGCCCTCAGGTAACACACACTTCTTTTTTACCCGCTTCTTAACCGGTTCACAATTTTCCTTCCTTTCCTATGAGTTTTAAAAATTATATATATATATATTTTATTATATATATATATAAAATTACACGTTATAGGTATAAAAATAAAACAATTTGATATAGTATGTAGGTCGTGCACAATTTAACACAAATTTAATAATACACTAAAAGGTTTTCTATAGGGAAATCCTGCTGAGAGAGCTAAACATCCCAGTGGGCATCTGCTTAACATTACCGA